>NW_019213005.1:63500-391647 GCF_002532875.2 Varroa jacobsoni | reverse complement strand
TATATATGGTTCCCAGGTTTCTCAGAAGACGAAATAGCTACAAAAAGAAAATTGTAAGTTAATGTTACAGGTAAAATTGCGACAGCGCAAATTACCTTAATAATTCGTCGAACTGTTCTAAAATCAGTTAATACGTATAGAGGCGTCTGCCAATTGTAAGCATGCAAAATCGACAGCCTTGTACACGATGTAAGATGTATACGAATCAAAGATATAAATAATTCCATCCAATCCTCTTTTATTATAGGTTAGTTTATCGTCAGCTGGGAAAAATCAGACAGACCATAGCATAGTTTATAATTATTATTCTATAATAGTAATATAATTATTTTGAAGAGATATTGTCTATGTCATAACTGTTATTGATGATATCTTGTTCGGTTTCTAAAATACATCCGACGAGTTCAACGCGTTGCCTGCGCGGACGCTGATCAAGCGATAACGAAAATCAGTAAGTTGAATTTGTCAACGCAGACTAAGCACTTAGAAAAGAACTTGCAGGATGTTATTTTTAGTAGTGAGTTATTTAGAGAAAAAAAAAAGTATTCAAAACAATTAATTATGTAGCTTATATACATGGAAATAGAAATTCATCGCGGTGCGGTTCTCGTATTTATTTGGCATTTTATAGGCCCCCTCTTCCGACCGCTTCAAGTATGAGAGGGTTACTGATCTCGATCTGCCGTTTCTCAATCTGTCAACCGCTATTCGCTAAGGGCCTCTCGTAGATGAAGGATAGCCTGAATGAAGCAGATCTAATGTACACGTTGTATGAGAAGGGTAGCTCTGGCATAACCTGAGAGCTTTTCGTCTGTGTTTCTAATGACTCTTTGATTTTTTTCAACAAAATACTAGCGAGATGATGCTTAACTGCTACCCATTAGTGGCTGAGCGTTTGCCGCGGCCGTCCTTTCGACCGTGATTTTCTCTCGCGCTGTCAGAGTCGCCACTCAGAGAGGTTTCGCATTCGTTGCATAACGTCCCACCACACCAGGCTCGACGGAAGCCAAAAATATGTGAAATTTATTCCAAGCTATATTAAATAATGTTTAAGTGGTCCTCTCATTTCTTTATTGCATCTATAAATACATCTAGATGACGGCAGAAGGGTTAAAGTAGGCAAATAAACTGGCCTGCAGCTATCAATTCTTCGAATGCAATTACCACTTCAGTATCATGGCTCAATAACTGTGACTGTTACGATCCTATACAAAGCATCTAAAGTGTTTTTCTTTTGCCAGTGTCTTAGATTAGATTTCTAGCCATAATGGTATATTTATTAGCATACAAATTTAGCTTTTAGTATAAAACTTCTGATTTCTCAAATTCATCCATAGAAATTAGACCTTCAGGCTAGGACGATACAAAACTAGAAAAAGGACTGGCTTAAGTTTAGCTTTGCCACAAGCAAGTAAACACAAGTAAAAAAAGTTTTGATATGACAACGGCACCGACATAACAGGACAAAGCTGTTGGAAATTATCATTAAAAGCTGTTATTCCAAAAGCATCAATTCATGTAACTCTTGATGTACAGCTCCTACGTCTTCTGGTCAAAAGAGCAATATCTTACAACCATACAAACAAGATGAAAGCTTTCTATCAAATAAACGTATCGTAAACGGGTACAGTTGTCACGCAGTAACATTACATAACTATCTATCCTATACAACAGGCGTGACTAAATAGATAAAACTATTTATCAATCAACTCCAATGAGTCACTCAAACTAAGGAAGTCTGCACTATTTAGAAACGTTAATGAGCGCGACTCTGAGTAATTCGCATTACGTCCTCATCAGGGTACAATCGTCGACATATTTCATTTTGACAATCAGTATCTACTTGCCTTTTTTTGGATACGAATAAGCATTAAGCTGTCTTCTTTCGCTCAGGCTTCAACTATGTGAATCTACGTCTGCAAAATATTTTATGGCATTATATGGAATATATAAATCGGTCGAACTGAACCTCTCGCTTGAATACATGATCCACTGGGTTGTTAATATTTTTATCATATATTGATAATATTTTAACGTAGTGATGTTCGTGCGCCTCATGGTGTAACCTGCACCCCGCGTGAATCCTAGTTCATGAATAAGAAAAAAATATAGTGATTGTCTTCATGCAAATAAACCAGAGACCTAAAATTCATTTTTTAAGGATCAGCAATTCAACGCGCATTACCTAATTTCGTAAAGAGCCAGGCATGAAGGTCTGTTGAGAAGTGCGGATATTCGTGAGATCTTGCGAGTCTGCCTGGGTTCTCCATCCCGACTTAACGGCCTTGTTCCAAGCTGAGTTTACGTCAATTGTTACAAAGTTAATTGCGAATCTATGACAGAACCTTTTTCCGAGCTACACTTGAATTGCGCCCACATGAGTTCAACGACTGTTGGCGATATCGTGTTCCGCTCAATGTGTATGTGCATGCATATGTCCCTAAACGTGGGCAAGCAGAATGGCCCAAAGGAAATTGGTCACACCAAACTATAAGTAATTGATCAAGGTTTTAGCGACCTGATTTCGTGGGTGAATGAAAGGATTTGGAGAGATGTTGGGTTGCCATTAATTATCCAGCTGAAGCCAGTAGTTTACTAATTAGGGTTGGATCAGCATCTCTACATCTGTGTGTGCGTACTTTTGGAGGTCTAGCTCTCACAAATGACAGAGGGGCTAATAAGGCCGTTAAGATACAAACGAACGCAGCGCCCTCCGTCCGATGGCAGCTTCACCTTTGTACATACCGTATAGACTTGGTCCTTTTAGCTTCTCCGGGAGTGATAGCTCCGATCAATCGCTAAGGCTGATCAGGGTGCTTTGGGCTTGGACCTTTGATGATGGCCGAAGGACATCGACAGATACCGTTCATTCACCAAAACTCGAGAAATGTAATCAGTCAGAAATACCATGCCAGAAAAGCTAGATGGAATTTGTAACAGGTGAAGGTGCTTCACGTTAAAAATCATTTGCTGCAGAAGGCCATTGTAAGCGTGTATTTGTGATTACAGGTCGACAACATCGAATCTAAAATAAAAAAAAAGGCTTATTTCATTAGACCAATGGTCGGACTGTTCCTACTACGACTGGTGAAATAGTGCGATTGATGAACGGGACGTGCGTTGCTGCACGCACATGCAGGCGGGTTGTACTGCGACATTGCAAGGTTTCTTTAGGTGTAAGTAGGTGACATTATTTGTATACAGAGACGATTTAATTACCATTAGCACAATTTATTTAATGATAAATAGACAGAAACATTGCAGAGAGAACGAAAATGGTCAAGTCAAGTAATTATCGGAACGACAAATAAGTATGCCGTCGTCGTATCATATTCACCAGCTAAATAGTTAAACAGTAGTAAAAGATAAATAATCGCTCACTATTAAGTTATGAACAGCGGCTCATACTTACTGATACGTCATTGCACCGACGTGATAATGGTCAGGTCATCTTAGATGCACAGGATCCTGCTAGCAAGCAACTGAAGAACACGATCATTCTGTTTCAATCGATCAGGTGTAAATTGCCGGAAGAGGGCAGACAATGACCTGGAAAACGTTAGCACCATGTCGTATCGCTGCTCGTCGTATATGAGTTGATAGCTTTATGCATTGCTGATCTGGGTTTACGTGTCGACCGCGCATTATGTAGAGCTCTCATTTGCTATGCTCCGATCTTCAACAAAGATATATTTAATATGGGCGTATGTGTGTGTGTGTGGTGTGTGTGTGTATGGGTGTTTGTGTATGGGTGTGTCTGTGTGTGGGTGGGTCTGGGTCTAAAACTGTCTATTGAGTACAGCAAAACATCTTTTTTCGTCTGCTGAGACGAGCCAAGTCCAACTGCTCGTAGGTGCATTGGCTGACATCGATGTATTGAGTCCCTAACCAATGAGCTAATTAAACAGAATATTTTAATCGTAATATGAAGAACGCATCGAATCATCGTATAATGGACCAGCGAACACGGTCCGAACTTTTCCGGTGCCAGATGATTCAAAAAACTTAGTTTTTGTTGAAATTACGTGTAGTGAAATTAATGGAAGTTAACTGGGGTTACATTTACATCGAAGTGCATGACCCACCCACATATCCCTCGTTATATTCCTCGATTGGTAGATTATCTAACTAGAAAAGTAATTAGGTGAGCCTTAGTGAGTAATTAGGTGAGAAAAAAGCTCGAGTAACGAAAGGTATCGTTTATTCATTGAAGATCCATGCGTGTATAAATGTCCAAGCTGGCGTGCATAGGAATCAATTGAATAACGTGTATTATAAAGGGCTGTTATACTATTAAGGAATAAAGCTAGTAAATGTTCATATTTAGCCTAGCAGTCTAGGATTCAGTGAAGCAACAGATGGTAGACAATATTACTAGGCGTGACACAGTCGGTGACACCTTTTGACTGTCGTATAGTGGTTCGGTGTTCGTATCGGTATAGTGCCTATATACAGCGAACACCACTACTCAATGGACCCATTAATGGAGGTTGTGATGGTCCGGTGCGACAACTACGATTAAATCTGGTGAGTTCAGAAGACCAGAGATACACTGATGTAAGCAGGAATGCAAAAATGATCATCCAGGACACGGGACATGGATCACGAAAGCTACGAAGCGTAACTTCACCTCAACAAAACCACCTGCCAAACCGGTAGCTTAGCAGTAATATAATCCACCTGACCACGGCTCTATAGCTGAGTGTCTCGGGCTATTAATGGAGATGGCAAGACAAATCCCCGGGCAAAGCGCTGATGCTCTTCGCACGTCGGATGAGAACCCTTAGCGTCCAACGTGTAACAAAATGATATTAACGCGGCAGTAATAACTCAAATTTCCAGCCTTTTGATTCGAATCGATTAGCTACCACTGTCGTCAGGTTCGACAGTCTGACGTACCTTATACATAAACTGCCTTTCTTTGAGTTAGTGCGCAAGCAGAGAAAAAACAAATAATCCTTGACTCAATTTTATAGACGATAGGAGCGTTCTTCCTGAATTTCAAATAGAGGCTATTTTGTTTGGCGCGTATTGTACGGGAATAGCAACTCGCATTACACATATTGAAAGGTTTCTATACTTGATATGCATAACAGAATATTTTATTCGTCACTTTTTGAAACATTTTATAATATCGTTTCGTTTTTTTTGTGGGGTTTCTGCATTACGTCGTACTAAACAATGGGTCACAGATCAACTCGCATTGGACATATATACAGAATTGTACGAGAAGGGCTAAGGAGAAATATATACAGACTGGGCAGACTAAAGACCCCTCAGTTAACAGAGTAGACCAGCCCTGTCATCAACAGCAAGGATGTCGAAACGATTTGTTACTTACTGTCGAATCTCAAATTTAAGGGTCCGTTTAGCCTGTCTAGCGTTTTCCAGGGTGTTTGCCCGTAACAAGCGCCATTCGAACACTGTACGGAACCGCATACGCAATAGGACGAACGAACGAAGCCCGAGGCTCAAGGCCGCGCGACATGTGTTCTACGACAGCAAGATATCCAGAAGAAGGGACTTGCTTGGTAGGGACAAGCGCATAGCCATGAGCGTGATCTACGGGCCCGTGAGGTATGTGAGCAAGCGCGTAATGCTGTGCATAACCTAGAGGTTGACGGCTTTCATAGGTATGACCTTGCGAATTTGATGTTAGTTTAGGTAGAGAGATTACAGACAGGGGTTGAGCATACGCAGTAGTTTTAACAACGCCCACTGGTCCCGGTGGTGCGATGGGCGCTGAAATTACTGGCTCCTTGGACACAGCAACGGAAGCAACGACCACAGCCTTTTTCAGGTGTGGTTCAGTAGCCTGCACTAGAGCGTCAGCGTGTCCACGAGGATCAAGTTCAGTGTGGATGCGATAGTGTTCGCCATGTGCAGCCTGGCCAATCGTGTGACCTGTCGCCTTATGGGCTATTTTAAGGGGGCGAGCAAGCATGTTCACATTAGCGGAGTGCTGTTTAGCGGTGCCTGGTTCATTCGTTATGACGGTGGCGCGGAATCCATGTTTGTCAGCAACGTATTCGACCTTACGTTGGAGCCCATTGTGATCAATGAACGAATAATAGCCTTTGCGACTGTTGTATTCATCGGCCTCCTCTTCACGGGCCTGTTTGTTACCATACTTGTCAAGGATTTTGTAACCGAACTGATAACGTTGGTAACAGTTGTGGTCTTCATGGTTGTCGTGGTCTCCATGCTCATGGTCATAATGAGCTCTCTCATGGACAGCAGTCGGATGATGATGGCCTTTTATGATGGTCGCGCTTTTAACGGTTAATGATTCGGTGTGCTGAGTCGGCTTATTGGGAACTAACTTATGGTGACCGACTTCGTTCCCATGATAAATCGAACCCAAAACAGTTGCAACCGTGCACGATATCACAATCACCTGAAAATTTAGTTTTTCTAGGTTCGATTACAGCTGACGATTATTATGACTGGTTCAATGTGCTAAGGTTATTATAGATATGCGGTGATTTAAAATAAAACAAATAAGAGGGAAACAGTATTAAATTTGTCAGACTAATTAGTTTTAAGTTGCTTCAGGCCAACAAAAAAGATGGGAATTAACGTGTTTTAGTTAAAAATTTAGACGTCACAAAAAAATCAGAAACACCGTAGGGCTGGAGGATAGGGAGCTGCTTTCTTATCCACTCAAAGGTTTTTACTTAATACGCTTTAATTTTTCAAAAATTTACATTCCCATTAAAATTTCATTGTTTAATAGTTACGATACGACAAACTGAGTCCTCCTATTTGAAGCAATTATTTGAAACACGATTTTTACGCACGGTTGACCCTCTGCTACGTTTGTTAGTTGTTGTAACTGCGTTTCTGGTGAAACTGTCACTGAAATAATTACTCTTTTATGTGATACAAGTGACTACAAGTGTAAGGCCAACGCATTTTTCATCCCTGACGTACCTAGGAAATAGTCGCATCGTTTTGGCAGACTGCCTTTGAAAAAGAACACGTTAAATGAACATATACACTTCACCAAAAAAAAAACAAAAAAAAAAAATAAACACTACTGATAAGTGACATTACCGAAATAATTTGGTCAGCTCGGATATTTTGGGCCAATTAATTCACTTCTCAAGATAAAAACTCTACAAAAAATATTTTTTTGTAGTTTCTAATTTAGAGCCTATTTATTGCACAATCGAAAGCAAACATATTATCAAAGCTTGTTATTTCCTTATCGAAGTAACCCATATATACGCGCAGAATGTATTTGACGTCGAGATCAGCAATGGGTAGCCGTCGTCCATATTAGGCATTAGGACGATCTATCTCGTTCAACCCTATCCGAAAAATGTTTTAGTCGAGCGTATCCGATATCGCGCGACCATACTTAGAAACTGACGTTGCCCTACACAAAGTCCTACCAGGTTCTGCTGAACACATAGGTCGATGAAACGTCACACATAATCCTTGTCATGGCAGACAACATGCAATATTCTGTTGACCTATACAATTCAAAGGATGTCTAGGTAGGCTACTCAAGCTGGAACACACACCTTACTGAACATCTTGTTATTGTCTGGCTTGACCAGTGTTTTGTCTTGGCGCGTTTTATTTGCCGGCGATGGAGTACATTCACTTCGCTTGTCTTTTTCACGAGATGCGTCCACGGTTTGCAAACGATGACTGCGCCAGTGGTCTGAGTCTGGTGGCTTTCGGAGGCGCCATATATGTATAAATAAATATATATATATATATATATATATATATATAAAGTTCCTTCTCGCAATTCGTCGGTAGTTTCGGTAGGCAGGATGTTTCGCCAGAATGCCGTTGGCGATCAATGACGACGTCTCAGTGAAGCGACCGGTGGGTGTCATTCACCAGGCTAAAGTCAACGATACCGTCAGTACTGTCGACTTTAGCCTAACCATCGTATGCATAATAGTCACCATCATTACCAGGTGTAGCAAATCCATTATCTACCCTAACCTGGGCAAAAATATCGTCATCATAACAGTCAATGGCAGTAGTCATAGTCGGCATAGCAGCGGACAGTAGTGTCGGTTACGTCCAGAAGAGAAAGTGCCAGGGAAAGCGGGGGGAATGGAAATGTTCGTGCCGATTTGACGGTCCGATTGCCCGACGTACGGTCATTTGTACGCAACCAAATGTGTAATGCGCCATTTTGTTTTTATGTCTCATAAACGTTTCATGAGTTAGTCGTCAGTGGTCGATGACGTCTTATTACGGAAAACCAGAAGGTTATTGTCGTCATCGCAGGTGCTGATGTCCGCTGTATCAACACCCGTTCATGGCGTTCAGATGTATTTCAATTCATACCTATACCCTCGACATCCACAAGCAAAGCTAACTAAAACGGTACTAATAACGACAACAGTGATAGCAATAGCGAAAACCACAACAACAATAATAATGAAAGCAACAGGCTCAGTACTAGTTGTAGCCCTGTAAATATATAATAGCAAAATAGGTGCCGTTTGTTTATTGCTCCTGATGCTAACCACGATGCATACCCCAGCAGCTCGACCAATCTGCCTGGGAGACATTTTCGATCACTCGCTTATATTTATCGTTCAATCACTGCTTCGGTTATTCCTGTTGCATCGCGGTGCTTTGTTACAGTCGAAGCTATAATGTCATTTAACCTATTCAAAAATCCATGCTCTATCCATTAAGGACCACCTGGCTAGGGGGGGGGGCGGGAGAACGCCGACGAACGGGTAGGCCTCTAGTGGAAATGGTTAGAAAAAGGACAACAAAACATCAACATCGCAACATATGCACACGTAGACACCCAATTTATCCGGAGACATGCACTCATATACATGCGATTTATAACTATCGGCTCCCGAAGCTTCGGCAAACTCTGCGTGAGCATACCTGAACATATTGAATACGGGTTACGCGCTTCTTTGCTGCCGTCGCTGCGACAGCTTCTGTCTTTATCTCCACTGTCGTTGTTAGCAGTTGGTAGTGTTGATATTTTACTTATTTTGTTGATGTTGTAGTCGGCAGTAGGCCACGGTGCTCGTAGCAGTAGAAATAGCGATTTTGATAGCGATGACACAATTCGGTCAGCATCTATGTTCATGCCGGCACGAATTACTAGTGCCCCATGGCTGATGCTTGGCATTTAGCGCTCTTCTACAAAACAGAACGATCCCCATTCAAAATATAACGGCACTAGGTGCCGGCATAAACACAGCAGCGACAATATCCCAGATCGAGAAGTGACCAAGAAACTAAATGATCAACATGAAGGAAGTTAGCGAGTTATTTAGATAACGGTCTAAGACTGGGGCTTTGAGCCACGGCCTATCATCTATGTACGTTCTCACACACGTTTTCAAATGCGAATGCTCATACACAACCGGACATATTGTTGCTCTGTATGTTGCCCTCGTATAGATGTGCGTCGAAACATATTTGCCTAGCATTTACGTTGCCTAACAGCGAAAACGAAATGAAGACAGCCAGTGGCAAGAGGCTCGTTCATGCCCTATTATGCTACTGGATGTTCTTGCCTGATAAGGTACCTGTGGTTGGAGGATTTGACGTAAGATACGATACGATCTAGCTCGACATAACGGCGGCTAAGGGTAGTACTGCTACAGATAAATAATGCAGATACGATTATAGTGTTAACCTCATTATGACTGCAGCTAGTCTATGACGCTTCACAATGTTAACATATGCGCTGTGAGTTTCATGACTTGAGACTTTATGAAGACGACAGCAATGGCAGGTTGAAATCCACTAGCCATTTGATTATTTGACTGTCTTTCATCATTCGAAAACCCTGTAACATAGATGGCGAGCTATGTGTAAACTATGGTTTGGCTTATCGAATCATCTTCGGAAGATCTTTTCGAGTAAAATGTTTCTGAGAAAAGAAAAGCAACGAGCAGGAATCTAACTAAAAACATCCATGGCAATGGTCTACGAGTCAATGATTTTCATTTACCCCTTGTAGAAACGACAAAGACACCTCGATTTATCTCACATATATAAATGCAGTGACGTTCTTTAGTCTCAGTTTTTGTGGTGGTTCCCCCTTTTCCGTTATCTGTAGACGGGACCTCAAATTTTTTTTCAATGCATTTTCACTGCATAGTCCATGATATTCGCCATAGATAGAACAGCAACTCTGTTACTTGCGTGTATGCTAATCTTAAATGGAGAGGCCAAAACCGCGCTGGTGTATTTTTTTGTTAATGTATGGGCCAGCCCTGATCGGCCACCAAAATGCCCAGAGGACAAACTATGTTTAATAAACATAATGATGCTCCTAGATCGCACAGAACATTTCTTTACTTTATTAATAATTTAGTGACATTAAACGTCACACACAGCTCGAAGACAACATGCAGGAATTACCCATTATCCATCAAACCCCATATTCAAGTGAACCAGCCGCCCACACGAAACAATGTACTCCATATTTTCACTGAAGTGACCAGCGGTTCCTCTGATAAATAAGGCTATAACTGTGGCTTCAGAATTTACCTACGTTCCTCAGCTGGGAAACTTTTCCATTGGCCCATCAAATATAGCAATCCTTACGTCTTATTTCCACTACTATTAGACACATGGAGCGTTCTACCTAGTGCTTCATTCGTTAGGTCCTTCTGGCGCTATCATCGAAAAACAAATTTTCACTCCATTTACACAAGCAAACACGATCCGGATACCGAAATTGCTGATAGTGCGATATCTATATTTTGACTATTTATGACTTTTACCACCCACATAACGTAACGAATTACTTCGATTTATCCGTAGTCATTATCCCTGCTTTATTTCTTTCACTTCGCTGGCTACTGCTCGACAGCTGCTTTCGATATCATTCTTCCGTGGATAAGAAACTACCCTATAAGATACATGATTACTGGACGGATGCAATACTCGCCAACGAGAGGTACATTTTTCCACCAACAGTTGAACGATATTCATTATCGAGTTGGGCCAGCCGCCTATTACCCGATATAACGTATACCTTCCGCCTGATCCCAGTCACTCGAAATATTAGACGTTGATATACTAGAGCGCACCGCTACGGCCATCCGCGTCCGAGACCACAGTATTCGGTTTGATGCGAGCGACAGTCATCCGCCTCTTATTAGGATGATGTTCTTTTTTTTTCCAATCTTCTTTTTCAGTCTTCCCTTGCCCGCACCTTCTCCGTAAATTTGCTCGTGATATTTATCGCCAACCAATAACAGCACACTGCTACGAGATTTCACACGTCTATCCTGCCTCCTTAGCTTCATACGTCAGTGACGTATTGACGTTTCTTCGGGCGAGATCTAACCAGTGGTCGCGCGGACCTGAATCTACTCCACTGCCCCGAAGATCAAGGAGGCGCCTCTTTAAAGCATTGCAAATGGGCCGTGGGACGATCCACTATAGTAGAACATAATCATCAGTGAATAATACTCCAAAGCACTAAACAGCAGAAAAACTATCTATGGATACAGTATAAACTAACCCTTATTATACTTATAGCATGCAAACTACGTTTAACTGGAGCAGCAATAGGTGCTACAGTCTGGTAACGTAGTGCCTGGCTCGCTCTGTATGATAGAACTGCGGTGTACAGTTGTGTACGCTTTACATTTATGCAGTTCGGCCATAGGAAGGGGCATCGCAACAGGGGTAGACAATACTGGTCGCCGTTTATGTGAGAGACGTTGAAGTCGTATATTTACCGCAGTTGTCGATGTGGCTATACCAGAACAGGCAGATGAAACCGCAACAAAGATTAAACGATTACATTAGGAAAACGCTGGCCATTCGGGTCTATGGCCTGACATCAACAGCGCTATTAAAGACAATTTTATTGTCGAAAAAAAAGCGCGAGAAATATAAGTTGACAATGTTGCTCGAGCTGTCGATGCGAGTTCTATCACAATCATATAATGGGCCTAAAAGTTGCTCTAAGATAAACAAAGAACTGTTAGAAAATAAAAGAGGGAAAGAGAAATGGGATCAATCGAGGTCGTAATGAGTGGTGACGCTCTTTCGGGACAGGTGAAAAGTGGGGCAAATGGTACCAGCAGTAAGAACTTCAAGATATATTTTATCATATGAGTGTCAGTAAAGTTACGCTCAACAGATGGTGATTTTTCTGTCACGGGTTTTATTATTAATTACATCTGCGATGTTGAAATCATGAAAGTCCTACCCCTATGAGTTGATTAGCGATCTACGGAAGGCGTATCCTAGGAACAAACCAGTTCCGTAACATTCTAGATGTACCCAGAGGATATAAAGTTTCGATATATCGCTACATAACAGACTTCGTAAATGTCTAACAGATTAATCGATGGTCGTTCTATCCAGATATTGAATGATATGCATTTCGTTGTACTGCCATTGCAGTACAACAAAACAGTCCACCTCATGGACCATATCTACGAACAATACGACAAAAACCATATTTTGTCTGTGTGAATCAATAAACCCAAACAAAGAATATAGATCGCATCAAGACAGATATTAACTGTTTCAGATAGATATTGATTTGTCTCACTGATGGCAAAATACATTATATTGATTTTTTTTTTTTTTTCGGAACGCCTAAGGTCAAACTATTAGATAAGGCGTGAGCAAAGGGTCAGAAGAACATACGACGAAGTTAATTAAATAATTTAAATCATTAGATTGGGCTTATATCTCCATATTGTAGCATCACTGGCCGGTCATATTGTAACCCTATCGTACATTTGCATTCTGCTTGCTGCTCTTGCCGGTTCGTTGGCGTAAGGATCCAATATTCATAGTCACAAATACACTCCAGGTGTTTGTATCGTAGAAAAGCCGATGATAGAATATGAATCATACTTGACGTTCGTTCTAATAGCTCAGAATTAAGGGCAGGTTTCGTATTGAACAGTTGGACAGAAAGATATAGAAAACTGCAAACCGCCAGCCGTTTATAATACCATCAGGTAAACTTTGTCATTTGCAATGGAATCAATAGGCTTACTGGTTGTAAATAGATGCTTTCGGCACCGGTACACACGGCAACGGGCGTAACAAAAACGAAATATTATCGGGCTTGATAAGAAATGAGAATCAGCGAGCAAAACAATGGGCTTGTCCAAATCAATATAATAATAATAGGCATTCGTAAAGTAGTCCTTTGTGGTTCAACATCTATAAACGCCCAGTTGGTATATGACAGGTAATGATTGAAGCGTTATTTGCTAAAATTTTTGCGCTTATTAGCGACTATTTCTGTTTTTTTCTTTCGATCATCTGTGCGCCTACTTCCTAGCTAAAAATACTGTTTCGGTAAAGGTGCTTCAATTTCATGAAAAAGAATAAGTAAATCGTGAACTTGTATTTCATTGCCGCTATTTATAAAGGACCTGCTGACTAAGATTTTACTTTGATAATTCGAGTTTCGATAAAAAGGCGTACTTTGTGTCCATTCATTCTTATTTAGAACCTCCTAATATTAATCTGACATTTTTTCTCCTTGAATTGACGGCTTATATATGCAGTACCAAGCGAATGAATGAAGACACTGAGATCGATGTTCTCCCGTTGTTTTTCCAGACAGCCTGCACTGCGCATTTGTGCATTAATAAAAGCCTAATGGAAATATATATATGGATGGTCTAGATTAATTTGTTAATACTTGTCGTACTATGGTTCTTTCTTTTCATTTTCTATATTCTCTCCTAATGAGAGAAACGAAATGCTCTGTTAAGTAACATTTACACAGCGATATCTACCGTCCTTTATAAAATGCAATGTTTCATCCATTAAACATAAAAACGTACTGTTACGCCGTATGCTTATATTTGATGTATGTGTGACGTTCACGTAACGTTTCAATGACGACTCGTCATAGTCATGTTGCCAGGCATTATAGAAATGAAATGATCAAAAAAATGGCATCGCGCACAGTAACACGCATATACAACCACTAAGTTGTATATTGTAGATTTATATCTGAACCCCCTTCTTCTTCTTCTTCGAAAAACAAAACGATTCCCCCAGCTACCTTACCTGATGCTGGTGCACCCACACGATGTATTGCTGACTCGCTTGTTGAGTTACCTCGACGTCCTCAGACAGCCACACGAACAGCTAAACTTCACACTAGTGCGCTCTGTTGTGTGGTCTACCACCAAATGCTGTGACAAATCTTTTATGCCTCGTGCTGGTACCAGTGTGCTTATTCGGCCAAGACGACCAATCGCGAACGTACACACGGGTACGAGTACGCGGCAAGTGCCACCGAACTCCGCTACTGTTCAATTCCCTCTAACGGCGGTCACACGCGTTGGCCATCGCCAGCTAACGCTTGTTAAATAGATATTTACAAAATGCTTCGTATGTGTACATTGTGTGCATGTATATGAAACGACGAAATAGAGATGGGCAAACTGCGCTCCAGGGGACAATAAGTGCGGCTGACGCTTTCACCGCCGCCGTCTTAACCGCAACAGGGCAAACAGGTGAAAAGAAGCGAGGACAAAGTGTATAAAGGTATGACGTTGGTGAAAGCAGTCGTACCTAAAAACAACTGGCCGAAAGTGGATTTCGACAGTCCATGCCATTACTTTTGCTGAAAACTTCGTTGGCCTTTATCTGCTCGATCGGCAGAGAGACCTTTATTTGGAGCAAAGCAGATACGTTGTTATTTTAGTAACATTCTGTATGTTTGGGGAAACGCGGGCCATCGTCTACTAAATCTCTCATATGACGCGATTGTGCAAATAAGTCAAGGTAAGGTAGTCACTTGGTGTGATAGCTCGCTTTTAGCTGACTGCACGTCAACGTAAAAGCAACGTGTTTGCGTGCTTTTATTTTAATAAAAAGGTACCCTTTTTTTTGTTTTAGAAAAAGTGAGATACGTTTTCAAGTCTACGCGACATTTAACTATTGCTTCTGTCGTAAGAAGTGTATTTTAAGCCTTAGACACCATCAAGATTGAGATTTTTGCAGCTTTTAGAGCGGTCAATACATTTTTCGTAGGCGCTTATTGGGTACGGTCGATTTCGGAACGTACACCTCCTTATTTTCTAGAATACAACAGATAGTAGGCTTTATTTCCAGTAGGTTTCAGTCATTCCGAAGCATAGCCGACCAGATTTTTGGTAGGGTGCAGGTACTGGTCTAAGCCCTTAAATTGCCAAATATGCTGCATTCGTTTGTAGTCGATTATGTACTGGGTTTGTCTCGCATCACTCAGAGCAAGCGTATACATTCATACATAATGTTTTAGAGCTTATAAATTATAGTTTCACCAAAAGTACTAATTCTGACCTTTTTTAGCATCCTCAATATAGTAATTATACGACGATGTGTCCACGTTGAACTCATGCAGCACAAAAGGCGAACTAGTCTATGTTTCCCCATTTGGAGCTAATTTAAAGTTAACAGCAATACAAGTTAAAGTTAAACGCCTTGTGTGGCTTTAGCCTGTTAATAATTTTGTTCGCAAGAATTGATAAAACGGTTTCTCATCTACTGGTACGATAAAGAACATATTATCGTGGTAAAGTACCTACATATATAGGTGATCGCAAAGCTGAGCTTACGTTTCGTCGATTTAGCAAAATCACACTGAACTGAGCTTTGATTCTATTCTATGTTCGTTCTCCTCCCTGTCCACCAATACATACAAGTATACACCTATTATAAAGCCGATGCCGACTGATTCGAACTTTCAGCGTCAGAAGAACGAAATATATACACATTGCATAAACGGGTGACGGTGACCACGCGAAATTGATCCATCTGATCGCTTTAAAGAAGCAACTGGCTTGTTTGTGGCTCTTGTGATGAAGAGATAGATGCCAAATTGGCTTTCAGCCTTTCTCCCGAATAAAACTGGGAAACTGTAAATTTTCATCACCGTTCGCACAGTTCTAAGGCGTTACGGATGTCTCATCAACTATAATACCATTGTAAATAGAAACAGAACTTCGTAGTCCAGAATCTCGTTTCCGAAACGGTTGAATAGACCAAATCCTATATATATATATATATATATATATACAGATATATATATACATATGTGATTGAAAATGGGTTGAGCAGGGTTATGTTAATGATGGGAACAGCTGGGGTAGGTCAAGGAATAACAGGACACTAATGGTAGCATCGGCCGTTTGTACGAAGTGCGTTTTTTCAGCGCTTAGAGGCCACACGAACAGCTGTATAACATGCTATTTCGGCATGCATATGATAGTGGCCAGCTGTACTGTCGTCGATTGATATCCAATACGCCTTGCCAAACAAAAGATATTGCTTTATGGAGACGTAAATAAGATGGCTGAGTTTATTAATTAACAGTGATTCAATATTCAAGTGAAATATTTCGATTGAATACTTGTTAAGTAATAATACGTTACGAAAGCGGGTAGCCTTCATCGAGGGCTTTTTAAGGTAGTATATTCTGTTTCCCTGTCTATTAAGCCTCTACTATTAAGCCTCAAAATGTTGGCGATGATTTGACGTGACAAGTAATAATGTTACCAAAGCTCCGATTCAAGTTTGATCATGATCACTTTTCTCTCCACATATTTGTTATAGTTCTATCTGCGTATAACCTATACGGTACGTACCGGAACTACTATACCATATATTGCGTACGTCGATTCATCTTGTGTAGGAGTCACTGTTTAGTGCCGATTATTTCTAAATGATAATGAGCATAACGATTGGTGTAGATTCTTTTATAGATAGCATACAGCGGGATTTTAGCTCTAAAGTTCGTGCACTCTCAAATTGTCTACTTTTTCCACTTTATGTAGTTCCCCTAACAGCGCCAATAGTAGCAGTTGAAGTACTAGCTTGAAGACGATGCCAATCATTCATTCAGATGCCCTTGCTTTCATATTTTGGTAACCTCACTTTAATTGACTCGATGCCCTATTCGGTTATGTATTTCTCTATTAGCCAGCACTTGTTTGTACCAGCTTGCAAGCCACCATCCCTCCTTCGGCACACTATAGCGACTATATAAAATTGTAATCGTTTACAGTATTACACAGAGAGTATTTTTGCCACTGATTTAGCGCCATCATCTTGACGACCCTTAAACAAACATCATACTACGTCGTTGATGTTTATCTCAAAATGCTATAACTTATGCCTATCTGCCCCTAGGGCTGTAAAAAAAATAACGTAACTCTCATTGCTTACGTTACTTTTATTTGGTGCCAGTTTTACACGGTCTGGTCATCCAACGTGGTTTTGTATTCCCTTCTAGGCGGTTTAGGAAGGCACTAACCAATGTTTACTATACACCAGCTTTCAGATCCACGAATGGTCAGCGACTCACTCAGTGAGTGAATGAGCGAGAAATTATCATAAGTTCAATCGCTAGTCAGTCAAGTAACATCCGATCAGAGCCATTGTGATCAATTCTGGTTCAATAAACATCGATGAACGAGACAAAAGTAAGCAAAACCTTTATCCAAGATCACACACTGCTGAGGGCATTACTGCGTAGCCTGTCTCTGTTGGTGCTGTGATAATACCGTCGTTTATGCTGAGCTGTACTAGGATAGCAATTGGAGCTGTGTAATGCGCTCATTCTTCATATGATAAGCGTATCTATACAGGGAATCCGTTACGATGTATTTAAGTATGGTTTGGAGCTAGCACGCATGAACCATTTGGTGGTACTTTTGTGGTACGTTTGTTGTTTGCAGAGACGATTTGCCGACATAGTCGCTTCCCTAACTAATTTCAGCGCCGCGTGGAAATTTATTACTTGACAGCGGCAACGGCGTTAGTCCACGTTCGGTAGCGTAACAGTATCAGCCGCAGTAACCGTAATAACAGTACAGATGGCAGCAAAGCTTATGCGAACGAAATTTGTTCCAGATAATTCTACATAACGTGCACATTACTATTAAAAGTACCCTCAATTTTATGTCACAATCCGCTACTAAGTTTTAGTAGGACGGCTGGTGCCCAGCACAAAGCTAATTGTGTTTGTTGTCCCTCTTCGACATGCGGCTTACATAGACTTTTAATGTTTACAGACAGACGTGATTTGATCAAACTACCACAGATGTTGTTTGTTGTGACCGTCCTCACTTGCGATGTCCTGTGCCTGTTTTTGCATAAAATAAGGACCAGGACAGCTTTTATAGCAGACCACCGATGCACCAGATGTATGTATGCATATATAGTAGAACGTGAATGAAAGATCGATTCTTGTGCTTTGTGAAATTCTGTCTCATGAATGATGCCGGCACTATTCAGATATTCAACAACCCTATTACGGTTACCGCTACGACTATTAGTGAGTTCTTTTATAATTAATATAACCACGCATACTGGTATTGTACACCTCGGCCGCTGTTTCATATGAATATCTCACAATGCTAACGACAAACACCCAGTGTTCCCATAGGTATCACAACCGATTTGGGGCGCAACTATTTACTGTCTAACATTTGTATGCAATGTACACGGCGACGTCCACCCGTCGTGCAGTGGATCCTTCACCGGCAATGCGCTCGAACCGAATCCCTCAAAAAAAAATAGAAAGCCAAAGATAATAGTAGACGGCCTAATATAGGTGTTTAATGTAAATGATGTGATAACTTGCTCATCGCAAATATTTAATTACTACTGTTTTCACAATTAACAATATAGGCAGGTTATCTCACATCTCAAATTATTGTAGTTAAATGCGGCCGCCGTTAGATCATTGACTACTATCGATAAGAGTCCTTCTTCAATAGTCGGGCTTGCGATAAAGCAGAAGAGAGAAAAGCAATTATCATCAATGCCTTGATCAGTCACATGATGTTATGGGCGTAGATCGTTATACTATGTTATTATTGGAAAGAACACAGAAACGTTGGTAAGAGATTACATAGTGTAGCAATGAAGGAAACGACACTTCTTGCTGGTCCGATGCAGTTGTTACTTCGGTCATACGACATTCAATTTCATGCATCCTCTTAGCGGTTAAACTTGACAATGGATACTATTCGGTAATGCTACGGTGCGACTACATCAACGTTCATGAATCGTATCACTCACCTACCAAAATGATCCCTTAGATGAAAAAAAGTGCTTCAGATGTCTACCGCAAGGTATGTGTGGCTCGACCACACATCGGTTCGGCTTATTGCTACTACAATAGACTTTATTGTACACGCACGGCTACACTGTTGTGTTGACACGAAACGATAAATATAGACTTATATTATACACGTACCTATGCTCAAATCAGCGTTGAATGCACACTTTTATAGTAGATTGGCACTGATCGTTAGACCAAAAGATAATGCTGTACATATTAATCACGCTACTGAATTCCGCCGCTTTGCTTCTCCAAGTCGGTTTTCACTTTAATAGGTATTCGTGTAAAATCTCCACCTTTATCGAACGGGCTAAACAACGGCGTCGCACTATTAGCTAAATGAACGTTTCGAGTTTTATATTACTCCCGGTACTGCCTTGGTACGGCAGCTGTTTCGGACGGCTGGCTCTTTCGTGGTCAAAAGGAAGCGTTGCTACATCCGGCTTCGATCCGAGTCCACAGCCTAGGAAGAGTGACTACTACTACAAAGTTTAGGAATAGGCCTAGTAGACAAACACGTTACCACTGGGTCGTCGCGGAAAAGCCTGATCAGGAGCTGGCACAATAAAGCAACTTCTAACCCAACGACACCAACAACCGGAGTTTAATTTGTGCTTAATATACCAGTAAGCTTGGATTGTACTATATGTTCCAATCAAGTGATTCTAACCTAAAGAATAACCGGAAAAAAACGCTTGATCTTGTTATGCGCTTCGTGCATCTGCCATTTAAAATGTAACGCACACCACGATAGCCATGTGGCAGGCTTGCATTGCATCTGCTGCGGTTTTATTATTACCATCAGCCACGCTAATATATAACGGCATCAAACTGGCCGAACAGGAACTGGCGGCTCCCGGATTTTTCCATTCTGGAGTTGAAAACTAACCAGACCTGTCTTCTTTTTCTTTCTTTTCGCGTGGTTACTATGACCGCTACTGTGGCGGGCTAGTGCTCGTGACAGCTGTGCTGCTGCGGCCGAATAAATGTTGTTATCGGTAGGAATCCGTTTGTAGTTTTCCAGGGCGTCTTCACACAGACCAACATGTTGCTGCTGTCCAGCTGTTCATAGGCCTCTTCAGCTCTTCTAGGGTCTTCGCACCTGTTTCCCTCAGCAGAGTAACCTGAGTCTTAGGGGTCAAGCCGAAGCTGTCTGCTCTGGATTTAAGCAGCCGAACAAACAAACAAACAAACAAATCAGTTAAAAAGCACAGCTAATCCTTTTTCCTAAAAGTATCATGCATTTAAAAGACTACGAAAAGCTATTAGGCGATGACTATAAGAAGGTAAGCTTTTGTCTGGTTTTACCTGCACTAGCTTCTCAATTCCATGCATTTTTTCTTATCCTGATAACCTGACAGCTTCGTTAGATGAGTCTCCAAGACATGTTTCAAGTGTTAAGGTATGAGCCGGGCGTACGACGGCAGGGGGTTCGCTCCAAACTTCCAATACTTCTACTTCCAACATTCGTCCTGAAGCAGAAACAAAAAAAGGGCAATTAGGTCGATGTCAGTGCATTTTCCTTGCGAGCAAAAGGTGACTAACGAAACCACATCCTGCGTGTCGGCACTGAAGTACGAGAAATTGTAACTCAATCATATATATATATATATATATATATATATTGTAAAGTGACACTTACATTTCATTACAAGCATTCATATTGAAGTGTATGTAGCATTTCCACTACTTGGTTAGATAACAGTTAGCTAACGATGCCGGTGCGTAAGTAAGCCAAAGTCGCAACCTTAATATAATAATCAAATAACTTATTATTTTGCTTTTTAAATCGTCGTGTACTATCATAAAATGCGTAGCGTACTTCAAAAATGAAATAGTGATTACAGTGAAACTGTATAACGACCTTGCTATAGAATATGTGCCTTTAGCTACAATTTGCCTAGTTGGCCTACAACGATGTTAGTGTGGATCGTAAAGCGTACCCCCTTCCCGCCCCTCTCGACCCTTCCAGTAATAGCAAATCTGAAGAAGAAGAATATAAAAAAATTGCCCATAAACGTTCGTTTTCATAAATTATTACAAGGCAGTATTAATGATCCGTTTATCAGTGTCGAAGAATACGGATTAGCTATTGTCACCGTACGTTGCCGGTCGTAGCCGTACAGCCACGATGTCGCAGTTGTTACATCGATAATATCCAGCATAGCGAAACGGCACGATACATTTATCCTGGAATTTTACGTATTTCTTATCTCGTTCGTTGTAGCGTTCTTCATTTTGGCACAGCACTGTTTGCTGCTTTTTTTTCTCGTGACTTTTTACGGCTCTAAATATTGTGCCTATTTACTTTAGTTCGATTTCGTAATCGACAGCGATTACCGTAATGATAACAACGATACGAGCCATATTTACTAGTAGCTATAGTACGAACCAATGCTGTGCTAAAACTAATTACGAGTGTTATTCTAAATATTGCATTATCTAGTTGTACCAATGTATCGAGTATTGATATCAGAAAGACGGTAATCACCGGCTTGCAAATGAAAATTATTGCGATTTTGTTGTATTTTAAATATGTGCTCTCATTCAGCTGTTCGATATCATTATATCTGTAAAATTAATTCTTTTTAGATATATATATATATATATATATCTAGATATATATCGTTCGCACGTCCAGAGTGAGGAATAGCGCTATACAATTGCATAAATCAAATGTCGTGGCAGATCATGCAAGTCTGATATGATTTTGACTAGCCCTGAAATCGAATGTAGAATTCCTATGTTTAGTCATAGAGACCTGCGTAAGGGCGAGGGAGGCAGTAAAAAGTCCGATTACGCAAGGGACAGGTTGCAATGGAAATGTGCGTGGACTTGAGCAAGGGGCAGTTGTTCATAATTATCGTTCAACTGTGATTTTTGCAATATTGAATTTTGCCCCTTTGCTGGAAAAAAAATTTTTTTACGTAATTTTTGGAAGAGATGTTTTGAAATATTTTCAGGTTTGTACTGTAACAGAAGATAACTAACACTTCCATTGGAAAAAAATAAACGTTTTAATTGGGCAGGTTCCTTCTCGTTTGTATACATATATACATATTGGTCGAATCGATGCTACGAAACGCATATGACAAACAAATAGTAGAAAATGTCCTTCATAATTTCGGACACAAATCAGCTCTCATCTAACCTTTTGCACTACCAAAACGAACAAGGCATTTGACCCATAAGCATGTGATCCAGTTCGATTCCCAACCTGGCCAATGAGATTGCTTTAGCGCTATTTCAATTGTCAGTAAAAAAAAACTACACTCACATTTGCCATAGGACGTATTGGCAATTACGAGGATAGTAGTGCGAGAGGATTTAGCTTTGACAAAGGCGATGGATCTTCTGATCTTTATCGAAAGACCTACGATGGGCTCGTTATACCCTTCTATTTACATCTGTTTCAATTAACCTCTTAGTTATTTCGTGTTCATCGCATAATTCCGAAGACTTGAATGAGGCGTATCACTCTGAATTGTTTCTTCCAGTATCGCATTCAGCGTGAGGTCTGTCTATGCGATAAATATAATCGAAGCACTCTTGTCTAAACAAAATTCAAAGTAGCTCATGTGTAGACATAATTTATTCGGTTCGTTTGTTTGTTTGTTATTATTATATAACATTTTCGCTTATGTACACATTGCATAAATTTTTGACTACTTTTTCCAGAAAAAAATTGGCAATAAATTCAATCCACTTAACAATATAAGTGCGAACTATGTGTGTGTATATTGGTAGCATAGGGCCCGAGTGCCCCTTTGGCAGTTAGCTGTGTAGAATGATAGACGAAACAGTTTCAGAACTTCACTAGTTGTTTAACAATTAACTTATTATCTATTAGTTACGATTTTCAACTCTAACTGAATTCAACTCGGTGTCTAATACGTAAGTTCTCTAATGCGCGGCATACCGAACTCTGAATAGTTCCAGCTATACCAGAGATGGCAGAAAGTTACCTTTCCCCAAACAAACATTAATAAATCACTTTCAAATCTAATTCTACCATTGATTATTCTGCCGCTCCGCAATAATCCATTAGGCACATGTCTCAGTTACATTCATACGATCATCATTCATATCACTTTGTAACGTCTTTGGAAATTAATCGTTACCAGCGCTCTAATATCTTTCCACCGTTCTGGGTCTTCCCAGTTCCGACCCCTTTTAATACTGAAGTTGTCCCTTTTCATCCCACCTACTCTATTTTATCGATGGTGGCCGTATTCATACCCGCCGCTATAGGTAACTGGGTTAGCGATGTAGTGGGCATTAGCCGGATGCGATGAGACGGTTCCAGGCTCATTTGTATGAACCGTAGCGTGGAATCCATGAGCATCAGCGATATATTCAACGCGACGAGAAATTCCGTGAGCATCAGTAAACGAATACGAACCCTTCTTAATGTTTTGTTTGTCCGAAATTTCATGGCGGGATTGTTTGTTGCCGTATTCATCGATGATTTCGTAGCCGAATTTGTAAGGCTGCGGAGAGTAAATCTCATGGTGTTCATATGTACCTCCAGCATAATCGGCTTCATCTTCGTATCCGCCGAGGTTACCTGCTCTGGCCATCATGGCCACACAAGCAAAGGCTGCGAAAATCTAAAATCAGACACAAAAAATAATCGTGATAGAAATAAACTTGTAAAATAATAATGATAAAATACATAGGCTAGCTGGCTAGCTAGCTAGCTAGCTGCGTTGCAAAAAATAAGTATTCATACTTATTTTTTATAGATCGAGTTTGGATATTTTTTTTGAAAATTCATAATTTCTATTTATTTTCTTATTCGCTGCACTTTTTCTTACTACGTAGTTTTAAAACGCTAAAGTTTCGTAGCGCCGGCAGTAAAAAATAAGTTCGTCTGTAATATTGTCGCTGTTTACCGTTAATAGTGCTATTTAGTGTCTTATAAAGTGTGCAATTGCTAGTAAGCTTTTAGAATCGTCGAAAGTGAAAGGAAGTTATTTATAAATACGCCTTAGCGCGAAACGTTGCTTAGAAAGTACATATAAACATGAACGATGGGTAGAGTAAAAACGTTACGGTATTGGTAGTAGCTTACAAGGCTGTCACTGTCCCTAAGCAGACTGACAGTTGACAATCACGTTTACTTATCCACTCGGTTCTGTGTATATCTTATAGAGATCATGTTAGAGAAAAGGAAGAAGCTGGTATGGAGCTCTTAAGGTCCAAGGTCAGGCTGTTTTGAGGTTGACGCAGGCACAGCTACGTTAACAGATAATGAAGAAAATAAAGTATCCGTTAATGAAAAGCCACATGCACTGAGTAAAGGCACAAATGTGTACGCAATGATGATGATGATGACGACGGCGTCGGTTCTGATGGTGCTGATAAGTGCTGGAATGCCGTTATACTTAGGATCACCTTAACAACAGCTTGTAACAGCAACAGCAGAGGTAAGGTTTAGAGGTTATCCTTGGGTGCACGAATCCCGCGGTGATCAGTAGGTAAAAGCAATTACTAAAAAAGTACACTCTACAGCCACGAAAATAGTAGCTTGGCAACTTTCGTAGATTCTGCCCCGATGATAGAGGAGAAGTAGAGGCCTTGGTATAGTCGCAGGATAGGATACATCAGCTCGTTAAAACTCGACGTGCTGTTTTAGAGCGCGTATACGTGCTTTGGAAACTGTGTAGAGGCTATTATGTACGACGTTTGTTGTAACTTTGCGGGCGCCGGTTAGCTTTACCTTGAACATTTTTGTGGTTTGTTCGTTCCTGATGTCTGAATGATGTTTGTCGTGTTTCTCGGTCCCATTTTAAACGATTGCCAACGTCGCGGTCCGGCCAGCCCTCGACTGTGGATAACGCTCAAGACCCACCCGATCGAGCAGAGCGCCATCTAGTGGAAGGTCCGGACTGCGGGAAGACCGCGATGCCATTAGTTAGCACTGTGATAAGATCTAGAGAAGAAAGAAAGAAGCAGATTGTGGTAATAACAAAGACAACCGAAGACAAAAGAATTAACGCCTCACGACAGGGAGACTAACTGAGCACGCGGATCTCTTCAAAGTCGCACCGATTCTCGCATCAATCTGGTGTTCTGCTAATTTATTCGATATGCGTTGAGGAACAAAAACGTAATAGTAGTTGCAGTAAGAGTAGGGCTAATGCTAATAGAGCAATAAGTCTAAGAAATGCAAAAGATATCTTTGGTCGGCGCGTTTCGGTGCAGCTTGTTGGACGACGGATAACGGCATAACCCGGGGCAAAGTTCTGTACATTGTTCTGTATGCGCGCACACAACAAACGGCGATCAAGCTGTTAGACCAATACAGCACATGGATGAATATAGTTTATTTGGATAGGTAAATTCGATAACAATTTTTGCCGGTCCTACTATCGCCACCTGCATAGTGCCACGGTAGCAGCAGAATATCAAATGAAGCGCCAGTACATCCCGTGCTAGGCAGCCAGTCGATCGTGACAGAAAAAAAGCAGGGATTGGTTACGTTCCATTAATGGAGATATCGGGCGGGGCGAAGGATACACTTAACGTTTACAGAGCTATCGTTCAGTATTGTTTTCATTGTCATTTTTAGAACCAGCGGGAACGGCTGGACACATCTCAATACCGAAAGTTTTTACGCAGCTGAACGCGGACGGAGTAAGCGTGATATTTAATGGCCACATATTGGGCCTCACAGTAGTAATGAAACTCAAACAATAGTATTGTATGTATTCGTTTGTGAACGCCCGCATAAAGAGCAACAACGAATGGCGCCGCCGGCAGTCCACCGGTCGAGAATAACAGTAATGGGAAAGGTAGAAATGTTCCAAAAAGCCGTTTTCCACTATCTCTTTCCACAGACGGATGCCGATCAGACGTCTTTGCCTGATTATTTTATTCAATCAAGCGCTTGTCACTCATGATAATTTTCCACCTGTACGCAGTCAGCATGAAGATTAACATCAATCGCAGCTGAACTGAAGATTCATCGGGAACTACAATAGCTAGGCAAATTTGGCTGTTCGTAATATGATGTAACTGTTCTGTTTTGTATGACTGTGACAAAGAAACAAATGTGGTGCCAATGAAATAAATGCGTTTCTGTCTTCTTCCAGCTTAAATGGACCTAACGTACTTCACTCCTGAGGTTACTTATATTCTCAAAATGATTTCTCCGCAGTATTCTCACCAAGTACTTGAGAAACCATTTCACATTAAAGAGAGTTAATTAAAATATTTCTTCAACTTATTTATGAGCGTAAAATAGCTAATAGAAGTGTATCGAGGGAACGTGCTGACCGCGTTTTAAATCGGCCGGACAGCGAGGGCAGAATCTGCAAATATTGGGGGCAAATGTAGTATGGCAAAACATATTGTTTTCTACTGACGAAATATTATCATCTGCTATTAACGCAAAAACTATGTTGGTCTTTAATAGAAACTCGTTGAAGCTACCGCGTAGGCGCGTCTACGCGATCATGCAATGCGTACAGAGAGAGTGCTCGCTTGAAAACTCTATTTGCTTTATAACAGAACAAAATGAAAAGATGCAAAACCGTCGTGTGTAAAAGAAAAATCAAATAAAAGAGGATCCATAGAATATAGTGTCTGTGTGGTCAGGAAGCAATTCGAACCTGTTCAGAGCCGTATAATGAAATCGTGTACAGCCTGATGGCTTTTATAAAATCAACGTTTTCAGCTTTACGTACTAATAGGCATTGCGTTCATTCCGCCTATCAAATGTCTGTTAACCTTTAGCATAATTTATCGCACTGGGTTGGGTCTGACTGCCAAATAATCAGGACACCAATGTTAACTAGCTCTCAGCGTATACTTGAAATGCGTTTTTGTTTTGATATCAAGTAGAAATTGTCACGAAGAAATCGGCCCACTTTCTTCTAGCTGGGCCGCTCCGCCTCCCTCGGACTTTTGTTATATCACGACATCCCGTTATATCTTCGTATGTGTGCTTGTTAAAAACATTATTATTTTTAATAGATATGCACAGCCTAGTGTGTGACAGTTCATTAGTGGCCGTCACTGTTTGTGTGTGTGTTTGTGCGGATATGTATATATGGAAAAGCTTACGAGATAGCTATAAACTGGTAATATGGTCGAGATAGGAAACGCGTAACATTATTACAATGCTGTATTAAACCTACTGTTAAATTTACCGTTGTTCAATACCATGGGCGACACGAATCCTTTTCAACAGAATTATGCCATTGGGATACACCGTTCTGAGCAGCTACCGCCGAAAACCGACTGTTTACCACTCGCGGACTGTATGTAATATAAACGTAGATGTTGACAAGTAACATGATTACAATATTTATATAAAATCATGCAAATAATCTATCGTCCACTCATATGTTACATGTGAACCCAATCACAATCGTAGCTAAAATAGGCATGCGCGTAAGAAAAACAGTGTCGTATGGCCTTTTTTAGTTTTTTTTCTCTTCTTCTAATAATTCCAACGTATTTGGACAACAACGTAAAATATTCCAGCGTATAAAAATAGGATACAGTGTGATCAGGTACATTTAGCCAGGTTGCAAAATTGCGGCATAGAAATCGCGATTTGCTCAAAAATGTTAAAGGAAGAGATATTTGAAGCTTTTATCAGAAAAACGCCGTCCATTAATCGGTTTGCACTTCATTAATTTTTCGATGAAGTTCCTTATAGTCCATCAACGTTAGCTCTCACTATAGTCTCCATTCGCCTGCGTAACTGGCTAACTGCCAAGTTGGACTGAAGTCGATATCGCCATTTCGTTACGTTTTGTAATCCCCTTTGCCTGCGCCTCCCAGTTCATTCTCAGTAGATAGAGTGGAGGCCATGTTGTTGTCTGCTTTTTGTATGTTACATCTGTACTTTATAACGGTGCTTTGTATTATGTCAAAATACATATTTTACATTACCCCCCTCCACCTCCCCACTCCCCCCGCCCCGCCCTGCTCAGCTCCCCCATATTCCACTCGATAAATACATAACACTTAGATATAATGAGGCGAGGCTAACGGTAATTAGGATCCATTTATGACAGCGGGGGCGGTAGCAACAATAACAGCAGAAATAAGAAGGAAAGTAGATGTTTTTGACCTTTCCTACCTACCAAGTAAAAAGCGTTTCCCCTGTTGCACTAAATTCGCAGTTTACTAAAGCGAGTTGAGAACTAATCCGAGTCATGATCCATTCTCGTTTGTTTGGGGCACGATGTTTTCATATGGGCGTTTGCGTATCTGACATGTCATCGCAGACGAACGTCAAGCCAGTACTGACAATTTGAAGATGACTATTATAATTACTAGACTAGAGCACAGACGACATTCACCGATAATGCGTGGGTCATCCCCCCCCCCCCCACATCCTCAGACGTCGCAATTCATTTTCTTTCATTCAAATAACTACTACAGTTACTATAACTGTTGCCCTCTGTGTTTCACAACTGGAGGGGACAGTCATTCCGGCTTTGCTTGGCTGGTACGTTAAATTTCTTAAGAACTGCAACGCCAGTGAACGAAAACGATGACAAAGCCAGCCGCTAGCAGCTGGACTCGCAACAGCGGCTTAAAATGACCAACGTGCCCGACTCGTCTAAAGAAGATCAAGTGGCGTCCCCTCAATATTTCCAGGAACCCTTAAATGGGCGCCATTTAGTGTATCCTTCCCAATTCGACCTGGGTAGCCGTTGAAGTAGGAGAAAATAAAAAATCGCGTAACGTCATCATCGATACATTGTACTATCATATGATCAACTATTGCTACAACTGGCTAGTTCAATGTATAACGTTATATGTGTAGACAATATTTTTTTTAACCCCCTTGCGATCCGTCCCCTTTTGCTGCGTGATGCCGCGCCGATCTACTGGAATACTTGGTATTATTCGTATATACACTGCGATTTCGTCACCGGTACTGGGGCGCTCGTAACGACCAACTAAGCCAATGGCAATTGTGTCATTGCATAATATTATGTGCTCTGAGCGCGTAATAGACGGAGTTTTACCTGGGCAATGAAAAATGGCAACATGGAACTATTGATGAAGCGGAGTGGACGGGCGAGGATTTATTCTGCCAAGTGAGATCCGGGGCTGCTAGATCTGCGGACAAATCGCTTGATCTGTTCTATAGTACTTTAAGCCTGTTAGTGGCTCGCCGTCGAAGTTAATCCGTTGAAACTTGTTTCCTGACTTCTGAAGTGCTGTTTCGCGCCTGCTTTAAGAAGTTGCGGCTTTAATATGGGTCGTTCGAATAAGCAACGCCTTGCGAGTTCGTTCCAATGGATCTATTTAGAATAACCAAAATTAACTATAGAATCTTTACAACGCTGGTTTTTCATTTGTAAATGGCATTGTTTTTTTCAATCGATCGATTTCTTCATTCTTCACGTTCGTCATAGAACTTTCTCCTATTTATATATACCTGTTCGCTAACGAAATACAAAGCTAGCTTAATGATACCTGCTCGTGTGCCTATCAATGACACGATTTGACGCTCCTGGTTTGTCGATAGCAACTGTGCAGAGATATGTCGACGGCTAGCAGCGTCAAAGATATCGAAGCTAATTTCAGTTGGCGACAACCGTGAGACCTGTGCTACTGTCAACGGTAATCGCTCGACAAACAAACTACCTGGCCGGCCATTTTCCTCTGCACATGTTTTTTTGTTGTCGTTGTCGTTGTTGTTGTTATTACTTAACGACGCAATAAGAACGCAAAAAGAGAAGTCTAAATGCTGCTAAATTTAATTTTTATATATACTCACCGTACCTATCGAAGCTATGTTATTATAGAGCATATTCAAATGTTGCGCGCACTTATCCGGCTGATTGACTGACTTCAGACAGCTCGAAATAGTAGGTCGCCGCACCGATTTACAGTAGCCACTCCTCAGTCAAATCGCAGAAATAATTATGTAACCAGCAGATAATATAGCGGTAGCGGAATTATTGCATTTAGTTTTTACTCCTGGGCCGCTAGGTAGGCGTTGAAGATACGTTCCTTTCAATGGCTTTCTAGGCAGAAACCCGGGAAATAAATGTAAGTGTTGATACAAAAAAAAAAATACAAATAATAATTGCCCTCGTACCCTGGTCGAAGATTAGCGAACTTTGATGTTGTTTAATAGACTATTCAACCGGTTGGATCATCATTCACTTAGTATACATCGAAAGAGTTTCATGAAATTTCGTTGGGACTACAGCCTTGTTCACTGCTTCAGCAATATGTCCTGAAATTGTCCGACGTTGGAGTTTTTTCTTGCTGAGCCTCAAACTTAGAACCAACGACTAAATATAATGGGGGAGAGGAGGAGGGGCGTGGAAATAACTTTGAATTATATTCATTTAAATGTAATAGTTATTTATATTGACGATGTTATATACTAAGAATAATACAAGCATATAAAGCATTCAATTTAATATTTCATCGGGGTGACATATTAATCTCCCGAGGCATAATTATATTGCCATTTTGTTCAAATTTAACTTAAAAGTTAAAGTGAATAAGATAAGTTCTTAGCACATACTTATTTGACGAATATATTTTTCAGGTGTATTTATAGAAATTACTTTAATTTCCTCTCGTATCGCTCATTACAGTCAATATCATTCTTAACCGTCAACTTAATTGTTCTCTAAATTATGTATTCTTTTTTTTTCTCTCTTTATGTACACATGTCCATGTATTCCTGCGTGCTGTACAAATAACCAAAGCCTTTTTGACGCAGCTTTGTAGCAATTTTTTAATGCAATGGGCCATTTACGCGTCACATGAAATTTAGCCTGGCTGTTGCGTATAACCATGTTTATTTTTTAGAAAAATACTAGATCTCAACTATTATCTTCTATTGTAGAATAGACCGCACGCATATTGAAAATTAAAAGGAACACCCTATTTATTTGGATTTCTCGCTCTCAGTTTAATTGACAGCACGATTTGTACAGTATTACCTCACACATTATATATATATAGGTACTTCTATTTTATTTAAAAAATTCCAAATAAATATTATCAAGCTGGACTTCTCTTGGTTTTTGCTTTATGCAAACCTATGAAATGGATAAGAATTAAAACTCAGCAGCTCAAAAATGTCTTTGTCAACGGCCGAATCGGGCGCAGTTTTCAGGCGATGCGTTCAGTAGCTGTCTGTGTTTTTTGCCGTTTTGGCAAATGCGTGACTGGTGTGTCGTAAGTAGAACTTTTTCAGCGTGACATAGTTAAACAACAACAATGTGTAAATAAAAGCTACGAATGGTGGCCAAGTGGAGATTTCGCCTAGACACGCTAGCCAGTTCCAACACACATCAAGCAAATAAATCAATAGCGGCAGATCAGAGCGAAGACAAGTTATTAATAACGAAGTTCTGTTAAATGTTCTGCTTGATTAGCAAGTTCTTTAGTTGTTCCGTGTAGCAAGGTAATATTGCGTAGAAGGACGCGCTTGTTTCGATTTTCGTTACTTTTGTACTTTTCACATTTTTTAAACTCGAAACTTCGAGGCGAGCTTTTTCTTAAGGCTTTCCCTCAAGCGCTTCTCCCCTGCGCCGGTGATAATACGTTTGTGTCACAAATCGAATGACGATCGAACGATCGTTTGTTGCCAAGTTTTCCTCTACGCACCGCCTTGTCATGTCGTTCTGTTAGTGTTTATAAGCAGTTAAAATTAGGAATAGCTATGCTGGTCTACAAACGAAGGCCAGACCACAGACGGCTTCAGCGTTCGCTCAGAGACGTCCGCTATACGTCGAAAGAGAGATCATGTTCGTCCAATTGTATTCTGTTTCATTTAGCAAGTCGCATACCTTGAACCAACACAGCAGTAATGGCTGTCATTTGATTCACTGCTATCGTAAAAATAAAGGTCTTATTTAGTTATTTATTGCTGATTGTGACCATTATTTCGGAACATTAAATCACTTGAAAATAACAGGATTATGTTCCTGATGATTAGTTCAAACTTCGATTAAGCCACGTGCTTTATTCTAGATAGGAACAGATGCGTGACTTCAGACAGTCGTTTCAGAAGTAGCTAATGCAGAACTACGTGCAAGACAGCTTGTAACAATGAACATATGTATTGTTGATTTCTAAAAATTTGTGAAAAAATTCCCGATTCGAAATAGGGCCAAATTTTACGGATTTGACCGAACATCGCACGCCGACTCGTTCTGCATCGGACATCAGATACCGGTTACACCATACGCTCTTACAGAGCGGCTCCGAGATGATGTCGCCGTTGACTTTTCTTCCTCACTCTTCCTTTGTTTTTCGCCGGGCCATTTAGTAAATCTTCCTGGACATCAACGCATCGAGTACCAACATGAATCGAATTTGCGTTTATTTCGCTGTCAACATTTTCAAATATCAGTTGCGTTCATCGCCATACCTTTGCGATTTGCCACTCAATAAAACTGCAACTATGATTCAATTGTCTGCGCCAGCTTCATAGTTTAATTGAAAAGCGTTTAGTAAATATTTACGGACGATTTTTGCCGTCAGGTTAGATTACGTTTACTGAGAGTATAATCCGAACATTCACATCTCTTCTTTTTGGGGGTGCTTCCATACCTTCGGTTTCCAGCTTAGCTTGTCCAACTAGTTAGATCAAGCTGTGAAGCAATAGACAGGCGTTAATGAAGCGGATGGTAATCGAATTACCGCATCTCTATATCCCGAACACTTTGTTAGTCCTTCAGAAATTCGAAGTTTGTGAAAAGTGTGTCGAGAGGTAGAGAAGCTGGTATCCATTGTCTGTCGGCTAGTGATGATGAGTCAGTGCACCTTCCTGTATACGTAACTGTTTCGGTCTACGCACGTCTATGTGATGCCGGCCGAAGGTCAGTTTGATTTTGAGATAGTGGATAGATTCGAACTACGGAACTCAATTAGATACTGTCCCAATGCTCACTCAAACAAGCTACCTACAAAGTCGATTCAAAGTGAAGGATGAAGGAAGAGGCAACACATGGAAACTTTGCCGACTGCTACACGTCAATACTTCAATGTCTTCATGATGTTATGTCACTCCCAACAGCTTTGGTCCAGTACAGATTGCCCATTGCTCCATTTAGTTCATAGATCAGTTGGACGACGGAACGATTTCGAAATGAAGTCGGTGCCGGCAGATTCGACAGAGCTACCCTCTATCAAGCGCCTTGATACTTACCAAATGTCATTGTCACCATTTGATTTCTCATGAAATTTTTTTACCGTTGTCTGTCGCACCGGTGCTGTGTATTTTTCTATATTTATCTTATTCAGAAAGAGCTCTGACGCATAAGGCGATGTTAATGCGGCTGATGATAGCGAGTCAATAATGTTCGGTCCGTCAAATCGTCAAACGCGAAATCTTAGTACGACCTTCTCGGAATGTTTGTGGAGCAGATGGGCCCAAACGAAGGTCGGTGGAGGCAATCGAACGAAAAAATAACCCAGTAAACTCTACTATACTAATCTGCTAAAAAAGAGAAAAATGGCATTTTGTTGCAGATGCAAGCCCTAATGTAGGAGCAATTTCACACTGAATAAACTAATGCTTTAATTATTGCTAGTCGGAAACATTGATCTGAAATATTACTCAACATGTCATCATGAGGTCTGCAACAGCGTTGCAATTACGGTGTTTTCAATGCGGTGTATGTCCACCGATCGGATAAGTAGTTAGTATAACTGATTATAGTCTTTCGAAAATAGACGTTTTTCCTTACGTCGTATAATTCTACTTTCGGCTAACTAAAATTCAGAAGACATAAGTTCTGATTCGAAGTCGCTCAGTGGTCCATAGAAAGACTAAGGGTTTCTACTCTAAAATTTTTCACAAGAAGCTAAATGTTGGGTGTGGTCATACCGAGACTATTTTCTTAATTCGGCTGCAATCGTACAACCGTTGTAGACAATCGCCTTTGCTTAGCAATGTATTATCCTAAAGACGGAAGGGCATCGTTCCCGGAAAAACATTATTGTCTTAGGCCATTTTATGCTTCCAATTTGCGCGGTAAATTTCGAATGATCTCAATGTTATTAATTATTATTTGTAATGTTATTGATAGTCACTCGCTAGCTAGATAATTAGTTGAAATAGCAAAACGTATTGTAACACAGTTACCTATCTATATGTAGTGATGATATTGGTGCATCACAATGATTTTTACCGATTTGGCTATGGATGGCTTAGATTGGATTTATGGAAGTAAAGCATCATTAGACGATTCGTAAGTGGATATTTTCTTTAATATGCACATAGGACCTATTTTTTTTTTATTTGGATTTTCGCTATACGAAACTTATCACGAAGCCGGGATGCTAATTATCGTTCTGCAATTGCCTATCAATATATACAAGTACGTCATCGTTTTCGCACCATCAGCTTTGATAATCTGTTAACTACTGAATTGCTTTAGGTATTGGTATGTTTCAGATATTGCTATCTTTGTGCAGGACATTTTCTAGGAACAAACAACTAGTATTGAACATATACCGGGAACATCTTCGGTTGGACTCGGTTCTGAGATGGGAGATAAACTGATATACCGTTTGCCGATGTTGTGCGTATGAAAGGATCCTGAGTTTTTTTTATTTGATTATTCGGTGTAACGGATAGCAGGCTCGCGACAACGAAGCGTTGCCTAAAAATGGGAACGAATTAACTATCTTCGTGACCTGGAGGACACGATCCGATTAGCGATTATTAATTACATTTACTTTGCGTCTACTTGATATTCAAGTGTAAATTCATCCTTGGCCTTTTGTCCTATTTTCACCCAGTGAGCAGGTCAAGTCAAAGCACTGGTCACTGCCACACTAATTCGCTTACGTGCTAAGCATTACCTTGTCCTATCGTTCTTTGTGTCGATCGCAACAATTCTTTAAAATAGCGCTATTTGAGTTTATATCGCTACGACAGCTGAGGACAGATCATCAGTGGTCAGAGGACAGGACAAACATTTATAAATTTTGGTAATTTGCCCCATTTCGGTCCATGATTAGCCTGACTATGATGTGTGCTCCCGTTGCTGTAAATAGCTAAAAAAATGCTGTAAATAGCTAGTAAAAAAACAATGATGCTAGCGTCATCATGATCTTTCCATCAGCCCTTTTCAAAAGCTTCGTTGTTCTTCACCGATATTTAATGGGTGACATTATAAACGAAAGCGTCTTATTTCCAGAGCATGGGACACCAGCATTCTCGGGAAGTGAGAGATAGCCCCATCGTTGGGGGGACTGAACGCAACATGAAGATTCACAGAAGCACAAACGGGGCAAATATTTCTACAGATTTATAGCAACAAATAGACGAGAATCGAAGTAGCCGAACATTGACACAGCCGAAATTAAATTGTATTGGCCAAATACGCTACCTAAAGCGTTAAATAGTGCTTTAATGTCACAAAACGGTCGCAGCTACTGCAAATTCGTTTGCGATCTCATATACAAGTAATAGCTACAAACAAAACAGATAAATATTGTATTTAGGTAACGACCTGCCGTAATTATATTTTTCTATAGAAGAAGGCATAACTTACAGATATAGTTTTAGACTATTACCTAACATGTCTGCGTATTATATTATATAGTACGGTATATTGGAAATAATTTGCAATATTGTAAACGGCACAATTGAAAATGAGTCAATCAACGGATGACAGAAAACAGCTGAACTACTGGAGATAACACTCAATAACAAAATGGAATTCCTTCATACCAATAAACTTTTCTACCAAGAGACGCTTGCATTAAATGCCGCGACTCAATTCACCCATCACACTCCAGCAGATACCGTTACGTTCCTAAACGCTTTGTCTCTTTATGCTCCTATTCGTGCCGTTACTGCCATTACTATCTTCTCTGCTTCTGCAGTTAGATTGTATACTGGAATCGTTTTTGTGCTGGACGAAGTGGCCGTGGTTAACGCGGTTTTTCTGTATTTCGGCAAACACTAACGAAATAAGCAAAACTATTGCCGTTCGAAAGCATCTGTCATGCAGTAGCTGTTATATTGTCGTTATTGCTGCTACTGTCAATTTGGATTGGCATTTACCTGTCAACTAGCGGCATAATACATTTCTCTACTAATGCTTAACCCGCAATGTTGATAACGGTCACAGTCCTACCGTAGTGTTGTTCCGTTTCTAAGTGGAGATAGTAGGACTGGCCAGGGTACGCGAACACCTTTTTGGAGCTTATCCGTTATTGTATACTTGATTGTTGAGGTTTCTTCATGCCGGCCGGCCGGCCTAAATGAGTGAACGGCCGTTGACGCACTGTATATTATATACCTGCATTTAGGAAATGACCTGTAAGCCGAAAGTGTTTTAATTGTTGGTGGGTGATGAAAGCGAACGAGAACCACTGTCGAATAAGCACATTTCTGACAGATTCCTACGTTTAGCGCAAAACGTAGGACTGTGACAAAAATAAAGGATGCGAGTATTTATTAGGTAGTGTTTAAGTAGCCTAGGTATCACGCCATAGCAACACCTTTGTCAAACATGGTAAAATAAAAGCTGCCTTTGTAATGAGTACGAGAAACATTTCTCTTTTTCTAGACACAACGAAAAAGCCTAGGCCAAGCCCAAGCTGAATACCTACCCTACAATGTGTACAGAATATGTGTTTTGCATCACCACGCTCAGCACCACGAACTCTATACGACTAATGGTACCACTCCTATCTAAAATGTACAGTATACCCAATTAATAGGGGCATTTTCGCTGGAAGGGTTTTTGTATGTCCATGTAAAAGGTCACTATTGTTTGGTTTTGCAAACCTGGGAAGGCTTTTAAATCTTAAAAAAAAAACTTCGATATATGTATGTGCTTCTAAGGTGCTCAAACGAAGCAAAGTCCCGATACGTGCTTAGACATAACATATTCCTTGTAGTGTTGTAGAATAAACATATTAAAGTAAAAAAGGGAAATGTGCTTTTTCTTTTTGTTCTTATTGAATCTAAGTTGACTTAGGATCGATTATCCTGATAATTATCGTATAGGATGTCGCATGGAAGACAGCACTATGGGCTATACCATTGACCAATAAACGAATGATCTTAGCTACAGTGAGTCATAATTGAGCGGCTAACGTTTATCGTACGTTTAGAAAAGTCATTACGTCGTATCGAAAATTCACTATTGTCGGGGCTCATTTTTATACCGTTAATCGACACCTTGAAGCTTGGCGTTTGCCTGGACAGAATTTGACCTTGGGCTATAGTGGTCCTTGACCACCAACCATGCATTGCTCGACAATCGACAAAATGCATTTCATTTTTTTTGTTTTTGAGGCTACGGATCAGTGATTCGTATCCTAGCTAATCTGCGATAAGTACTTTTCTTCTAAGCAGCGGCCATTGTTTAATGCAATGCCACCTGCCTGCAAAGACCGGAGCATCAAACACGTTGAGAATGGCCGGGATTATTATTAACTGTTTAAAAGATTTTGAATCTTTAATTCTATGATGGTGCTCCGAATAGTCATTTTATGCTTTGATGACTCCTAATGCTAGCGTGTCTAAAAAATACTCTGTATTTTATGCAGACTCTTGCCTATGGTAAACTTTACATATGGCTGACTCTGGCTGGTGAGGAAGTATTATAATTCACAATGCACGTTCATATAATATAACCGTGACGCCTCTAAGTTGGACTACTCACCTTTTGTCCTTTTATCTATTGTATATGTAGCGCATATCTATTGTATTTGTTGAGTATTACATCAGTTGCTCTCATGGTTAGAACTGCCCGACTCTAGACGAATCGGAGATGTTGCTTCTAGGAACGGTCTTAGCGGTTAGGCAACTGCTTACCGATTTGAAATACTTGAAGTGAGTTAGGCCAATACTAAGGAAACCTCGCTAATGTGCCTTAAACCCAATACCTACAAACGAACATAAACTTTAACATCATCGTGTTCGCAGACTTGCAATATCAACTAAGAATTATTGTCTTTATTTTGAGCAAAGAAGGAACTTTCTCTATTGATCTTTCTGTAACTTACCTAACCTAAAACTAAGGAGACAATTTAAAGCTGGGCAACTCAGTTTCAGTTAGCCTGGGCCTTGGAAGGGTCCACACTGTCTGGTCGTTGTTTTAGCATACCGTTAGTTTAGCTATATATGGACCTCTTTAATAGGATACAATATCGATAAATCTATTATGTATTCTTTATGCAATGCAGAAAGCGATTAGCTGGGACCTTAGTACAGTTCGAGCTTGCTGCACCGGTTTCATGCTAATACTGGGTCTTTAGGCTAGCAAGCGCATCTTTATTACAGCAACCAAATTGATGAGTCTATTTGAAGTACTCTGTGGATCCATAACCCGATCAGCTTTTTCATGCTGGAATTGCTTATCAATAACATTCAGACAGGGTGAAGCTTATATATATATACATTTAGGAGAAGCTATTTCGATCCACGGATTGTTATCGGTCTAATCTGCTTTCTACAGATTTTTTAATAATTGAGGTAATCAGTAAAAAAATTTTTGAAAGATCTCGGGCTGCCTCAAAACAGTGGACAGCGAACAGTTTATAACTAAGTTTCTCGTATCAGTACAAACTTGGTACGCAAACAGAAAGAACGACATAAAATATTAATGAGTATTACTATTATGTATGGGTAACGCCGTATTTTAGCTGAGGCTGACCTAGAGCATTGTTACAACACGCGCTACAGAAATAAAAGGGAATAGTAAAAACATTTTCAAGCTACAATATAGATAGGGCGTTTTCAATGTTGTTTGTAATACTGCTGTGCTTGATTTTAATAAAATAAGACAGCGTAACTGTTGTGACATGAGACTGTTTTTCATACATCTATTTGGCGTTTTTACAAGGATGCTATCTTACGGCGTTCAGAAAAGTATGCAGCCAATCTTACGAAACTGTGTAGCAATAAAAATATTTAAAAGTAGTACAAGTTCGTTTGGGTGCCTTTATTTTGAGCATCTTCAAAAGTCACGGAAGCTGCAGAGTTTCTTAAATTCCCCGCAGAGTGTTCATGCGGCTCGAAACGAACCGCAATAAAATGATTAGGCGTTTTGAATCTATTTGAAAGGCTCGTCTGATCTAGCGAATGACTCCAGCCGATAAGAATCATTCGGTTGTAGTCTGGTTGCTGTCTCTGTTAAGAAGACTGAGTGTCAGATTTTCACCCACCTGTTCGGCGCCACAATACAATTCCAGGCCGTTTGAGGCAGAAGTTACAATAGAATCAAGGATCTATCTATCCCGGATTAAAAATCAAATAAATCTGATCTTCAGAAGGCGAGAACGATTCTATTGTCCCTAAAGTTTCGTATGCAAGCCGTCTTCAACCATATAACTAAGGCTTTGTCGCTAAAAACCACGCGTCTTTAGGAAACCAGAGACTATGTCGTAGGCGAACTCTATAGCTATGTAGACACGTATTCATCGGTCGATGGCACAGAGAGCATGCTACGGTTATTAGTGACAATGTCAAGGGTTTAACGAATGTCTTAGACGATATGAAGAGTCAATCTTTTTCCTTGCCCTATATAAGCAAGATAATATAATTACATCATATTTTCGAATTTTTCTATGTAGTGCATGACACTATTTACGTTTAATCTTATGTGCATGTGTCCTCGATTTTTGTAAGCGCCCAAAAAAATTACTTAGACCTGAGCTCTTACTTTAGCAACCTTAAGACCATTGATTTTGCCAGCTAGCCTACCAGAGACAGGGCATTCCCTTTGCGGAAGTACATTAAACTTGTAGTCACTGATACTGAAAAATTTTTACTTAAATAACACCTGCCCCGGTTGTCAAACTCCTAACATGTTGATTTTTGCTAAACTACTAAATAGGGCATATGACTTACTGACCCACTTACTTTCGTTACCGTTTAAAGTTTCGAGTCCTGCTAGGACCATTGTACAGTAAGTTTGCAATGATTATTCGATACAAACGATTATCCCTATAGGTCTCTATGATGGAGTTCTTCAATTTCGTCTCTAATTTTATTAAAAACTATAGGCAAAAACTTTATAGTTTCGCTAAAAAAACAGACGCCTATTTTTATCGTAGTCAGATGCTCAGTTAACTTGTGCAGATGTTATTACTCAAACCGAGCAAAGTCTAGTTGGAAAAATGATGAGTAAGCGGTCAATTGAAGTCAAAAAAATCTGACATCATTTTTTTAATTCGTTACTAACCGTTTTTGAATTTTTGCTCGCGGAAGACTTCTTAAGATCTGGCATTAATTTCCCAACTCTGATAAAAGAGTCTAGTATTTTTTATTATCTCAACTCAACTAAACTTAGCCGTGATACCTTTTGAAAATAATAGCAAATTTTCGTATGTAAAGAAATAAACGTGTTCATGGCTATACATTAGAAAAAACACGCAGACATTTACTCTTTCGAATCCGTTTACAACTCAGGTGGTTTGTAGGCACATTGCTGCCGTAGATCGATTGCTCTATAAAGGGTCATGCTTATAGAACACTTGAACCCATTATTACCCCTCACCACCAACTCCAACAGCCTTCAATCGCTCGCTGGTGCAGCAGCGCTGCCGACCTGGGGTCACGCGACCTGACGAAATCTTGCGAACCCTTCGAATGACGGTAGCTGAAGATCATCGTTGCCGCCCTCGCACCGGTCGAGGCCCGAGCCCAAACTACTATTTGGACAGGTACGAGATGGAGGAGGAGAGCGAAACAAACGGACGGGACGTTGTGACATAAATACACACATACACAGCAAAGGTCACAAAGGGCCAATCGTCTTATAGATCTCACACTTCCAAACAAGACGCAATATATATACCATGACGGCGTGTAGTACATGAGACGAATTCTATTTGCCGGATTAGCTCGTACACAAACCGTTTGCTTCGGGCAGAACCACGACCCACCGAGTTCGAATAAACAAGCGAAGGATCACAGGAGACCTTCTCACTCCTGAAACAATTGCACCGTTTAAGTAGCCTGTTTGATCCGATACGACCCCGACCATTGCGGATGGGTATCAACATTTGACAGGTGACTGTAGTGGTGGCAATAGTCAGTGTGGAATTCGTTGTAGGGTCTGTGCTAGAGGTTACAAACTACCGAATTTCTTTGCAATTTACTGACCGGGCTAGCTGGATTTGGTGGTCTCTAACGCCACTTTGGTTGTGCGTTAGCTAAGGACACGGATTTATTTAAAAATATATTTCCTGCTGATTAGGAATCGTCGATCTTGTGCGCAGCTAAAAGGATTATTTTCAAGTGAAAAAGATGACCACTAAAATAACTCAAATTGAAGTATGAGATATATTGATTGCAATGACAGTACTGATAAGTGCGACAGAGTGAGGAATTGTCTATGTTGACACCTTGTAAGGTATGATTTGTTGGTATGAAAGCGAGCAGTTACCTTACGTGAGATTAAGGAAGTTTTTCGCTGTGGAACTTCTCTGTGGATCTCTGCATGGGCATCAGTTGATCTTCGACGTATCTCTCAACACTTATGCAGCTTCTGGATAGAACAGTGTGACGCGGGGCCACCATGACCTTGTTGATGCCGTAATGAGGGTCAAATGATACCCATCGAAACCAAGTGTCAATAGCTATTATCGGTGTTTTGATACGATGGCTCAAAGGCAAGCTTAATATGTACGTCAGCGAATATATTCTTCAATGATCGTATACGCCGGCGGCGCATTATTTGCCTTGTGGTATAGGTTAATGTCAAAAATACATTATGTGGGCTCATGGTTACCGTCGAAATGTGCTGATACAGCACAGCCCCAGGTCAACTATAAACAAAGAAACATAATTTGGTAGTATTACGTTTAGTTGTCACACAAATTCTACTACGACCAGAACGGTTGGCACGACCATCTGGTTAGGCTTGACCAGCACAGCAGTCCAACATATATCGGCCTTTAGCAAAAATTCGCTGCAAAAAAGTTTTCGCGATATAGCTACGAATAGGATTTCAAAGGTGTTATTCATCTAAATTTATAACGGTTTACTGTGATTATTAAGTATACTGATATCCGACTATTTATGATGAGACTGCGGACTGTTTCATACTATTTTTACTTGACTACACTTGTTGATCTCTCGACATTCTGGTATTGCGAGAGCGAAGTTAGCGGGCTGGTACATATTTGGGCTGCTATTCTTCAAAGTTACGTAGCTCATTAACTTATTTGGAACCACATCAGTATAGAGTGCTATTTAAGGATGGCATTTATCACTGTTAGCCCCTTATTCTGATTTTAGAGAATATCGGTGTATATATATATATATATATATATATATATATATATATATATATACTGTGACAAGAAGTATAGCACTCAAGAATAATGATAATAATAACAGTAACAAATCTTTCTGACTATATCTTTGCGCAGGAGCCCGTTTTACAATCCCGGGGGAGACGAGTCAGGACGGCCACCCGAAGAGGGCCCTCTCGGCGGAGGCTTTCACTACGGAGAACAGCTCGTCCCTGTAGAGTCTCCGTCTTCTTCAAAGATACCTCCAACGACCAGCCGCGAAATACCACTACCTCAAGCGACGTCGACGCCAAAACATAATTCCGTTCCACCGCCCACGACGAGAAGCCGCCATAAATCTTCAGGCGCTCAAGACCTGATCGCCTCCACGACACAACCGAATATTAAAAAAGTGAGAGCTTGTTTGAGTAAGTCATTTTAAAAATCGTACGCTGGGATTACCTAGAATAATAAGACAACTCTAAACATCTTTATAGCAGTTAGTGTTTAATTGTATATAGGTGAGCGTTATTTTTTTGCACGGAATTACTCAACTTCGAGTGTTGAACCGAGCATTTGAGCGCAGAAGGGCAAAATTGGTCGAAATTTGTTAACATATTGTACTAAGGCATATTGTCCGAGAGGAAGTATGTGGCGAAACATATCAGCAGTGATCTATATACTACTGAAACTGTGTATTTGTTTGTCCGACGCAAATCGACCTTGTGAAGCTGTGGGATCGGCTGATTTTTGGCAGTTAGCTAGAGTATCATCCGCAATAGAGCTGCGCATGGGATGGTGCCGTTTGGATACATACTTTTTTCCAGAGGTAATTTACTTTTCATCATATAACGTATGACGTTTAATTATCGTTTTTACAACCTTTGCCATTCTTTGGTGTTTTTTTCAACATTTTTTCATACATGTCTATGAAAAAAGTATAGGGGCCGAGACGGCCAATTTTTTTGTGGGGCTTTTGTCGAGAAGGTTCTTCCTACTAACACAATAGGTGCCGAATATTCACATGTAGATTTGGTAGAGGAAATCGTTCTTGATGCCAATCGTCAACCCTAGTCGAACTGAATCAAAATGCTCTTACACCTAACTTTAAGTTACTAGCGAAACTTGACATAGTATTCTATGAAAAGGTATTTTTTTTCTCGAAGCTAAGCGACAGATAATGGTGAGCTGTAAAAATGCAATATTTCGTTTGTAGCAAAAACCGATAATTCGGCGTGAACAAGGCAAAAAACGAACATAGTAACTTTTTCATTTAACTTACACTGGGACGAAAATTTTATACGTTGAAGTGGAGGTATTTCTTGATACCGAATGAAAGTTTGCCGACCTAAATCCCACTCCTTGGGTGAAAAATTAGAACTTAATATTCATATTCTACATAAGGGGATTTGTTGACGCAAGTCGATAGATTCGAATAGAATAGAATAGATATTTTTGAGTGAAGACTGCGTAAACTATCGTATTGGTTTCTCTATGCTCTTCTTAAAAACAGAGCCAACCAATCAGCACTACAAATTAAAGTTTTAGAAATGTATCTCGAGGAAGACTAACGAGAGGGTTGGTTGAGCCTCCTGGCAAACATAGAACGAGCTGATGGAATAATTACACAAGCGAAACAAACTAGCTGAGCAGGGAAACTGCGATAGGATATTTATTATAGTTTATGTTAGGTCGGGTAACGGGAAAAGGGGCTCGGGACGAAACCCGAGTGGTAAAGTTTGAACTTTGAAAAAGCGACGTACGAAAGACCCAAACTGATACCACAGGATGACAAAAACTCGACTCCTTTTAACTTTTGGGAGAACTAGCCAAATGAATTATTTAATGCTTTCAATAATCGCACTTCGTACAGGTTCATGGTGCGAATGATAATGCTAATATAAGTACCATACAAAGGTTAAAAGACATATTACGCTTTGCCTTTGTAATCATGCCATGCACGATACACGCACAGATAATTTCAGTCATATATTGAACGTGTAATTTAGTGATTACATGAGCATTTGAGACCCGAGAATAGTTACAGACCTACTTGGACCTACGTTTCCATGTGTTAGCGCCGCTTGTTCTCGGGGTTAGGATATAACTAATGAATGCATCTCACATTGATCTCTTGTATGTTCTGACCATCCGGACACCTGACTACCTAGAAAAAAACAATACGGAGTTGTTGGTTGAACCGTTACGCCCAGCTGTTACCCAATTAGGAAGTAAATGATAGATGTTTAGTTTGTCCTACGATAGTGGCCTGCCTACGGAAGCAACCACGACCCATACAAACTGAGCTCCACAAAGCAGCGTTCTGTACAAGTCCACTCGATATACCCAGTGAAATGACTTCCTTTTTAGATAACATCGCTCAAATGTCATCTACGAAATGCGGTGCTACGAATGTAACATATACATTAAGTGGTTACGGTTATTTAAAAGGTAAATGATAATTTACATTGTTTTGTATTTAGCGTATCAATGAGATAAAAATTTGGTACTAATTCTATCTATGAAAAATCAGTGTTTGTTTGTAGTCTAGGCAGCGACAAAACAGAGATGTTCTAATATGGACATAAATAGCTTAATAAAAACCATATTCGATGAAGATTGGTCATAGACATAAAATTATGCTTCCAGACACATAAGCATTGCATGCTTTAATGGCTAAATAATTCCAAATTCAAAAATCGATCGGACCACAGTGTTTTTCTTTGAAAGGATATCCTCAGAACGACTTGGGGGAACCATGTGCCCCGATTCGATCTGATTATAGCACAATGCAACGGCGAGTAACCTCCCAACGGGATCTGAAATTTCTGTGCTACAGATCCACGTAGTTCGAAGTCCGTACGTAGACTTGCCGCCAGTACGGGCCATGCGAGAATTGGCGTCGTTATCAACCCCGGGGTGTCTTAGTAGCATTAGAAGTTTGGGAACAGCTGAAGATCCCATAGCTCTGTGGCTGAAGTTGGGTGCATTGGACAAACTGGAACAAGCACTTCTTGATGGCTACTGGGAACAGCTTGTCGGCAAAACGTCCAGGTGAGTGCGATATATAAGCTTTTTTAAGAACAACTCAATGCCAATTACGGGTATCATATTATATATCATACTTCGATCTGTAGTTATTTCAGAACAAACGACCTGTGATTAATGATAAAGTGTCACATCTTTTGACAGCGTTCGCTTTGGGCTTGAATTAGTGGAGTTTAGTAACGCGTTAAAATGGTGTATAAGGAAATTTGGCTTTCCCGGCTTGCTTAGTGTATATTATGGGAATTGAAGGACGTTCAGGGCTATTGCTTTGTTTGTTTCCACCATTTCCTTATTTTTGAAAAAGGCCAATTGCCCAATATCTTCGAGCCTGTCGCGAAAATAGTTCCATAACACAGATAGCTGTCCTACGATCGTGTTCGATTATTGGTTCAGCGCAAGGCCCCACGCAAGTAGTGCTTTGTTTTTATCGATGGAGCCGTGCACCAGAATACTTGTCTAATCGTTTGGCTGTTACTCCAGGTCAAAAGTAGTAAAAGTCTTCCTTAGAGATAACGACGTATACAGATCTCTTTGAAGAAAGACAAGGCAAACGGGACCGGTTTTTTGCTAGGACATGCCAAGCTTATACTTTTTTCACGCCATTCCTACTATCGCACCATAAAACGAAATTTCGAATTCATCATCGGCCAGGTTCTCCACCACGGGCATTCGTATAAACTTAGCCATTGCGTCTAATTGCAGTCGGCCGTATGTTGTTTATCAATACGTCAATGGTGGTCTATATCATTTTGATTTCGAAGGAGAATCGGTGGTTACGATACTCACAGACAGCCAAAGCAAAACGACACTATCGGTAACTGTCGTAGATGAGTTTTATAGTTTCGTCAACAGGCCTCGAGGGAAATTTTGGCCTCGGCTAGAGTCGTTAGAGATCCATGCCACATACAAATTCATAATGAGGGACTTGAAGCGCGTTTCTATTTTACTAAGCAGAAAGGCAATCCAGTGCCGCTTGTCGTATAGTCCGTTAATCCTATAGAAGATAATAGCAGCTCTCGGGTACCAACTCAGGCCGCATCGTAGATTTGAATTCGTTCGTATGACTATACCCCGGCCATTGGAAACTATCGCGTGCCCGTGCGAAATATACTGACTTCCCTTCAAGTCCATTGAGTATCGTTTGGGAACATTCTACCCTCCGGGACCAACTGATTATCCTTAAAGGTTAACGTGACGGCCTTGAACTAAATTAGGTTCCATTGTTGAATCAAGAAGTGTGTATATTTAAATACGATCAGTTTGGTTTCAAATAGAACTGGGGAAACTAAATACACGTTTCGTTGTAGACATACATCACAGGTAGCGGATACGGAGAATTGCCTGAGCTGAACAATCTGAGTCGACTAAACTCTGTATGTACATGTACTGCTGATGTCGGTGACGCTATTGGATAAGCCTATTTAAATGTATATTGAAATGTATATTAGAAAAGCTTAATGTGATATAAAATCACGCCGCTGTTTATCTGGACTCCGTCGCTCACGAAGTGGGCTACGGAGCAGCATGGGCATTCGACCTGTCGCCGAAATGATTACACATTCTGAAATAAGTATTTGTTCTATCCGTTGTTGGCGCAATGGCGTAGGTACTTGAAAAATCGCTACTGTGCACAAAAATACACCACATTTTATAACTGCATATAAAATTTATGGCGGTAATTATAGGCGCGTAATTAACTTACGAAGCAACACAAAAAAGTATCTTGTACCAAACAGCGGACCGGGGCCAGAGGGCCAATGGTCCTGATCCAGTCGGCCAGCTAGTTCCTGCAGTTTGACGCCATCACACCCAAACACAATGCACTTCTGTGCACTAGATGAGAAAATTCTATGTCTATGGGCATATGAAGGTGTTGCATGGGAATGAGGACGACAAGAACCAAAGTGCAGAGCAGTCTTCGTCTTTCACCTCATGATCTTGTCACGCTTCAGATGTGATCGACGGGCTAGCTCACTCCAGTCTCTTTTCGCTAGACTGACTCTGTGATAGTGGGAGTCTGGTGGTAACTGTACGTCCTATTTCAACTAGCTGGTGATAAGCTTCAAAACAAAGCGCGCTCTGACGCTCCATTCTTACCGCTTTTTGCCTACAGCCGCTGGATGCCATGTCCTATGAGTCCCCTCTCTGTCAAGCGGAGGCAGCCAGTTGTTCCAGGGCGTACTCTCCACCATCGCGTTACGAATCTGATCGCTAAGGCCGACATAGATCAGGCCTGACTGCTTGAAAGCGTGTCATGATATAGCGGAACGGACTAGAGCTAGGTAGAGAGTTCTTATTTTTGCTATGCAGCAGGTGCAATCATGGCTTTTTGCACTGATAACGCATTTGTCAATTATTTGATCGCGAGGCAGTATTCACTTATCTAGCGATATACGGCACTGGTACAAAGCTTCGGTGCTGCATACTTCAAAGTAGGTTGCTTCACATGGTTTAGTGCGGACGGCATCTGCTCGTTATGAAAGACTTCTATCTTTTACTATTATATCTAGCATCGTTTATCTTTGCTTTTATACGTGTATGTGCTTTGTTCTTGTGTTTTTGTTTTGTGATGTTGTCGTGAACTTTGAACGAAACGTAAAATATTAAAATTGAATTTTTTTTGAGACATTTGACAAGTATTGAAGAGATTAGAAGTGCCTGTGATTTGAATATTGTGAACTGCTGGGAACTAGAAAAAAGTGATTATATGGAATTGTTGCGCTCGGTAACCTTAATAAGCTGCTGTCTAGCGCCTACTCAACGACGTACTTTTAGGTAGGTATTTGTTCGTGCCTAAGCTATATTTGGGATGATAGCGTTTCGTTGGCATTGATTGTACGTGCGGTGACAGCTCGCTAGTAAGGGAAACAGTTGCGTTTCAACATAAATCCGTTCACCATTGCGTTAATGCGTTTCTATTCATTTGCCTAAATCGAACATCGGCGCAGTAATTACAATCACTTATTGTTTCTTGCCCGGGGCATTGCTTAACTCGGGCTGTAGCCCTCTGTAGCCACTCCGACACCTGCAGAAGCTTTACTGGGAAAAATATATCCTATAAGAAATTCGCGTAGGTAACATTACTAATTGTCACCGATTAACGTGATCCCACAATTATTTATATTGAAATGGCCCAATCATGCGGCTTCATTAACCCATCAGAACCGTGTGCTCTCTATACAACAATGACACATCAATCGGTTTTTATGTCGGCTTCATTGGGTTGAAGACGAGACCAGTATAAGGTACACTACAACGTCACCTTCATCAGAGTTACCGAATAGTTTTTCGCGTCGGTCGGTCTGTCGGGGTCCTAAGATGTCAAATCGACGGGATGTCAGTCGCTTTAAGATTACTGGCGTTACCTCATAAGACGGTACTCAGGGTTTTTCTGTTAACCAAAGACGACCCCCCAATTGCATTTCGTGGCCACATGCTATGCATCGTTGATAAAGTCGAAGGGCTTAAAATCAGGAAATCCATCTTGTTGGCCAGCGCTTGTACGAGTCATAGCACGAGATTACGGGAAGCTTCTGTCGTACCAACTGTTATGTTCCATCTCTTGCATTTCGGAGGCAGTGGGCCGGCCAGCGGACAGCACAGATGCACTCATGGATAGACTCGACCGTAACGAGAACAAGCGTATGCGGCATAGAAAAAATGATACGGAGCTATCTGGTCTAACAGGCCGTCAAAGGACGTCGCAAAAACAGAACAAGCAAGCACCGAAGCATGCGAACACTCAATATCGGTACGCAGTATAAAAGGGGCAAATGCGGCAAAATGTAAAGAGATATATCCATGCATATGTAAAGTATATAGAGGCATTGGATTTTATCGCGATATTTTTAGATTCAGGCTACCGCCATGAAAATGGTTATTTATAAATGTATGATTATTTAAAAAATGATATTGAAACCATTGCAGTATCCAGCAACCTCTAACCTGTGTTATCTAAATGCGTAAATCGATTTCTTTGCTTCCGAACTGTACACCAATTATGTATACATAAAATAAAGCGTGTCTTGTTCTTAGTACGACTGCGCTATATTGAATATTTAATTTTCCAATGATTCTCACAGAGGACCTTTGATCCATGATCGCACGGATTGAGTACACGATGCATACCGCGCGTATACAAGTCGTGTTAACTTAAACAATGTTGACCTATAGCAAAGCGTTGCAAATGCTATAGCGATTGACCAGCACCCTACCAACGAAACCCATCGATGATTAGCTGACATATATGTCGATCATATATTCGTCAGAAGACAAACAATTTATTGCTGTCTACAGTTACGTGATCTGGCCATTTATGTTCCATAATCTTGTATCAATGAGGACTGCGGTCATGTGTTTGACAATAAACCATTAGATATCATTACGACCAAGCAATAATAGTAGGCAAAAGATCGGCCCAGAAAGATGGCCATATGCACTCACTTCCTTATTGATTAATGAATAGATCAGAGCGTTTACATGCACAGACCGTTCGGACTTGCACACCGATATCACGGGAAATTGACAGCACGCTTAAACTGGTCCATCAATCAAAATGGGCAGCTTAACGCTTTCTGTTCGGTATAGATGCAAGTGATGCGCTTATCTATAAGGTGCTATAATCTTTTTTTTTTATGATTTAAATATTTCGCCGACGTATTTCTCTTTTGGTCAAACGTACATTTCATAGCTGTTATGAAGACCAAAACGTCTTCCATAAAACAGTTTCTAGTTGAATAGGTAAACTATGCTATATATATATAACTGGTGAAACTGAAAAATATCTATGAACAAACCAGCTACCCAGTACCTCTCTGTTAATAGGAGAAATATCAACATATATTAAATTCCAAGTAACTGTTAGGAAGAATAGACTCCGTTCTGTTCATCTGCCCATCACAATGACAAAATTACCGCGTAGCTTATGAAGGCCGCAGATGACTGCTTAAGACTTTATCATCGTACAGTCCCTTCTAGAAAGCGAAGTAACCGTGCACGCCTAATGAATAGGGTGCTGATATAAGAATAGGTTTCATCTGATCGTTCCTATATCTAAATTGGTCAACAATCTTATAATCGGCATCTAGTCCGCTGCAGGTCAAGAAGCAGTGCTTGCCCACCACCATAGTCAAGCCTATTCGTAGCTACGGCCGGACAAAGCTAGTTACGGTAAAAAACAAAAGCTATTGCGGCTTCTATTAACGCAATCCATCTCAACAGAGCAAAAGCTGAGTGCAAACTAAACTGTATTACATATTTATGTGATTGCCTATTAGCAAACGTTTTTTTTTTCTATGGTGTACAATAAAATACAACAGCAACATCGTACTGTTTGAAATATATCATACGAAAATGTTAACGAATTACATATTCAGATAGTCAAAAATGGTCTTCCGCGTTCACCCGCACCGTTTCCTTTTCTGTACGCGAAACACACGAAGAATCATAATACAAACAAGTATAAACACAAAAAGGATCAGTAGAACATCATACGAAATAGATAGCCGTAGCTAGCTTTTATAAACCTCTATGTTTCATGTTTTACGTTCTATACCGCCCGCCGGGCATTCTAAGAGATGGCTAACTTCCAACACAAAACGAAGTCTGTTTATGCCCGGCTTCGAACCCAGACAACAACGTGTCCCTAACATTAGCAAGCAAATATGTGACCCACAAAGTTATCACTGGGATAGATCCCATAAACCTAGAAGTTCGTAAGTTTCTAATGATAGTGATAGAAGTTGACTAAATAGACACCGAAATTGAGTTACGATTGAGCAATGTTGTATAGGATACTGATTGCAAAATATATCTGAAGGCTTAATTTTTATAAGCGAAATTTAACCACATCACACGTGCACTATCGTAACTTATACGGAATGGGGTTAATAATAAATATTGACTGGTTCTACCCATACTGTCCAGCTTGCCGGTTTACGCTGCCTGAACTGTTAATCATAATATCATAATATGTGGCCTTAATGAAAAGACTCCTGGAACTTCATGATAAGCTTCAGGAGCATTCTATACAATTACGGTGATGCAGAGCTTTCGAGGGTTCTGCTACGGCTCTGGCTTGTTGCAGTGGATTTTCCTGAAGCTCCTGGAAAATCTCAATCCTTTTGAAAGCTGTTGTGATGAGTATGATGTATATTGACAAACTTAGAAAAAAATTCGATGGCCTATTTAAACGCAATTTTCATTTTTTTGCAATCTGTTCTACGGTCTCATCGATTACTGAGCTTCTAATGTCTTCATAACACCTGTCAGTTCCGATGTGTTCCGAATCATCTCGCAAACGATCCGATTTTTTAGAATTGGCCTCCTTCCATAATTCGATCTATGACGTAAGAATTTTCATAAAATATGGGCTCTTAGCCAAAAACAGGATTAAGCTACCAGTTTAGATATTACAATTTGGCTCAAGTTTTTTAATTTAAAACTGATGCCTCCATAGGAACGAGCGAGGTTCATGTCGCATATGCGTAGTATGAAAATACAAATATTTGGTTAGCTATTGTTTGAGATATATTTAGTATGAGAATGCCATTAGAACATCCGTAGAAAGCAATCTTATTTTAGTATCTCAAAAACAATTATTTTGTAACAGAAGAAGTTTGTATTCCTTGTTACATCCTTGTTATTATCACAGTAGCAAAAATCGATCACGTTAGCGAAAAGTTTAGTATTGTTGATGGAAACCTATGACCACAGATACGACATCCAGACCCGACCCATTCACTTCAAAGTAGAACTAGGCTAAATATCAACTTGGCTACTAAGTCTCTGCGATAGGAGTCCTGCTACCCTGATATGAGCTACGATATCAGCTATGAATATTATCATCGAGCAACCGCTACGGTTATAGCCCGACCTAATTCTCCTGTTTCTTCTACGCATCTGTATCTACGCGTCTAATAATTGAACTAACAACAATAGTTCCTATCGCTCGGTTTATCATGAAAATCACTGTATCGTGATGATGAAGTCAGTTATAATAAACAGACGCCGCTACTCACACCACGCATTATGTTAGCATTGAGGTACGACAATCGAACCTGTCGACCTTTCATTTTGCCAATAAAGGATGCAGACGAACATAGGATACTTATCCGCTGTCTTGTTTCTTGTACGAAGTATTTTTCTTATACTTTCAGCAGAAAAACATCAGCATAATGTCTGGCTAGCTCTCAATAGTATGATATTTACATGACCTTTTTTTCGTTTTGCATGGATACCCGCTCGCCTTTTAAACCTGTTACACCTCAGTACAGATCCTTTGCCCTCGGAGATTTCATGATGCTTGCCCCATAAATGAAACGTATGCGTCTAATTAGTAACCAATGGTAAGCTACATTGTACTGTATCAACGCGAGCCGCCATCATACAAAAGTGGAGCAACGACTTGTAACTTAGATCGGGGCGTGTATTCCTTTGCACCAACATCTCGCTAGAATTATAAACTGTTCAAAAATCAATCTGGGGACAGATAGGAGTTAACCATGTCCAGGAGACTGGAAGGCTATAGAAGGATTTTTTTACATTAGTGGCTGAATGAGCGTTGCGCACGGCTATATTCGATACCATAAGAATAGCCTCAGCGGGAACGTGTAGAGTCAGTCAACCAGCTAACTATGAGCGACACAGGACTGTGTGCTTCCAGTGCTTTAATGCTTTTTAAGATGTTACCAAGCCACAACGGTGAAGACATTGTGCGTAAGTAGTGTTAGTGAGTCCGCTGTAGTCGTCTAGTTGGGCTGAGTTCGGAATCTGGGAATCCAGTCTTGGTAAGTTATGAACCCAGCAGCAGTGGCAGGAGCTGTGTAAAGCAGTCGTGTTTGAGGGGTCAGTTGGTGACCCGCTGACCCAGTTTGAGCGCCCGTCTTCTCTGTCTGCCGTTTGCAAGGCGAAGGCCCTGCGGACCTTTTTATTTCACCCTCAGTCTCCGGTTAAAGGCGTCTGCCACTTCAACCGCTCCTTTCTCCTATTTACTACTAGTGACATTGGTCGGGTTGGTACGGTGGGATGGCTCGTACGGCGCGGAACAGTACAGAGGCTGGGATGGGTTGAGATGAACACGGGCAAAGAGCAAAAATTATAATTACGATCTCTGTAAAATGCTGTCAATAGTTTACGGGGCTATGGCAGTATCGCCTTTTGTTGTCAACTCTCTTTATACTCTTTTTTTAAGTTTATTTTCTATTATTATAGTTCGTTGCCCCTCTAGTATATGGTAAGGTATTGACTATTGTAATTACCATCATCCTCATCAACTGACTGATAGTTGTTATTTGTTGTGTGTGTATTTGTATTGAAGTTGGATTATCGTGGTACAACAGGTACGTATTTACGTGAACATAAAAGTATTTTCTCCGAGCCTCTTACTGATGGGCTTAGTCCTATGAATAATAAAAACCAACGATAACAATTACTATTACTATCAGTTTGTGCTATATAAGAGTCTAATGAAACTCCACTTAAATTAGTGCCGCGATAAAACATCCAAGTGAGATGATAGAACGGAATCGGGTCGCTCAAAATATCCGTAACGATTTCCATTATAATCATATTGTCAGCAAGTAGTTAACTAATGAATACCTCTATATTTCAAGTTTTACGTTTGTTATTGCCGTTAGATACTCCATCAGATGGCTGGTTCCCAGCACGAAATAAAGCCTGTTTATGCCCGGCTTCGAGCCTAGACCATAACGTGTTCCTAAGATCACAGACAAATACGTTACCCACTGACCTATCACGGGGACAGGTAGTGAATACCTACTTTTTTAGACAACAATTCACTTAAACTATTTTGTTTCACTAAAAAAAAATTATCTCCGAGCTCTCGACACTATCTTGCAGACGACATACCGCAGATGTCCCAACGAACGGCAGCTAACTAATTAGAGAAAACGCAAGCAATATTAACAGCAACAGCACACGATGAAGTCGGCTTTAATTAGCTCTTAAAATAAATTCACTCTTCCCTTCTTAACGAAATGGATCATCCTTTATGTCTACCTAGGCTAACTAATATGAGGTTGTATGAACATTTTACGGTAGCAGAACCGGCGGCGGCATCGACCACACAAGTGGAGCAAAATTGAGAACGAACATAATTTCCCATTCGTCCTGCCCCTCATAGATCGGCTAATGCATGTAGAGGGCAACTGTTGTCCGAAATTAAAGGGGCTCACATACACGAATAAGCGAATCTGATGCGCTAGATCTTGGTTGGACACTCTGTAAGATGCAATGAATTACTAGCCAGTACCAAGGAGGATAATATGGATTATAAAGAGCTTGATGGTAAAGTTGAAACTTATTAATGTTTTGAGGCGACAAACTAAGTTAAAAATAGGACGTGTTGTTGACGAACTTTCGTGCAGTAACTTGTGATGACGTCAGTCTGTTGGAGGACAACTATGTTCGAAGACAATAATACTATTTTTTATTTTGTTGAAACAATTTTCCCCATAAGTTCATCGGTTGCGCGATCGAAGCATATACGTTAACTTAATGTTCGCAACAGAACTAAGGCCAAATTAAAATGCGAAAACCATCTAATGTTCTGTAGATTCGTATGAAAAATTAAAGGTAGACAATAGTAAATATTTTGCCTTATACAATTTTTTGTAATTAATATCAACTTACTAAAGAGCAAATAGTTTACTATTTATATAGGTTTATATAGTTTATAATAGGAATTTGTTACACGGGATCTATTGTATGTGCAAACTTGATACTTCTTATTAAAGATACTCTCAAATTGGATAATCTATGGTTTTGTTGTTAATTTTTTTTCCACCATGCCACTACATTCTTTATTACTCTGATTTGGCACCTAAGGGTCGAGGTTAGGTTTGATGAGGGTTCAGGAGTTTGATTATAGAGACTATCTTTCAATATTTAAATAGATTCCTTAAAACGACCCAATTTAACTTTGAACCATGGTGATGGCCGGGAGCACGCTGGAAGTTGAATTAAGATAAGTTGCTTGTACTATTCTGGTTCTGTTAATTGGCTGATTGTTCAATGTCAGGGTTGTATATGCTAAATGAAACTACTCACATTTATACAGATTTCAGTAGTGAAGTAGATGCGAGAATGGTATCTATATAAGACACCACCTTTTAATAGCTATACCTGTGACAATTTTGCCGAAGCCCAAAAATTTTTGCCCAGCTACTTTAGCCAGATTAGTATTTGAAAAGTCGAAACTCGAATATTATTCATTCAAGACTATATTGAGGTATCTCTTCAAACGGAAAGCGTTTCATTTCAAAGGATTTACCATTCGCATAGCGTTCTTTAACATTTTCACGACCCAATCCGATGTGCCTTACTCTGTATACATGTAATGTAAACCCCGTAATAAATGGAAGACACTATTGATTTATTGAGATACATACACGTTGCTTGATCAAGATATAACATCCAGTCTTAGATAAGGCTGCCTCTACCTTGGATCACCTATAGCCATAGCATTAGTGATAAATCAGCCGGCCATGAAAACTCTTTTGCGAAAAGTCTCTATGTGCCTTATTGCATGAAGACTAGGACCTCTTAATTTCGATTTCGTGATCTGAGTCCATTAGAATTGAGCTGGCATCGTTCATACACACACACACGCACACACGCGAATAACAGTGACCGGATCCGTTTGATCTATTCGTTGTTCCATTCGCTGCTTTCTTGTATGTCTATGCTTCCTTTCTTGTCATAAAGGACAGATCTGGAGAACGAAACTAGTTAATAACTCAGACGAGCTTGATCCTAGCGTATCAGTCGTTGATCAAATATGTCCTTGCATAGATACCCATTCCAGCTAACTGCGCTTGTGATTAACTATATTGTTTAGCTTCTCCGCTTTATGACCAATCCATAGTCGATTTCCGTTCGCCAAGCGCTACAGGTCCTTACTTACACAGGCAGTCTGACGGTTTCACACCGATCGTCCAAATGTGAACTAGCTTTGTCGCCTAAAACGAACAGGTTTTGTTGATTAATGAGTAACGGGTTTAGCCCTACGAATCTTTGCGGGGCAGTTAGGTCTAGCCGTTAAGGGTTACGTGGGGCTGAAGGGCGGTTGCGGGAGCTGTCGTTATATTACTAGAAATCAGGTCGAGGCCAACGATCCGCCAAATGGCCGCTCTCTCCCGCTCTCTGTTGGGGTCATTTCGCCAAATTGTCATGAACACGCTTGCCGCTTTCACTTGGCTGGGGTGCGTTATGTTGGCTTGCGTTGGTCAAATCCCTGTTTGTACTCTTTTCGACGGGATTTCCGTCACGGCTATGGCGACGCATGAAGAGTCACATGTCAGAAGCAACAGTGAGTTAGCGGACAGACGTCGTACATGAATCTCAACAGGCTAAACGCCAGCACCCGGTATATGAGTGTGGACTCCGTCGCACTTCCCGGAGCGAACTGGGGCTGTTGCAAGTAATTACATTAACCGCGTCTGACTTGACGTGGAGCGAGACTAGAAAAAAATTATAATTATCCATTCCCTAAAGTCGAGAAAACATTCGTAATAATGACAACTTGTGCACCATGGGTGTTCTCGTATGTTGGTTTAGTGCAACAGTAATTTTCAGTTTAAGGGGTAGCGTAGGACACCTTATTTTTTAACCATATGTTCGTGCTTGGATAACAAAGATGGCCTGATTATGTGCAGGATATTTACTGATAAAAGCGGACAAGATAGATTAGACACTACATCATTAAGGGGAAATTTTCTGTCGGATATGGCTATACTAGAAGAAGAAATTAAATAGACAGCTTATCATCTTATGATCCATAAAATTTATGATAGATAAATAGTCAATCATTAAACATGCCAGGAATATGGAACACAATTATAAAGTTAGTATAAAGCTTTCCAGTATGTACGTTTTCGCACACAATATAACTTAGGCTCGTCTTTGTAGCAACTCGAGTATCTCACAGGTAGCGTTCTAGATGCTACTATGTGTTTTTGCATTGTTTGTTTTTTCAGGACGAGATCAATTTAAACTTACCTATAAGTTCAAACTAACATACATTGTACCTAATTACTAATTAATAGTAAACATCATACGGCAGCGCAAAAGACCGAAGGAAAATGGCTCTCACATATTTTGCTTTTTTTTTTTTTCAGTGTAAGTTTATGCTTTAGTATCTCTAAATGGTTGCAGTATCATTATTTATTATTCAGGGATAGCATACAACCGAAACGTATATTATTCAGATACATGTATAAAACGCAAACGAAACTCCCAAGGTGTAGTACATTCATATCTGTGTATTTTCCTAATAAAATATTCTTTCATAATCGTTTTCATATAGAAAACGTGTTTTTTATTAAACCTAAATAAATTTATGTATTGAACTAAGTTAACTACTTCTTCTGTTTAACAGCATACGTGATATGCGCCCCCTTTTTTTTGTCACAATACTCACCTTTAGGGCGCGGGACGCATTGTCTTTCTCGCTTGCTTTCATTTAAAGCAGTCAAACTTCTGTTATGGTTGCCTTTGCTCTAACTGATATAGTTAGTACCTATTTGCGTACCTGAGCAGAGTCCCGTTATCATATTCAATATTCCATCAACATGAAAATAATCAGTATAGATTTATACGCAGTTTATAAGTTAGTTTAGAACTGAGCTGCATAGACGCACCCTTTGTCTACGATGACGCTCTTACGAGCTGGTCCGCAAAAGCGTAGTTACGTGATTGTCACACGCACCGCGCGGAAGACGAATAGACAAAATTCAACTAAAAGGCCACTTTGTCCTAACCCCTTTTAAACCTCAAACCCTGATATAATTACAGTAGGCGATCTTGAGGAACTTATGCTACTGTCATCGTCGATTCCAGACTGGCTATTAAAGGACAAATTTGAAAAGTTTTACCCGCCCTTCGAATAACTGTGCCTGTGGGCCAAACCAGACGTCAGTCCGGTCCATCGGGCATACTCTCGCGGCCTTCACTCGGAGGTTAAACGTCAAAAGAAGCCTCGCGGGGTTGACCACCCTCAGGGACCCAACTCGCATGAGGCTTGCGGGTAATCGTGATGGATTAATATGCGGCGCAAACTGAACGTTCAATAAACCTTGAAGCTCTTATTGTATGATTCTTTTCATTCTACGTGAGCCACATAATAGAGAACAGTTACGGAGCGCATGATGGTAACTCTTGAAAGCGCGCGTGCTCAGCTAAAATGTAACTCTGAACAGCGCCAATACAGATCTAATTAGGTTAGGTTATTTTATGAGAACTTAAAAATAATATTGTTTTAGATAGACCTCTGACTACATACGACTAGTTCTATCTAAAAATTAATAATGGTCGAGGATTATAAAATTTTCGAAATGGTCCAGTCTTTCGAGATGGTGCCTAAGTTTGGACTGGACGCTTTTGCTTTATTGAATCGGTTGGATTAATTATAGAAAGGTTACCAGAATAGCATTTCAAGTGCGCCATTAATTAACCTAACCTATCGTTACTGGTAACGTTCATTATCGTTAACTTACTATTTTTTTATATGTTTTACAAAGTAATATCACTTTTTTTTCAAATAGATCTTGATCGCAAACTCTGCCAGGCTGGGCTTTCGCTTTTGGGGTCAATTTAAAATCTAGCGGTTCCTTATATATATATATATCTAGTAGCATGCAGTATATGATCTTCCAGCAAAGAAAGTATATAAATTTTCTACCAAGGTACCACAATATTAAGAGACGTAGTATTCAGTCACCTTACAGCTTCCCATTAGTGAATAAGTATTTAGTATTTATTTGGAGCTTACAATTATGATCTTACCAATACAATATATTTATATAATGTTTGCCAATAAACATATTTGTAGCCTCATTGGCATCACTAATAAACAAGTTTATCTCAGTCATGAGCTAAACGAGATCGTGAATTTCCAGGTCACTTAACAATAGCGAACTTGAATTCACTCAATGGCGATTCACTCAATTACAAAGATATAGATCTGTCAAATATCTGGTGCTTGATAGGCTCATTGTTGTCTTTCGTTCATTGTTACTCAGGATTCCGCAGGTGTCACGCTTCCTCCGTCAAGTGCCAGCAGTTCAGGCCCGGATCGAAGAGATCCACGAAGCGGTTGTAGCTGGAAGACTCGACCTCGTTCGAAGATTGATCGAACACAAAAAGTTTGCATATAGCCGTGATCCTCAGGGAGCAACGCCGCTGCATAAAGCTGTCCTCTACCAGCACCCCGATATTATTTCCTTCTTCCTCGAACACTATCCAAGCACACTACACGCCCGAGATCACGTTAGTCATTATTTTGCGGATATATCTGTTATCGATATTTGCAACAATTGTCTAAAGTATTAAAAAGGAAACCAGTCTTGTATGAATTATTCGATAGGTGCGTGTGTGTGTATTGTTTTTGTTTAATCTTCTTTCTTTACACTCTCTGTATGTCGGCTTTCACTGTGGCAAAGACATCTTCATACATTGCTAACTACGAGTGGCGACAGACAAGTTAACTTTTCCCGAAAAAAAAAAATATATATATATATATGTTATCTAGGTTTTTTCTAGGCGTTTCGTATTCTGCCAATGTGTTTATAGATAAAATGTTTTCCTCGAAATTTGTAATGCAAATGCTTCCTGATGGATCCTACGTTTCACTACCTGTTTAGGTTTTTATCATATGTTTACTAGTAGTTACAATTGTATTGTATTGCAATGTATTTTAATACGCATTCTAATTGACCATATAAAAACATACTATCGATGAAGCCTTCAATGATTGATGCCGGACACAGTGGATGGGGGCATGAACCCGATCGACGCAGGGTCGCAGGAGGTATGCGGAAATGAGAAGAGACGAACTGTTTGCCCTCGTCGAAATTGGCGTTTTAACGATTTGGCAATTCTGGCTAAAAGGCACTACTCAAATTCCATATCCACCTCATATCGTACAAAATCAGGGAAAAGCAAGGGTAGAAGCTGTTTCCCGTGTGTAACGGTACACTGAATAGCTAAAAGAAGAGCTAGAAAAGTGCAATGAGGTGTCCTAGACAGATATTAAAACCATCTATCTTACAAGCACTAGAACCGACCTTCATTAATCAATACTAAAAGCTAGTTGGAAGGAATGGAATGCGCCACGCGATTATTATTAGGGTCAACACCCATTCCGGGTCTGTCTGCGAGCCCGAGCGGTCAGCATTGCCAAGCTCTGCAAATCTGGCCATTCTAACCGAAATGTTTTCTGTTAAAAGCTTTCTGATTAAACTGTTCCGGTCGGCCAAATACGTCACGTCGTAATGCAGGAGGTTTTCTTGGCTGTTTCGCTTATTCGCTCCAACTAAGGGATACGTGCTTTGGAAGCCGCTGATTAGTGAAAAGTTAGGTTAAATCCCTCAGTTACAATTCGCAAATTATTTTATTTTTAACTTTAACAAGAATATCAACGAAACCTTTTATTAAAAGATAGATGCTAGTGAAAGACTGTTTAAAGTACTTTTCACTAAATGAGTTTCAAAAACCGCGCGCTGTAGGGGCCTCTTAGTTGAACTAGTTCACCGGTGCTAATTTGGTCCAGTCATTTGAATTTTTAGAACTTTTTGTTCGCCATGGTAGTCCTGTAAGGTTGAACTTGTTCTCTCTGACATTTTATTCTGCCGCGAATAACAGAAACAGTAAATATTCTTCCCAGAAAGTTTCAATAGGTATTATCCATTTGTGCAATTTATATCGTATGCAAAAGCCTGAATGTGCATATTTCTTGAAGCTTTTCATTTCCAATACTTCGTGTTTCATTATGTCTAAAATTATCCTAATTTTTTAAGATGAAACAAATGTAGAAAAGGCCAATGAGACCATTTCGATGATATGGGTCGAGTCACTAGACTCAACAGGAAATTTATATGTGACCAATTGCTCAAAATGTTTTTTTTTGCTTTGTTATCTATGTACGAGCACATTTTCTATATGTCCCCTGGAAATTTAAGTGATTGCTGTCTTAAAAAAAAGCCATGGAAAAATTCCCAATTTAGCTGAACCACCCTCTTCATTTTACACAAATCCAATCGTTTTTATAGAATTTTAGATATTTTTTATCATTTTCGTTAAATCAACTGTACCTAAGGAGATTCGTTTTCATCTGCAGTTATAATTTTAGTTGGTAATTTCATATTTAAGTGCAACGACACTAACAGCCTACTACAGTAAAGGCGTTTACTTTTATTACATTAGAGTAAAGTGGTATTTTGAAGTAGTTTCATCTTATATATCTTAACCTGGCCACATATCGGCGCTAGAAACTAATATTTTCGTATATTTCATGCAGGGTATTAAATGTGGTCACGGAATAATTTCGAATTTTTTTTAATATAAGAAGTATAATGTGACAATCGTAATAATAGCGATGGAAGAGCATACTCCTTGCTATATTATAAGCCTATTTTAGCACTTGGTGGTTGTCCGAAGCGGTGAAGCCGGATATACTGTCTATTTATAGCCGCTGTGGCCCAGATCTTATTCTTTACTGTAACAGTGTTGGAGTGCAACTCACATTCTATTTTGATGACGTTAGCATGAATATGTCTCGTGCGGGTCACCGTTCATGGAAGCTTTCATTATACATTAGTTGTAAAACAAATTGACATAAATACGAATTCTGGTTGATATTAACACAACTTCGCAGCAAGGTTCAGAGGTCTTTATGGCCACCATTTTTTGGCGCCAATTTTGTTACGCGTCGAAAGCACAACGTTTGCTTGGCCTCATTATGTTTCCCAACACAACTGGGGCACGTATGTAGTTACATATCCTGCACGGCACGACTGATATGTATCAGCGACAGCTTGTCGTACAGTGAGTCTAACTTGGGTTTACTATTTGCAGCTAGAAGAATGAAACGATCGATATCGCCAAATTCATGTTTGAGTCCCTGTCTTGCTACTGCTGTTACGCTGTCAATCAATACTTGGAGGTGGATAAACCTCATCACTGGCCCATATTCGGCGACTCATAATAACTGAACCATTCCCTAGTATCGATATGATACCTACTTCCATAAAGCACGTCGCACTCTCTACGTTTTGCGCATATCCTAACCTGATACAAAGCAGTTGTGTTGCAGCAAACTGATAACCGGTTTCTGACAATTTATCATAAACAAGCCATTTATCATCGATTGACGATTTATGGCAAAGAATTAGGCTGGGTCAGACTGGTGTCGGAAAATTGGGTTAACCCCTTCTGGCTGTTCTACTAGAAATGGTCGAAGCCGCGCATCGGGAACTAACTGTGTAGGCATAATAGAAATCAGCTTTTATGCATATTTGAGAGTTAAGGGTCCATGATGAATAGCGTCTACCTCATCTAAGTTGAATAGAAACAACCCAGAGACCAGATAATCTCTCGAAATATTCTCGAAAATATTACTGGGAATTTAAACAGAATAGATGTTTTGTGTTGTGATCCTTTCAATTAAGTGTGTCAATAGATGATCATTCCAAATGATCAGAATCCATATTTGTTAAACACTCATGTTTTGGCCAATAGATACATCCAGTAAGTAGAACAAAGCGAGCCTATTAATTTAGGGTTTGTCAAACGGCAACTCAATTTGCGAACTTGCTGTTGCCAAATAGAATACTTCTGTCTACGTGTTCGGTGATGACTGACCTGTGTGAGTGGCGAAGTAGTAGAGTCACCATCTGGCAGAGCTATATCATGAAACGAAATACTCGTTTAGATACGTGTGCTAGTTATCAGTTTCGGTTCGTTGTGTGCTAATCGATTTAGAAACTGACAACAAATGTAAACGTATAAATAAATATGGATCAGTATAATGCAGACGAATTCATACTGATGCAAAAAAAATGACGAGCTAGCTTTATCGCAGTCTTTATAGAACTAACAAATCATCAGTTTGGACACTTGTTGGTATAGTTTCAATCATCTTAAGCAGAACTTTTTTCTACATAAATTATTGACATTTGATTAAATTTGCGCAATTTAATTTCAGCTGCCTAAAATCCACGTCGATGCTTAGGTGCCCTTGTTTGGGTGTTTTCAGCTGTCATAACCTAAGACTCACAACTGGAAACTATAACCTATCTAAATTTCCATGTTTAAGTTCCCGTGTATAATTTGGTAGAATTTTTTCGTAGTACGTATAGGACTGACTGCATGTATAGTGAGAACCCCCGTACAAAATTCCAGTGTTTTCTTTGTTCTGCAAATCAAAAAGTAACGGAAACAAACTCAAGTTATATTCTGTTTATTGTTACAGCAAGGACGGACTCCGCTCCATTACGCAGCTGTGCTCGAGAAAGATCCGGAAATCTACGACGCGTTACTCGAACATGGGGCCGATGAGAACGCCACCGACGTGGCAAGTATTGTGCTATGTGGGCTTCACTAACTACTGCGAGCTCAATTCAAACGTTTCTTTATCGAAGACTTTGTGTACGGTGTGATACGACCTAGTTAGCGAAGCTTTCCAGAATGAAAAAATGCTTTGAAACAACATCCACTTCTGTGTATTTGCTTTACGGCTCTAAGCGTGCCGAACGAACAATTTATGTAAAGTCAGTCGTAGCAACGTTGTATGGTACAGGAACTTATTAGAAACAGTTAATCGAGGCTGTTAATTACACTGGGAACGATCTGACGTAGCGTCCTGTTGAGCTGTCTTACATACGGTCCTGAAGTTTGTGCAATGGCACTGATCTTCATTCACTTATTCTTAGTATTGTGCCGGACGATATTTTTTAATATATTGTGAGCTTAATAATCATGATGTACCAATTGCAAATGCTGTTTTTGAACTTATAGCGCCGGGAGAAACAACGCAGGACGAGTATTTTATCAAACGAATTAATTCATGTCACTTGACGTTACTAGACAATAGTTAATTGAAAATGTCACATGGGCGCCTTAAAAGAGACCCCCTGAATTGATATCGATCTCAGCTTTGTTAGGGGTCGTGTATATTGAGAAGCGTTTACAAATCATCAGTTTGGACACTTGTTGGTATAGTTTTAATTAAGTTGGTACATTGGATCAATTGTAACTAACATGCGTTCCGTATTTCGTACAGTTCATCGAGCTCAGTTATAACCTGATCATCTCCTTAGATCCACCTAAATCGAATCGCTTCCTAGAGGCTTGCCGTCGTTCAGATTTTCTGCTAATGGCGAAAGCTATTCTCGAAAGCCATCTGACTAATTACCGTAAGCCTAACTATATACATTGTTGGTAATAGAGCAATGCCCCCAAACAAGATCTAATGCCACATGTAATCCATGGACGAATCTAGCCCACGCTTCTCGTTCTGCAACCTTTTGACAGCGTATAGCAGAACCGTTTGCGATTACATCAGTTTAAAGCCTTGGGTTAAAATAGGACAGTAGGCTTATCTGTAAATAAAACCGTTTTTAAATACTGGAAGGCAAGCCGGCGGTGCCCAGTAAAAGCTTTTATTGGTGAGTGACGCCATCGTTTGCTGTACTATACGCTATAATAACTTAATTTGTATTAGCTATAATTTACTTTGCTAATAAAAAAATAAAAAGAATAGGAAGTGCCATGACAGTGAGCTAGTAACTTGATTGTCTACGATGCGCGTACACGTGTTCGTAACTAAAACAACAAGAGATAGGTCACCCAGTAGAAATCAGCAAATGTAAATAAGTTGATATTCCGGACAAGGCTGGCCAGGATTTCGGACCGTCTGCTGATGATGAAATAAAAACTACAATAGGCTCTCATGAATTAATGAAAGCTAAAAAATAATTCGATACAATTTTTAGTGAACAGAGTGCAATAGTTAAGTACAATGGTTGACGACTATAGCCTTCTTATCTAACGCCTTGGCACCGAAAAACGGTTTTCAGTACGGTCACACTCCGACGTACTATCTGGAATCCGATGAACTTACTGTAGATCAGCTTCAAGAGGGCATGCACCGATCTGCCAGGTGTCGCGAAGGGACGCTGCACAAGGCGTCCCGCATCAAGCATCGAGAAAATTTTGCCATAAATAGAAGTTTTTCGGCCAGTAAGTTCTCAGAGGCTATATAATAGGCCTGGCAACAGTTAGTTCCAGGATCGAATATTGTTTAGGTACATGCTGTAGCGTTCAAGATCATGCCACGTGATGCTGAATTCAAATTACGGTAGCAAAATAAATGTAAACAACCCAGTTCTCCTGAAAGGCTGATTATCTCCTTTTGTTTGACAGCGATCGACGATCTAACACAGCCTTCGTATACACTTTGCTTAATATTCCGTCCATTAATTGAGCCAGATTATTGAACAGATCCTAGCGCACGTTGTTGTCGATTGCTATATACACTGGGCCGCTGCCTGCAGTAACAATAAGCGGACGACTAGTATCGATACCATCGAATAACTTAGTGCTGAGACTGGGTATCCGGGAACGAAAATGCTACGATTTGTACGGCACTTCTCGACTCTCGAACCGCACAAAACTAGGACGAGACTCTAAATCAGCGGCAGAATCTCAAAAATGATGATATTTCCCTGATGCCGTAATGCTGCTACCTTTTGCAGAGCGGGCGGGTAATCGAAGCCAAGTTCGTGAAATGATTCGTCATGGAAATCTAGAAGTTTTGGAAGAGCTCGTACTTCACGGCCACGGTGATAAGTTACTGGGAGAGACTTCATCCGATCCTGTGGTTCAAGAGTTTCTTGATACAGTTCCTGGTTACATGGTAGGTGTCTTATTCTAGTTTAATTTAAACTACTGTGGTAACAAATCGTTGTCCACAGTGTGGTCTTCTAACATGCATTGCTTCTGATTTCACTACAGACGTTGCTAATTGTTTTTGTTTACTTTCTCAAGACACCATGAGTAGTTGTAATAACTGAAAAACTTGCAATTTAGTTCAGGCTTGATTATATTGGGCTTTGCGTCAGGATAGTTTTACTTTTAGGCGGCATCACACAGATACCTAAGATGTTTCGAAAATAAGGATCTCCAAATTCTAAACCTTTAAGAAAAAATAGCAAAAATACCACCGCTTCACATGATACGTTTCGTTCATAATGTTATCTGTTAGTTAGTAAGTACTATAGAACATACAAGGTCTTTGACATAATTCAAATTTGTTGTCAACGGAATTGTTTGCCTTGCCATATTTTCCTCTATACGCGTTTCATGTCCTCAGGAGCAAATTAACGACGTGCACCGAGCAGTCGTTCGGGGACGGCTGCGCGAGGTGCAGACATTAATCAGTCACAAATCGCTCTCGCTAGCCCGAGATGCGATGGGACTGACCCCACTTCACAAGGCCGTTTTGTTCGGACATTACGACATTGCCGAGCACATGGCCTTAAATTTTCCTGCGTCGATGGCTGCTAAGAGCCTCGATGGTCGCACAGCATTGCATTTAGCCGCTGGCCTACGCGACGGACAAAAGATCTACGATATGCTGATCTTCGCCGGCGCACCTGCCAATATACTGGATTCGGTAAGTTCTTTCGAATAGGTATCTATAATGTAATCAAGTTTACAGAGAAAATGGATGCAGGCATTGCGTGTATTCGTGCCATTAGTCAATGTGTACAACATAGCACAGAAGATAACGGGGCATCGCACATTCTTCATAATGATTGCACTAATTAGGTATCTATCCACCTATGTTATGATCGTTGTACGGTGGCTGGTATCATTACGTACTTAAGGTGTGTGTCTCACGGATAATACAACAAAGGACGGGGAGTAGCGGGCAAGTGTTAATTCAGTTGAGATGAACAATGATTCAGGCTTACTTTTTTGTTTTCCTGCTGTCAGTTCTCATTTACAAAATTTCCCTATTAAACGGTTGCTGAACATCAACACAACGCCAATATCTATATGTAAATTTTCCGAAGGCGACACTCGTCCCCAGGCTCCGCAATATATACGGTGCGTACACACATAAATAATCGCTTCCTTGTGTTATCCAGCCACAGATTTTTTTTGGCCCACGCCTCCAGGGCGTGCATATTTGCTGCGGTGTGACGTTGAAGATACGAGAGCTTTCTAGGATGTCATCATATCTTTTACTGATACTACATATATAGAAGAGGTTTAAAATCCACGTGAACTTATTGATCGAAATCATTGGTCCTTAGTTCAACTAACGCTCCTACGCTTGACTGTCTCGACTGTTAACGATCAAAATGCAGATGAGGATTTACATGCAACTTGACATTGCTGTAGAGGACTGTAACCTTCTTGTGCGTTAATTGTTTGCTTATGCAGAGCTCTAGATAGCCAATGCTGAAATAAAAGAAGTATATTAACGTGAAGCTTTTTCTAGGTAACCGTTGAATTGTAAATTTAGAAAATTATCATATGAATGTGAAGACGAAGTCATTGGTTTCATTATATATATTTTGGCTAAACTAAATCTTTTTACCAAAGAACAGATAACATGTTTAGTTATCAACTCGTTAACACACTATCAATTTATTGGGAAATTAAGTATTGATTGTTATTAATTGGTTTGTTGCCTTTGTAAATATAAACGCGCTTTCTCTCTATAATTATGGTTCACGCCAATCTGCCGCCGTTTCATTGAAGCTTTACGTTGTTTCCTTAAGTTATTTTCTAAATTGGAGGGGTTGTGCATTGCATAAGGGGGACGGGATGCATAATCTCGTTCGCAGCTATTACAATTCGACCAGGGACAGACGGCACTGAAGTTATGGTTTTCACCATGCTGTCTAACAACTTCTATCACGTAAGTTTTGTAATCGTAACTGGCTAAATCTAGCCCCGAGGATCAATAAGCCGAAATTGCGATTCGTTGGAAACAAATGACGGACAAGCGTATGTTCAAGCATGAAGAATGAGTTAAATAATGACGGTGAATCGTTGCCACAGCAGCTAACGTAACATCCTTGTGGGCATTGCATCGACGTGTTTGATGCACCGTTCGGGCAAGAGAACCCAACGCTCTGTGCTCTCTGCTACCGTAAGTAATAATCGAGTTTGGAACATAGGTCTCACCCGGTCTTCTTCTTAGAGGAAAGCAACCGATCCTGCTGGAGGGGATCGTCTGGGGCTTGCAAGGCATTAGAATTAATATGATGAATACGTTTTGGTGTACCTGCGCTTAGTATATACTCGAAACCTTCTGGAATCGGTTCCAGCAGACGCCATAAAGAGCCGTTCGATTGGTCATCGTGGTTTACGAGTGCAGTGATGTTAATTCGTGATTCGCGCTGTTTGGGATTCACCCTTTACCTTTTTACTGTTGGAAGCGCACCTATTTTTCCTATAGACAGTATCACTTCGTTAAAAAATACGGCCAATGAAAGCTGATTTAGAACAAGTAGCTCTAAAGCATATGACAATATAACTTCTATATATATGGTTACATTGTATTAGCCTAATTCCTATGTGCAGCGTCCTTAACTCGAATGTATGGCGGACGTGTCACGTAGGGAGGGTTGCAACGTAGCCTGTTCTACATAAGAAAGCTTATGTTATTAAGTGCTCGGTTATCTTTATTTACAAAAGATGCGTTTTCTGTAACTTATACGCTACAGAGAGTGTTTACTAATAACAAATCTCAACCCGTGTATCTATACGCATATCAAAAAACATTTACGAGTTAAAACTACGCTCATGTATATTATGCAAAATAAGCGCTGTTTATACAGCAATGTGTTCGTTCATTAAACCCGAAACATCCGTTTTTGTAGGTTCAAAACTAGAATTTCGCGCTACCAGGCAGCCATCTGAAGCATTCCTTAACGGCTTAATGTTACAAAGCTGAATTGCCCATGATATTTACGGAAAGAGGCATACTCTATATACTCACGTCCACTAATTAGCTGGTCATGTCCACTTTGAAATACTCCCCTTGATTTCATCGAAAATTACAGAATAAGGTCACAGAATTCAAGGTCGTGCTTGAACCTGTCTCGAAACTAAAAGTGAAGGATCATTGCCTGCGTTCTAATCGTCGAAAGAATTTCGTGGATCCAATGCGTGAACTAGAATCCATCTATCTTTCTTTAGCAACCATTTCCGTAAGGTAGGCGATGTCTTTTTTTGTTAATGATACCAGCGAACCGAATCGACTGTTATTGGTGATGCGAACTTCATTAGCAGACATGTCGTGTGTCGCATCAACCCCACGAAGTGCTCGTGTGGCCTCGCACAGCGCTCCCTTTCCTTGTACCTCCCACGCTCAACGTCATGGTCGTAGCGACTGATCAAGCCCTAATTCTCGGCACAACTGTCACAAACCCATGGAACGATGGCTAGAAGTAGTGGGCAACGTGTTCTTGTTCACAGTTATCTACCATTTAAATTTTGGCTGTCGTCTAGAAGTATTCTGCTCTATTGGCTGAGTACGCTGTGACTGTATGCTGTAGCAATCTAGCAGCGAAACCCTTAGCGACCCCTCGCCCCCTTCTATCCACCTGTCTCTATAGACTGTATTGTAGGGCGTTAATCGTTAGGGGGTGGCCAAACAAAGAACTCATCGGGCAACCGTTAGCAGACAGTCAGCCAGTTTTTGCTTAACGCTCGCTGGAACATGGACTTGAAACATTCCCCAATCAAAATCAATCGTCCGCAGCAGCCCCCGGGCGCTCTTGTAAGAATAGAAAGCTTCTGACATGACGATCACCGGTATCACTTTTACTACTCGGCGGGCGATTCGAAACGTACTAAGACGACTATAACACCAACGACCCCATCGTGGCTTGAGACAATCATAGAACGAGCCTAGGAAACGACAGAGAGAACGCAGTGAGACTGATCACGTGGACTGTGAATGAAATAGGTTCGGTCGCAGTACTGACGAAGCCGCAACTATCTTAAATAAATTCGTTTCGCTAATCAGCGATAGAAGCTGGAGTGGCATAAAGTCGATTACGATCGCACAAACGATCAAGCGGGTTAACACTAACGGCTGTTTTTTCGGCCTGGCTAGCTGATCTCATTTGCAAGTAGAGCAAAGTAGGACAAGACCATGTTTACGATTAGTACTAGACTGGCGTCCGCCTATATGACCTGCTGCTGCTGGCGCTGCGGCGGCTTGTTCCGTTGACACACTTATAAGCAGCTAAAGGTCTAAGTATAGAACAATTAAGGAACGTGCCGGCACTGAGTGCCGTCAGAACAAATACACGAGCTTAATGAGCGGTTTGTCGGAACTAAGTTGCGACGGACGGGTTGGACCGACGAAATGCGTCGTGTCGGCTGGAATTGGCGGTAAACAGACAATGTTTTAAAACGTGCAGCTACGGTAGATGTACATATTCCATGCATATATAGCTAGCCGTGCACGATTGTTGTAGAAGCTGTCGGGTGCATTAGCTAATAACAAATTTGTGGAGACGTTCTGTATGTATCTTGTATTTTGAACTATGCAACAAAAAAACAAGCCGTGCTCATCGATCAAATACAATTCATGGCTATTATTGCTTTCAAATTGTCTACATTTTTTTAATTTTAGGCCTTTTTAAGCCTATGATATATCAATTTTATGAAATATTTCAAAAAAATTTGCAAATATATTATTACTATTGACAATACCCTGTGTATCCTATTGTATTTTAAAGTGTATTCTATCTAATGTGGTTATACAATAAGCAAATTATTTTGATGTAAATGTTTAGTATAGTTCCAATCGGCGCTATTCAAACACACGTGTGTGTCTACGTAATGCTTATAATATGGCTGTAACTAGAAGCGAAACATTTCTTACTTTTGCACGCTTATCTTTGATCATTGCAGAAGGGGAAGAATGCAGAACAGTACCTGAATCATCCCGAATTATTGGACCTAGAGCAAACGATCAGGAAGAATCAGCTCGCCAACGCGACGTACCTCGGCAATACTATTTCGAAGCTTAAGTTCGTTGCACCTAACGTTACGAGTACGTGAACTTACGGCGAAGTAGTCAGTTTGTATTAAGATAAGAAGATGATCAACCTTAGTCATGTGTCTACTTTCAAAAGCAACTCACGCAATAGAATTCCGGTGCACGCTCTGCATCTTCAGTTTAATATTGAAGATTCATGTTCGTATTAGTTTATATGGTGTGCTTAAAAGGATTTCTTCAATACTTAACAGTACAGGATGTCCACGCTCTAGAGAATCATGTTAAAGCTTCTAATATTGCAGGTCATTTCTAGGATCGTTACAAATTCACCTAGATAAGGTTTACAGTGTCCAACAACGCCATAAAGCCGAAATCAAAGGGAAAGCTGCTTCCAGCTTCGTAGGCGATTCGAAGCAATTTTTATTTTTGATGTAACAGAATATAAGGTTAACACTTTATGCAGCGTTTCTGCGAATAGCGTTCTTTCCAAAATCTATTTAAAGCGCGTTTTGATCATCAGACTCGTTGGAAGTTGTCCAGTTTATTCAAGTACGTATTAATAGAAACTTGTGTGAGATGCCTTCCTTAAAAGAGAAAGGCCCTTAATATTCGTTTACAATTCGATCTGTGAAAAAGCCAGGAACACAAGACGTTGAGTGATGACCTTTGGAAACGTTATCATACAAAGGCATGAATACTAAACGCACCCAGCTTGATATTTAGTATTTAGGGTTCCAATTAACTGAACACTACTAAGATAATTACTATTAAAGAAAATTAAAATCTTGGTTTTGGCAGACCCACAGTGTGGTTTCGAATTAACCGTTAAGAAGGCCAAACTTAAACATCATAGCAAATTTCCAGGGACTTTTTAATTACCTGGCCGAATCCCATCGATGCATATCTATCTCTATTGGAGACTGATACAAGGCGACAATAGAGCAGTTTCGCTGTGACACAGATTCACTTCTTAATCCTACCGTTGAATGAGTCAATGGTTCATGTTTTGTAAAAAAATTGAATATGCATCATATATTATGTAATATTTGCAAATAAATGGTGCCTATTTCCAATTTCTAGAACTGCCATTAGAATATTATTCAACTGATAAGAATCCTAGAAAATTTTTGGCGCGATTTTTTCGCCCCCGAGCAATTTGGCTTCTTCTATTGCGATTTCGTGTTTAGCGCAGTAGAAGATATACGACGTCTTCATTATCAACACGGTGCCAAACGTCAAAGTAGTAGTAGTAGTAGTATGTAAATATTCCATAAAGCTTATAATGCATATGGCTAACACACGTTCAGCGAATGAGGGCGCCACATGTCGCCGTTGCTAAATTAACGCTTTTGCGTATACTGTTGCGATCTATTGCCACTGGCGTTGTATTGCACAACGATTCTCAACTGACTGACAAGCACCAGCAGGCAAGAATGAAACTAATACAGAAAGCGATTCCCTCTTATTTCTCCTGCCTTCTGACAATAGCTACTGTAGCTGTTGCTGAGGTCGTAGGCCTCGTGTCTGTCGTGCCCGTGCATCTCCTCGTCGATAGCCCTTCATCAGACGCCTGGTGGCGAGGGCTCGACCTCTTTAAGGGCCCGACGTACTTTTATTGATCTGTTTTGTCCCCGGATCCGCAGCCTACAGAACCAACTTACATCCTGCTGCCAGGCCAGTCGATCGTCGATGGGACACATTGTTGAACGGACCGCACGCACCGCCGCTTCTCCGTGTCTTCACATCGAAAGCACTCGCTCAGACGGCCGGACGCCGTCGGCCTCTTCTGGTTCAGTTTTAATCATCCAACCACCGAACCGTTGACTGGCCCCATAGACACGGCTACCGATAAAGGACTTCATGTGCGGTTTGCTGGCTGTCATGTATTGCATCTTGTAGCTAATTAATATACAAAAAGGAAGTTACCCCAAACACTGCAAAGCGCAAAGACCAACACCACGGAAGGAACAGTCAAATGCGTTTATTCAGCCTCGTGGAAAGACCTATGTACAGATAAAATAATTGCGTGTTTTGCGTAGTTTAAACTTCAAGCTGAGAGAACGGACAAATGAAAACACTGTACTTCGTGCCCGTTTCGCTTTGACCAGCCTTTGAGTTCGTGTGACAATTTAGCTACTAGTTTTGCAAAACGGGTGCTGGTATAGCAATATTTTACATTGGGTGATCTCTGTCGGCCATTCATTGCCTCAGTTATTGCTGTAAATATGTTTATTGTTATGGAATTTTGCATGTTCATACTGTGATCATATACTATTGCAGAGACCCAGAGCGTTCTTCACGACCGTCTACTGTTCAGTAGCAATTTACTGAATTTCAAACAACCCTTTGGCGGATCTGAGAATTCAGACGCCACTCCGGTGACGCCGCCCAGTCCACCTACAGAAGACGAGCTCAACAACAATACAACTAGCAACTTGTGTCTGGGATATCTAAAAAGTATGCCGCCACAGCCCCCAGCTGCGTACAGGAGGTTCTCCAGAGGTCGCCTTCCCCCTGTAGAGATACAAGGTATGAGAATGTAACTGTAATTTAGTAGGCGACGAGACTGTCGCACAATTCGACGGTCAAATATGCGCAGCTTCATGTGGTGTCAAGCTGACTTTGCAGACTGATCTTTTCTTTGGCTATGACTTTTGTCGAGACAAAAAATATTCCAGTGTGGCGCTGTTTCTGCAAATTAAATTTCCTTCAGGCTCAAATTAGCTAACAAATCTTTAGGAGTAGCAAATTCAGGTCATGGAAGGTGTCCACAGTTGCTAATTAGGTTAAAAATAGCATTCGCATATATAAATAAACCTGTGTCATAGGCAATAGGTATGCACAAATAAAAGTATTTTGTAAGAAATTGTACATGCATGTGATGATTTCGAGACACAAAACAGGTAGCAGGTATGAACCATGCAAGAAAAATTCTATTTCTATTTATTGTCTAGTCATATTGCAATTAACGTATATTTCAAACGGTTGGTTGTGAATTGTCAGATGTCCTGTTTTTCTCACTAGCTAAGTATTTGACAACGAAAGAGGGGGCAAACAAACGCAAAATAGTTCTATTTCGATCGATGTGATACTCTAAATACCCGCTAGTGCCGATAACCGTTACGGTTAAGTTCGATATCCGTTAGAGCTTATCCAAGGTCAACCCCTTCTAGCGGACAATTTGGCGAAAGAAAACCTCTCCCACCTACTTTTACTTTCATCCACCCAGTCTTCAACTATTGTATCAACTAACGTGCACATGTGTGCATAGTACTTTGTTTAATAGTGACATGTTCTAGAGACACTCCGTTGGAGTTGCCATTCTATTTTGGATGTTACATACCATAGCTTATATCATTTCATTCTGTTTATTTTCTGGCCAAGCACGATTCACGATTACCCCTATATTAGCTCTATATGGATGATTTACTAATGTTCCACCCCTTTTCTCTACCTCTATATGATACCCTATTTCTATTACACTGATATTTTAGAAGAACGGGTCTAAAGATTATTAAAGTAGAACAGATGTCCGTGTGACATGACGAAGGAGCCATGTGTGTATGTGTTCTTCAAAGTGGTGGTCGTCGTAGCTGCCGAATTTGAGAACGTTCCTGTTCGCTTGCATAGAGCCACTAAAAGACAAGGATCGTTTCTAGGATGAGAGGTCTGAACTAGGAATTATCCTTGGGAGACTGAGGGGTTTGGACGGAGAGGAATCTCAAACAAAGAATTCGTCAGCATCAAGGAAATTGCTTCGAGTAAAGGTCCGATGTCATCGATCGTCCCAGGTAGCACGATGTCTGTGGCCTGAGCATTTACCTCATAAAAGCGATGTTCAGTTCCAAAGTTTAGAGTGGCAGTTTTAGGCGGCCAGCGTCCTTCTTGCCATTTGCATAATAACGGACCAGGAGAACCGGAGATAGACCGAGCGAACGGTGCATCGTTGATTTTGACTTTGTAAACATCGGTGGTCCAAACGTTAAGAATTAGTCTCTACGAAACCGTAGTGTATTAGGAATGAGCTTGCAGTACAATAAATTAGAGCAAAAGATATTTTTTTTTAGACAAAGTGTGGTAAAGTGTGCGTAGAGAGAAAAAAAGTAATTTCTAAAATTATTTGAACCAGTTGAGACACGGGTAATGAATGCATGGAGATGCAATACTCGATTGTTTCAACCGGTGTCCTGATGAGCACTTTTAGTCTAGATAGATGCGCTGTTTTCAAAGTCTTGCATTTCAGAAAGCTAAAAAGGCAAAGATATAACGCGCGTTCTGATGGACTTACTCCATACGCAATTTAAATTTATCTAAAGAATCAGTACGAAACGATACTAAACAACGCGATGCGTTTTGAAATACATTGTGGAAAATAGAACTATGCTAGATAAAGTAATTTTTGCCAAATTTGCGTAGTATTCTAGTTACACCTCGTTGTGAAATTTGTTAGAATAAATTCAGGCTGAAAATACACAAAATATACGTTTGGATGTTTTTAATTACTAGCATAGTTTGCTTTCCACTTTAATCGTATCGCGCTCATATCGAAACCACGCATTATAATAGTCGAAGTGCCGTAAACAATATTTAGTGGGGATTTTTAAAAAAAGCGTGATTTATAGACGTACCATCATATCAAACCTAGAATACCTTGGTAATGGTGCCCACCTTAAGTATACACGTAAAAATTTTATGCATGTATCGCATCGATTTAGTGGGTGGTTGTCATCGATCTAAAATATAGCATTTACTCTACGTTAACCGTATGTGTGCAGTGTGATCATCCGAGTTCTGATTGTCATTCTGCTCTGCTCCGCAGACGATATTTACTGTCCATGAAAATTTAACTTCTAGCGTCTGCTGCTATGACATACAGTTGGACACCGTAAACTGTATGATGATGATATAATTTTTTAATTAAACTCACGGCAACTACCCACTTAATTGCTACAATAGATGAATCTAACTCTGGTATCGTAAAATTATCGAGATACAAAAGGACTTCGTTGCCTTGCGATGGCGCTGTGGTCACAGCCTATCGGCCGCTATGGTAGACGTTGAATTACCCGTATACACACTATCAATAGTGAAAATGGCAAAAGTGCCAAATTCATATATCATAAACTGAATCAAAATCTCAAGCGAAACTTGAGTGGTCGAAAATTGACGATAGTACGAGTTGTTCGGAAGTGAGAAATATTGCTCAATTTATCAGCGACATTCACCACCATGCTTCGATAGATTCGAGTTAGATCCATCATGTCAACAATAGATTCATATCGACTGTTTAAAGATCCTGAAGTCAATGTCTTGGAAGTAGGTCAGATTTAAGAGTTAAAGGTAAAGCGACCGTTAGGGTTTCAAGGAATATTTTGAAATTGAGCGGTCCCTTTCGTCTAACAAAGTGAAAGCTAGAAAACCCAAATGTGGCATTTATAGGCGTTCTACTATGAGAAATGGCTATAAATACCGTGCATCTGGAGTAAACGTGTTTTTAGGTTAGTTTGAATAGAATCGATTAGTGCGTACCATATTTTACTTCAAGTAACGAGTATGCTAAGGCAGACCGCTAAAATTCGTCTTGTGAACGACAGATTATTATTTTAATTCAAACTTTTGGATCCACTAAAATTGAGCTTGAATTTCTTAAAAGTCTTTATTAAATTTTCCTCTTTTATTAAATTATTAAGTAAAAAAAGTTTCATCGGAATCACCAGAACCTGTTAATGCAGGTCCCTAATTAAAATGGACCATATTTTGAAGCTTCCTATGTATTTTTGAGACAAATGTTTACTTTTGTATATTTTACATATTTTCCTTCGTGCTTCATTTCTCAGAATTATTCAAAATAAAATGCAGGTAGAAAGAAAAGTTCAATTTTTCAAAACATATTTTAAGATTTTTTTCGAGGTTAAGAATGTAGAGAGTCATTTCTAGTTAAATAAAATAAGGGTATAGAAAGATACTTAAAGGTTAATTAGATATATTTGCCATACGCTATGAAATGAAAAATGTTTACTTTATTCATTTGGTAAATTTATATTACTACAATTTTATTGATGTTATCGTTATCTATTTCAACTAGACTATTATAGTAGTATTGATGATATAGAATATATGGAAAATTTTAATCATTAATGGCACAGTGTTAACGATAAATAGTTTTTTTTATTGTTAACACATATTTTACTCTATGTACAGCAGACCTGCCCACAAAGCGTAAATAAACGATGTCGCTTATATTTATGCCCATCTGGGGAACCTGAAATCGTCTAAATTTATAAATAAAGATGAACGCATAAAATAAGAAGTAAGCTAGTACGACGTCTAAAATGAAAAAAAGCCTGAAAGTTAGTTTTAAACATATCATTGTAGCCCAAAAATTATTTTGTAGAAAATATATGGAAGCTTCATTTGTCAATTATTGATGGTAAAGGTATAATGTTCCCAACAGCGAAGTTTTTTTAAGTTGGTTCACGAAAAAATATTTATATATTTTATTATTTTATATGAAATATTTTAAGTATCTACCCATTGCAGCACCACTTAGAATATACACTATAGTTGTGAAAATGATCGAGTTTTTAGATGGTCACCCGGCCCCGCACTTTTAGTTAAAATGAGTAAAAAATTACTTTAATTAAAATTTAATTAAAATAAGCGCTCGTATAATAATAAAAGTCAGAAGATGTTTCTAAGAAATCAAACCCAAATTTCGACGGTTTCACACGCACTTCGATAGTTAGAGTAATTTTAAATTAATTTCAATTAATATTAAATTAAAAAAAAAAAAAATATATATATATAAAAAATATAAAAAATTTGCTCTTTTATTTCAAAACAACGCATTGCTTAATCGTCAGTCCTCTTAAAGTATTATTTTATTCTCCTCTGAGCGAATTAACAACATAGCAATAATGTGATTATTTAGATGCAGTTTGTTGGCACTAGTGACATGATTTATAGTGAAAAAACATAAAAAAAAAACATTTGAAATTAATTAATGTATTTGCTATAGTCTGTCGTAGTTGATGGAGACAGCATATTTTTTTTTTTTAACTAAGAGATTCTTTTATTTAAGACCGTCAAAACCGTCTATACCTTGTTTCTAAATAGGTACAAAATAGTACTACCGGTCGATAAATTAGGGAAAAAAAATTGATGAAATTATTGCGAAAGTCCGAAACGTGAATAGCCATGATATATCTAGGAAATAAACATCTATCACTAAATAGCTGTAAACAATTGAAAAAAGCTTGTTACGAAAAAAATAGCACGTTGTTTAGATGCCACATAAATTGACAGGGAACAAGTTAATCAATTATACTGCTGTTTGCGAAACTCGTTCGAAACCCCACCGAGACGAGAATCATTTTTAGGGTGGTTGTTCACGGATAGTGAAAAATAGATTAGATGTAACAATAACGTATAAATGAAAAAATCAGCTCTACAACCTGTAGCTAAGGCCAGACTGACGCCAATGAAAATGATGCCATGTGTTTGGGAGGGATTATAAGTTGCTACCGCTTCGCAAAACGATTGACTCGATTGACCTTTTTACCAGTACCCAGCAAGATTGCGGCCAGCCATCGACAAAAATCGACTCGAACTAGTTAATAGAAGAGGCGTTGTCTTCTTTAGCTACCTGGCAGGAATTGAGAGAACCTGAATGTTTTCGTCCGAATCTGGCACCATCAGACTGTCATTGGTTTAGATCCCTGCAGGACCACATAGTGGTGCTAATTTAGTTTCAATGGAGGAATGCAAAGTTGTTCAATGGAAAAATGTCAAAATCCTTCGTCACAGAATTTTTGCAGTGATGGTGTTCATGGAAATTACGAAGAAGTGGCGCATAGTTAGTTTCGTCATATTATTTTAGCATATGAAGTTATATGCCTTCACTTTGGCTTATGGACGCCTAATACTTTTTCCATAACCAGATGTGAACAAGTAATAATTTTAACTGGTTTTCATCAATACTAAACTCTGTGCCAATTGGTACACCCTGGTTCCGGAAGTAATTATATATGTATGAACAAATATTGCTATTGTTTATTACTTAGCGCATAATCAATAACTTTTATTATCGCAACTGTATAGAGGTTCACTAACTAGTTAAACAACAAATAGCCTAAGGTGTTCATAGTCGAGTCATTGAGGTGTTTAATACACGAGGGCCTTTGCGCTAATGTCTCACTTTGCTTTCTGACAGAGCTTACATACGTTCTTCGGTTTGGCTTATTTTTCCTTCTGCGATATACATTTGTCTTGTTTCACGCAATCCTGGTCTGGTCGCAAAACGTTAACAATGAACAAAAACGCACTATAACAATCGTGCATGGCTATCGATCGCACGACTCGAATTGCGTCGTCGGTTGAATAGGCGAAATGGTCACTGCTGAAAAGCTTCGTGAATGGATTGAGGATCAAAACGTGGAAAAACTTCATGAAACCGTAATGAGTGGGGTGGCTGACCAGCTAGGTAAAGACCACCCCCGGGACGAGGTAATCCAGGCATATCTGCGCCATGACGTGCCTAATCTCATGAGGAAGTTTGAAGCAATACATCGAGCGCTGCAAGAAGGTCCGTAACGACTAAACTATTTTACGTTTTCGTACAAACCTGTATCGGAAATAATCTATGAATGCACCGTAAACCTAATTAGCCGTTAGTGGGCCGCAAATAGAGTAGTTTGGAGTTGGCCTTATTTTTGGGAAAACGTTGCCTGTGAATACAACTCACTATGCAGAGCTAAACAGAACGTCAGATAAAAACAGCAGACCGCTTTCATATTGGCTAAACTTGTTCACAACCAAGTCTCAGTGCTGGTTTTGGGGGCTGAAAGCTATGTGTCATGTTAATGGGCCCTAAATGCGAAAGATGAAGCAAGGAAACCATTATTTGTGTTGAAACTTTTGTGGCATAGCGGTCTCTTTCTATGATATCCTATTCGGTTTTCGATGTCGCTGTCCATACGCTTTTAACGTCTTCATTCAAGCATTGTCATAACTCTATACACGAGATTTTTCATGGTATTAGTAATTTGAAATAGTTCGTACGAGTTCGCTCGATTTTCGCCCGAGAAAAAATAGAGCGGTGGACAAATATGGAAACGAAGCTGTGATATACTGCATAGGAGTCGGTGTACTGCTGCTACCACACTGTTGTCGACAACAGAACCGAGAATCGAGATTAATCACCCAATCTGGCCAACAAATTGATAGAAATTTTGACATTGTAAAAGAAGAAAACGCACAGCCTATAGGTTTCCTAGACGTACATTTTTATAATGATTCATGATCATTTGGCAGGCAACGTTCCCGAATTGGAGTCACAACTCGAGTCTCAAGACTTCGCACTAGCTCGAGACCACTTTGGAATGACGCCTTTACACCGAGCCGTTATTCTTAACAATGTCACCTCCGTCAAATTTCTCGTTAACAGATTCCCAGAGACTATCAACGCGCGTGATCGGGTTGGTATGCAAGGACGACTTTTTTTTAAAACCTTTTTATCATATGTAAAGAAAAATTGTAGTTTGGAAATGCATAAACTTTTCCCTAGCTGGAATCTAAATCCAAATGGCCTTTTGCGCCTTCGGTTTGGATTTCGGAGATGAGTTGTTAGATCTGTCAACAAACAATCTAGCTAAAAATCATAAAATTGCCATGTAGGTTCGATTGTATATTATTAGTTTTCATCTATACGCCTTTTTAGCGGCTAACCTGATGTATTTAATAGTTATCATTTTCCGGAATAGGTCGCGCTTCACTGTTCACAAGTACTTCGGCTAGTCTCCCGCACATTAAATATGTCTTAAAACTTTTCCTCTAATCAGCAGACCAACGATATCATCAATGATTAGATTAATAATCGCTACATAGACTACAAAACTAAGATACGACTGCCCTGTTACATTTTCTGATATTACGTCCACTAAACAAGTTTACCTGCAGTTGAATTTATTTTACGGTTTATTTTGTACTGGCCGACCTTTTACGCATTACGACCAACTCGTTTGATAAACATTGTTGAAAGGAGTATGATCTCAATCGTTATACGGCTCATTGATTACCACTTTGTCTCGCTACCCTGACGGTTTCCTACGTATGATCTGGTGACCCTTGACTACAATTCATGCCCCACATAGAATTTTCTGTTGCATAGCACGTATTATTGAATTCGACGGTGAACCCGAGAAGTTGAAATATTTATTTCAACTTTGGTCGGAATGAGATATGAACTTCTGTAAACGATACAGTAAGAGGCGGATGGCTGATTCGGCCGTCGTGTCCCTATGTGGCGAAAACTCCGCTGCCCCCCGTTGGAGTGCTGCCGACTGCCAACACAAAGACCTAGACGATCTTTCATCAAACGAGGTTTATGGGTAGAAAATTGACGGAAAGTATCGGTAGTCGGACTTTTCCTGTTACCTTTAGAAGAGTTAGTCTTTGTTGTCTTGATTTTATAGGTCTAATTACGAATACTTATATGCATTTAATGAAACAAACATATCTAGCTTTATATAGTACTCTAAAAATAGTTCTATCTGTCGAATTTTGAAAGCGTATGCATATCTGTTACTTTGTTTTGCCGTTATAGCGAGTTCTCTTCTACCGACCGGCTGGCCGTTCATATGCGTGTATTCAAACAAAAAAAATTGTCAGCTTTGAGATGTTGATCCATAGCTGTGAATTCGAATTGCTGCTAAAGTTGACTTTCATCAATGGTTGTCTAGCTTGAAGCCAAGTTGATCTTCAAATCAAACGATAAGTTTCAGGAGGGGGACATTCAAGGAGGGAGGACGACCGGAAGCGAAAGGATCATTCTACTGCTGGGTTAATTTTAGTTTCAGTTGCATTTTAGCTTTGTGCCAGCCACGATATTGACATAGGCTACAAGTTCTGAATCGTCAATGGTTAACAAAATGCTGTTGTCCTGATACATTCCTGAGCGAAATTAAGCGAATTAAGAATTTCCATTTAACGACTTCAGGAAGGCCGCACCGCGTTGCACTTTGCAGCAGCAATATCTCGTAGGACCGGTAAAAATGGAATGTTCAGATATCTTCTTCAAAATGGTGCCGATAATCGTATTAAGGATAACGTAAGTACGGCATCGACAAATATAACGCGATCTTTTGTCATGTTCCTTTGTTCTTCTCTGTTAGGTTTAGTCCTCCATTTATGTCAAAATGTAGAATCTATAATTATTACTAATATTTATTTTGTTTATTAAAAAATTTCAGCAAAAATTAACTACACAACTAAGAGTCGACTTGGCAGCAACGCTTCTTAACTTAGTTACTTGACGTTTGCTAAGCTTGGTAAAGCAATATATTATTATATACTTAATATAATGGAAGGTTTTTTGGCAGTGCTTAGCCTTGGAGTAAGTTCGCCAGGATCTCAAACAACCACGTTAGCGTTTTGTCCGGCGTTAAACTGTCCTGAATTACTTTTATTGCATTTGCCGCTCTAATGTACGGATACCTACCTACTGTATGTACAGCGCGGCCGCCCTGCTGAATACTACAAGAGCCATCACCTACCGATTCCATCGGAAACCGCCCTTCTCGGATCGAGACGAAAGCTCAGGAGCAAATCAGAACCTCCCGTGCGAAACGGCTTTAGAAGTCAGTGTGAGTATCTAAATGAGGTGCATTCAACAAATACATCCTATGACTCGCAAAAGTGGACTCATAAATGTCCGATGCTAGAACAGCAGAAGTTTTTTGAAGCGCAATGACGGGAAACACCCCGCTAGTAGGTATCTATACAGTTCAGACTGATTCTAATTCGCTACTTTAAAATCCTGTTCGTTCGAACAACTCCCGAAGACTAATATCACTAAAGTTAGCTAAAGACGCTGTTCAATGTTTGAAAACAATACCATTTCCGCTGAGTTTCTCTGACAGACCACATTACAAGACAGCAATTTTATTTACAAAACAAAACAAACGTTAGACAATGACATGCGTAGTAAAATAGGCGTAACATAATACAATTGTAACAATCACCGACCATGTGTTCATCTAATGCAATTTCTATTCCCTTCTTGCATCTATCAACTCGACAAAATATCTCTCTCTCCCTCAAGGGTTGTCCTACCAAACAAGGCCCTACACTCTGAAATAATGAAAGGTGTTGTCTCTCTTGGAAAAGCTGCTTGTGATTTCCGTCACGTTCATTACTTCGAGGTCGCCGAATATCCGCGGCAGGCGTCGTTGGGCCGGGCAAGTTGCTTGCCCCCCGGCAGCAAAGTGCCGTAACTGCACAGTAGATGCATACACATACTAAACGCCCATTTTCGTATGACTACCAGGATGATATGGCGGTCAAAAGGGGTAGAACAGTGGCAGAGCAGAATTTTAAACGCGTTAATGAAATGCCCAGCTATTAGTTAAAATGGACTTCACAAGCTAGATATCTTGAAAGTATGTTGGTGTCAGCCCCGACATAGCGTTAGCGCTTTTGCATGCAAAGTGCTGGAATATTTATCATGATGGAAATCGTGATTGCTAGCAGACGTATTCAAATGTGGAACGGTCCATTGGACTGTTCAATTATGTCGGCTTTAATCAACGGAAAGCTGCAGTTGGCTAGAAACAGGCCTTGCAGCTTTTTGACCCTTGCTCACTGCGTTTGCTAATCCTCTAAGGAAATCGTTGTGACCGTGTTTGTTATTTTTTATTGGACACATACGTTGTCTAGTTTTAACACACAATATGTTAATAGTATATATCATCAAATAATCTCGCAATTATTTTCGGGGATAATACTGGCTTTCAAAAGGATGTCTATTCGTTGATTTCAATTGTTAGGCACGAAGAACGAAGTTCAGCACATAATGTGAAGGATGTTAATAACTTCAACAATAAGCTACCTTAACTCGCTATTTTTAGTTCAATAATCGGATATTGAACGACGGTCATTGTACACAATCTATTAGTAAGTCGCTAGTGGGAGCAGAAGACACGCGTAATTAGGTTGAGAAGTTGACAACGCACATAGAAACATAATGTAAGGAACAACAAACTACTTTGTAGACGATATAGGGGCGTGTATCATATTTTAGAACGTAATCGATTTACAGTGTGTATGCATTGCCCAGCATATCATCTACTGCATTTGTCTGCGTTATAAAAAATATCCATCCAAGGGAGTAATTATAAAAAGTATAATTCATACCAACTGTGGTATTACCACAATTTTGACCAGTTTTTGCAAAAATTCGGTAATAAAATTGTGATAGTCGATAGCTGTAACGAAATATCATATATATGATGTTCTGGATCAATATACGGCGCAAATTCCCTCTTGACAGGTCCTCTCGTTAGTATATTGTTATAATATACACCGCATGATATATGCGGTGTATATTATATCAAATGTTTGCCTTTATGTAGTAAACGTTCGTGACTTACGACAGACGCTGCTGGTCTAAACTACTATATACAAAAAGTTAAACTACTTCCATACGTAGAGAATGAATTTATAAATAAGTTAGCATAAACGGAGAATGATAAGGGCAGATTTACATATTTCGCATAGATTTCAGCCAAAGAAGAAAACGATCATCAAGTTCCCGCATGATATGAGAAATTCGTGTATTTTTAACCTGCCTTTCGTCGAATAATGCTTCGCAAGTATATGGCGATCGATCCAGCTTGCTAAAATGCAGGTTTTGTAAACCTTCTAGCTCAAAGATCTTATATTTACATTTTTAATTCATACTAAAATAGGAAAAACTTATTTTTGACGGCAAAATAGCTCTCCTGGCTAACCAGATTTCGGAGAGGATCACGACGGCCCTACAGAAAGGAAGCGTCCCATTGGCCCAGGAATTAGTCATAGAGGGCTATGGGAAACATCTTGTCGGTAGAACAAGTTGGAACGAGGAATTGCGACACTATCTCAGGTAAAAGAGTAGCTACGTGAACAAAACATGCGTCTGTTAACCGAATGCGTTCGTTCCTCTACGTCCATTAAACTCTATTTTTGTAATGTGTATTTTCTAAAAGGGAATGATACAATACTTTCAACTCCTGTTAAAGCAGACAGCATCGCTCACTGGATTGATGATTACCACGAAGGCCTCTGACTTTTACTGTCTTGTGTTAACATTACTTCGAAACAGACAAATTCCTACACAACTCGTAAGCATCGAGAACCTCCACCGGGCAGCCAGTACTGGCGATGTCCAGATGTTAGCAATTATTTCGAATCGAGACGACGCGCTGCTGCGAGCCCGAGACGAGAATGGTTATCAGGCGATTCATATAGCAACAATAAACAGGCAACCCGAAGTCATTGAATACATAGCGAAAAACTACACGCAGTACCTAACATCAAAAACACCGGTAAGAAAGTAGTAAAAGTGGCCCCGTTTAGTAAATTTACTGCATGTATTATGTGTCAAGGGTCGTTTGGATTGGCTAATCGCCGTAAAGAGCGGACGGGCCTTTCCGTCCTTGAAATTTGCACTGCATTACAGCAAAAACAGAAGGCAAGCCAGTAGGGGCTGCTAGAAATTAGACCGTTGGTAGAATTGATCGCGTTCCGACCACTACGAGCCTTAGGTAGAAGTCGCATCTATTCAGAAAGGGTAACACAGTACCATTATAATGCCTGATTCCGTTACAAAAATGGGCTTTGGAATCAAGGACCGTTGAACCGAACCATGCCATCTATCTTAATGGCAATGGGTCTATAGGTCGGCTATCGACCGATAGCGAGCCCTTCCGATCAAGCGATACGAATCCATCAATAATAAAACAATATCATACACCGCGATAGTTCGAGGGTGCAATCCTATCATCATATAACAGTACACATAGCTTAGGTCACAATAGGCATAGGACAACTTTAGCGGTACGGCAAATGTAAAGTTCTGTTGGCTGTCGGTGTTCAATATGATCACTACCATCTTGAAAAGACATAGTTCATATTAAGTTCTGTATGTATGACTGATTCAGAGTGGAAGCAGGGGGCCTATTGTATTTAGGTTGATATCGAAGATTTTTTAGCCTAGGAAACTTTGTTTAAAGTGACAATGAATTATCGTACGTTTCAGAATGGACAACAACCTTTACATTTAGCAGCTTTGCAGAAAGATGCCGAAATTTATCGTCTCCTAGTCAACTATGGCGCCGATGTGCGCGCGCTAGATTCGGTATGTCTTATACATCAGTGCATTCCAATGCGGAGTAACTGATTATTTTTCTATATGTACACATAATACACGACGATACGGATCTATCTTTCGAGTAAAGAAAGGCCAAAGAGGATGTCACAAAATGATCCAATATCCACGGTTTTTAACCTAAGTTCACATTTGTATACATATATATGTTATTATATCTACAGAGGAACAGCGAATCATTTACGTAAAGTTGGACAGACAATTAGTCCCGATAATCGACTCGTTTGTAATTCTCCGAAAACCTTTTTTTTTTTTTAACTTAGATGCTAAGGCTACACAAATGATTGCCTTCTCAAGGAAGAATCATACAAAACTTTATGATATGCGTATTGCCCCACGCCTATATATCAAGCAATTATAAATCGTTTAAGCATGATGTTTTCTGTCGCAAACATGTCCGGCTTAGTATTCATTTCAAATTCCCATACCTACAAATATAAAAACGTCAATATCAGAGCCTTAGCTAACTATGTAAAGCGATGTACCGAAAGTTAGGTGATTTTTTTAAATTTACTAACAGCGCGGACGAACTGCCGAGTTCTATATGCGAAGTCTGGGCGCTCCGAAGAAGCTAGCGACAAACCCCGAACGCTTCTATGATGACTACTCGCGTCGAACCGGAGCCGCTCCGCTGCCTGCTTTAGGGAGTGCCTTTTCCCGAAAGTCGATGCCCGACGTCAATCATGTGAGTCGGGACGTACGTACTCGAACGAACAGCGAATCCAGTGTCATTAGCGACCAGGACGATCACCGTGAGTTTTAATGTGTCACCGATGAGTAAAAAAATTTATTTTTTAACAGGTTTTTATCCTTAGGAAGTTTGCTTGACGTCTCTTGTTTGTTGCTGTTGTTGTTCTTGCCGTTCCCGAGGTTAAGCATGGTTTCATGACCATTACGTGTCTGTTTGGCTGTAAAAAGCCTGCATATATCTAACACTGTTTTGGACCCCAGAGACACTTGGCGAAAGCGAAAAGGACTTGGATAAGGATGAGGAGCCGGGAGATGAGGAGATTGATTCGGGCATCCAAAGCGAAAAGAGCAAGACGCCTGAAGGTGAAGATGTGAACGCTATCCAGACTTTCGCAGATTCTATCGCAAAAGAAGTGGTAAATGAACCTGCTCGCAATGCTGCAGAGCAGGTAGCTGCGGTCAATGACGGTGAGGACAATAGCGAGGGTGAAGACCAGCCAAAGTGTCCAGAAGATGACGTTCACGAGGAGCAGGCTGAACCGCATTCTGAAGAATTAGAAGAGGACCCCGAGAGATCTGAATCAGTCAAAGAGGAGCAGAATAAGGCCGATAGTGACGAGATTGACGAACAAAATAAGATAGAAAATAATAACGATCAGAACGATGCTGCAAATTATCGAGAGCATGAGACTAAAGATACGACAGAAGCAAACAATGCTGGTGATGAGAAAGAAGCAACCACTGACGACAACAGTCCTCGTCAGGACAAGGATGAAGTGACTGCAAGGGACGCGGCCGGTACTGACTATAAGGCCGTTGAAGAAGATTTACCTCACAGTATAGAAGCGGATGCTGAAATGTCCGATGAAGGCGAAGGGGCAGAGGCCGCATCAGGAGAAAAGGAAGCGGAAGAAGAAGAGAATACTGAGAACCTTGAGAACACTGGTGCAACTGGGGGTGTGGAACCGGTTGAAGGCGGTGCTGAAACTGACGCTGATGAAGAGAACCACGAGGAAGAAGTTGAGAGAAGCGAGACAGACCCAACTGAGGTAGGCGCAGAATTGCGGGTCGACAGAGGTGATTCGCAGAGGCAAAATTCGGTAGTCGGCGAGCTTGAAACGCCGGAAGCGGCCAAACGGACCTTGTCGGCCATTCCGGAAGTGCCTAGTTCTAAGATCTGCGCAACACTAGATACAGAAGCCGTTGAAGATGAAAACGGAAAACGACACGCGAAGAGCGTTGATGGTGAGTGCCATGCACACGCCATGCCATAGATTATCCCAGATGGGAATCATTTGGTAGCAAGAGATGACTGAGTTAGTCAGCGTTCAACAAAAAGCCCACGTTCCGTCTACTCAGCGTTGCGGCACTAACATCATGTTGCACCCATAGCTGTGTCTTGCATCTTGTGTATGACTTGTACGTGTTTGCTTGTCTGAGCGGATTTGTATAGCATTGACCATACATACATTGCGTAAACTAATACGGGTGAGGTTACAGACGGTGAGGGCGATCCTGAGGCAAAATCGGAGACGCCGGAAACAAACAAATCTGAGAAGGCCCAGTCTGATGTCGACAATGAGACTTACGCTGCGTCGTCGGAAACCGTAACTGACGAAGAAGTAACTAGGCAGGAAACCAAAGAAGATCAAAATGCAGCAGTGGATGAGGAACCAAGAGAAGACGACGTCTCAGGTACAAATGAGCCAAGCGAGTCCAGTGAAAAGCTCGAGGCAGGGACAATTGCAAATACCACAGCTGCCGAGGGGTCAGCAGATGGCACCCCTGAAAACGAATCTAATAGAGGTGAAACTAAGCAGGAGAAAGTTTATACAGGAGGGGGCACGATGGAGGAAACTAAAAATTCTCAAGAAAACGAAGAAGCGGCTGATCAGGCTGATGCCGAGGACGGCGGCGATGATGTGCAAATAGGAAAAGAGGAAAAAAGTTTAGAACGAGAAGCAGAAGAGAGTACACATAAAGCCAAAACACCTACAAATGTAGAGGTTAGGGCAGAGCAGGAAGGCAACCTTGAACAAGTCTATACGCAAGCGACCGAAGCCTTCGAAGACAGTATCAAGACTGACGAGGAAGTGAAAAAAGAACACGAACCGCCAGACGATGCAGAGAAGAAAAAGGCATTGAACGAAGTAGGCGAAGCGCTAGAAGCAGATGATAAACCTATTGAGGATGAGGCAGCCGAGGTTGAGGGAGATGAGGAAACGAACGATAAAGGCAGAACCGAAGTCGAAGGAGGCGAAGGAGCCGACGGCGATGAGTTCGAAACTGACATTGTTGAAAGAAATTCCGAAAATGAAACTACTGAAGTGGATGGTGAAGCAGTCCTGGATGATACAGCTGAGGACGAAAATGAAACTGCAGATAAAGTTGATACGGATGTACTGAAGGCAGAAATCGAGGAAACTATGCAGAGCGAGGAGGCAGCTGCGGAAGCGATCGAGGCAGTTACGCACGAAACCGACGGGACAACTGAGAATAAAGAAGAGGATGAAGCAGAAAAAAATAAAGACGAGCACCCCGAGGAAGATAGGCCGACTGATGAAGGGGATGCCACTGCAAAAGACGCAAAAAGTTGTAAGGATACAACAACGAAGACCGAGGAAAATGAAGATAAAGATTCCGAAAATGAAATCACCGATAAAGTCGAGGCAATAGCTGAGGCAGAAAAAGCAATTAATTTAGAAAATGCAGAAAATTCTGACGCAATAGAACGGAAGGAAAGTGGCGAAGCTTCAGAAATCGCCGAAACAACTCAGAATGCAGATGACGAGGTGCCGACTATTGAAGGAGTAAATGATGATGTCGCGGTTGAAAAATCAAAAATTAACGTGAACAGCGAACCAGAACAGTGTGCCCCAACGACTAGTGATGCGTTCATCGAAAACGTGGTATTAGACGTCACTAAAACGCCTAACGAAGCGCAATCAGGTCTTCGTACGCGAAGTAAAAGCCGTAAACGAAAACAGGCTACGCGGATGAAGGCTGCAATGGGTGAGTTGCCATAGCAACAAAACTGCACCTAGTTTATTTTGCGGCACGCCCCAAGTCAGGAGTCGATTGAGACTGCAACAGCTACATTTTGACGTGCACAAGGACTCAACCCACACTTCGTGTATACTTCACTGTCTTCTGTATTTGATTCACGTTATTTCCATACACTTCTGTCAAGCTCTGTCTTTTTCTATGTTTCATTGTATCTTTCGAGCACCGTTTAGACGACAGGAAATATTTCTTCCTTCCCAACAATAGTTTTTCAGGTGGTATATCGTTCTGTTGTTCAATTCATTTCGAGACCCAACCAGCGATACGTGTCTATTGTATCTGCCACCTCCTCTCGAATCCCGATGCAATAGTTATCAAACCAAGTCTCTTCAACTGGAACAGTACAGTTGCAATTGTTCAGCACCAGGTGACGCATAAGCTCCAAAGTTATGAGGCAACAGCGTCAACGACTGTTACAAAGTACACTTGCCGAAAGCGCATGCTGTTGCCAACACCTGCTGTCCTTAACACACTTACAGCTATACTACCTAACGTTAAACTAAGCTCAATCTGGCGGAAAACGATCCCCGGTTGCTTAAAACTACAACAATGATCTCCGGTCCAATATGTCCCTAGGCCGAGGGATGTCACGTTTTGCCCCTTGACGTTGTGTTACTGGCCTGCTACTTCCAGGAACAGGTTACATCCCAAGGGTCTCCTGAGACCCTGTGTTCTACTTTGTATCTATGGAGAAAGCCGTACAACACGATACTGACCGAATAACAACGGCTACCGGAACGTTAGGAGCCCAAGTCCGCGTTTTTGATTAAGTTCAGACTACGAGCAGCGGCAAGCCGTTCTACTTCTGCCGGGGTCCTAAGCATTCAAATTTCGTTTGGTTCAAAGTTTCTCCAGCGAGGCGAACATCATTGAGATACATACACGCCGCAGAATGATGAATTGCCAATTACAAGTTAATAGCGCTCTCATAACATTAACTGCCATTAAGACAAATTGAACAAAGTTTAACGTTAGATGAAGGTATAATTCGCACGGAGATTGATTTTTGTTTCTAGTTGGGAGTTTATTGTTTGTGATAGTTGTTAAAGGCATCTTCGTTTATAAATTCATTCGAGGCGAAATCTTTGTTTTACGTGTGTAACACCGAATTGTAGCAAATTGATGTGTTAATAAGTGCGTCTGGCCGGTGCTTTTAGATCGGTTAAATGAACTTATTGACTACTGGATTAAGGAAGAGGACCTCCTACGATTGGAACATGTAGTAATTGCTGGACAAGGAGAACGGCTTATAGGGAAGACCTCAAGTAACCCCCAAGTGCAGGAATTTCTCAGCCTTGTTCCAACCTATATGGTAAGTCAACCCAGCATAAAATAGTGAAAAGTTGTTGTGTGATAGTGGCCATAAGGTTGACGAAAATAGAATTTAAGGACCTCTTGATAGGCGTGACAAAGAAAGCATTTTCTTCTTGCTGCGGAATGCCTCCTGCTGTAGCAAGTATTATAAATAGCAATCACGAATATCTACGAATACCATTACAGCTCCTACCCAATACATACGAAAGGGATGATTCCTTAAATTTGGTCTCACAAAGAGGATAGCCAGGTATAATTAAAAGATCAAAAATCCGATACCTGTAACAAGAATTTCTAAAAAAAAAGCAGTTAATTTGACCGTTTAGAGGTCAATTGGAGACGAGATGAAGTACCTTCAGTCCTAATTATCCCTAATCATCATTTAAAACCTTTGTGCCTTTGACCGTCGAAACCTGTATCGTTTTAATATTTATTGTAGATTTCCTCGAACAAGGGAACTGGCTTAACGAATACTGATTGCGACAAAGCTCATAGATATGATTGCATAGACACTTTTTAATTATTTCGTATCTGATTAACCTAACGTCGTATGGCTATCTACGTGCCATTCTAATTAAGAGCACTGAGCGCAATGTGGGTGTGCGTGTATCTTCTTTGCTCGTTAGGACAAAATCCAGCAGGTACACCAAGCGGTGATTAAGGGCGACGTACACGAAGTTAAAGAGTTGTTGACTAGGAAAAGATTCGCCCTTAGTCGGGACGTGAACGGGGCTAGTCCGCTGCATTTATCTATTCTCTACGGCCATCCCGATGTGCTCAAGTAAGTTCACAGATCACGTGATCAATTGTGCAGTTATTAGTATTTGCCGCAGGCATGTTAATGTACCTTGCTTCAGGTTTTTGCTGTGACTTGTTTTCTTCAGCTGCACCCTGATCACATAAATAGATAGACAGCATGGATGGAATTAAGCTTTTCGAAGACAACCTACCGTTATTACTAACTAATACGGTTCAAGAACTAACTTACTAACTGCAATAGGTATTTTATTATTATCAGCACAATTCCAAGCGCGAAATTGTATACGAAATGAAGGATATGACCGACAACTACTTTCACACTGTGCAGAATACCGGCTCCATTGAGCAGTTTTGCACTTATGTTATATGTTTTGTCTTGCGTCTGGTACCGTCAGACGGCTGCTTCTGTCGTCGCGAAACGAAATGTGTTTAAGACCGGACTCAGACCACCATGTGCCGCTGAGATTAGCAGGCAAACACGTTACTTATTGGGGACTCGATTTCATGCTAGAACGCTTCTCTCAATTATTCTTACATTGCATCAGTGTATACCGTGAAGTCGACCAGAAAGCGTATCATTGAATTTGGCTAAGTACTTGACTCCGTTATATGTAGTGGTCAAAATGTTTCTAAAGCAATTTTTGTGTATTCTATCTAAGTCAAACTGTTTTTTTTTAGATCCTGTTTGTTAGTATATAAGACCTTACTGTTTACTACAACATTATTTTGCAGATACATCGTTGAGTTCTTTCCAGAAACGTTGGATGGACCCGATAACGAGGGTCGTACTCCACTTCACTACGCCGCAGTAGCACCAGTCATCGATGTGGACTATTATCAGATTCTTCGAAATGCTGGAGCAGATATAAACATTAAAGACAAGGTACAAACACATAGTAACTAGTAATAACAGGTTTTCTGCTACTATAATTTAATTATTCGCACTGAGTTCTTCGCACACAAAATTAATACATCGTAATATTATTTTCTCAAAACCAATTGTTGTAGTAATATTTCGTCTTATAAAACGTCTCTTCAAATATACCTCAGTAATAAACATATAACTTTCGAGATATGCAACTTCGTTTGAGGCAATTTTGCATAAAAAAAAAAAACATATAACAAGCGCTATTAAATTTAAAATACATGACAGCACCATATTTTTGCACCAAAAAATGAGAATAAAGCCACTACACAACCGTTAACTCGCGAACCTCGGCAAGGCCCTTGTCTGTGTAATTTCAAATTGAAAATTGGAGCACTATCGCTCGTCCCGAAGAGGGCAAACAAACCGGAGCGTGCACGGTAGGTGGCATAACTTTAAGAGCGGAAACCAAAATTCATCAATGTAAACGCGGAGGTGCAGCAATTAAATCCGCTCGCCTACTCTCAAGGTCAAGCCTGGTTAAACCGGAATACCTCCCAAATCGCACACACCCATCGCCAACGACTCTACACTGATTCTGACCAGAATTACTAATGAAACATGGTGGTCTATACACGTTCAGTTTCGTTCGTTGTTGTTAGGGCTTTTATTATAGTCATTCAAATTCTATCCATTCAATGAATACGTAAGCATGTTTCTCTGGTACACTTTGACTAGGCAGAACAGAAAACTTAGAGTACAGTGTCCCATGCCGACGTATCTATCCAGCGCTGCACCGATCGTTTCTGCTGTTTGAAATACCCATAAACATGGCTGTAGATGCTAGAACAAGCAAGGTCCTTGTACGGTGTATACTGTTTTTAAATATTTGTGTTGTTATGTGCTGTTAAATATGTGTAATTACTGTTTCTGAACTTTTTCTCTTCATTTCATGCCTTCCTTTTCTGTCGTTTCATTTACCGGACTGTTGAAACTAGAACGGAAATTCAGCGGATTTTTACCGTACCCATCCGGACGCGCTAACAATCGAGGATATCTTCCGCAATTACGAACATACGCCCGGCCACGACGATTCTGGCATTGACTCAGACCGAATAAACAAAGGTGACCAGTCAACGTTCAGCGGTTTGCATTACGAATCAATCGAATCCAGTGTTAAGAGAATTAACTTTACAGAACGGCATCTTAAAGGAACTGTTTGTATACCGTTTCACACTACTGAACTTTCATATTCCGTTGCAACTCAAAGCTCCTGTTAGTGAATAAACATAGGTAAGGTAAAAACAAATCGTTTAAACCTCTGTTATTTATTAAATGTGCAGTTTGGCTAATAAGTAGTTCGCTTACCGCGCAACCGTTATTTTTTCAGACCGATCGCCTAGCGCGACATCAGGAACAGCTACTATGAGCGACGTTAAACAGGAAGTTCGGGACACCGTGTCCAATATGATTAAACGTAAGACTAGCAAAATGTTTGAGCCTAGTGATTTCTTGTTTATTCTATTGGCTGTAACCTGTTCCTAATTAAGTGAAATAGGACTGAAATACTATAAATACGGTCGCTATATTATTCTACAATAGCAGATTAGAGCATAAATTGATACTAACATAATATATGACAGTTTGCTATTCTTAATCAGAAACTAATTAGCAGTTACCCCCACCCGAATTAATGCCGTCACGTAGAGGTTGCCTTTGTAGTAGACCACAGTATCTCTAATCGAATACTCTACATATAGAAATTACTGAGAAAGTATTTTAATTATAATTTTAATATTAACGATAATATTATTTCTTTGCTGCGAAGCAAACATTTCATAATTCATCCTTTTAATTTATTCTAATTAGACTCCTAAAAAGTGTACAACGCACACGCTCATTTGGAGTACGATCAACGTAGCTATGAATATGGATTCGTTTAGAAAAATGACCAAAATATATTTGATTTTTCGCATGACAATACCGATTGGTTACATTGATCAATAGAACTGAACTCGGACGAGCGCGGTTTCGTGGAGCGTAGCGGAGTTGAGGCCGTCCTGGTAGATGCTTTGATCGTTGTCTGCGCTAAGAGGCCAACCACGCCCGTTTCCTTCCTAGGAGACTACCTTCTCTGTATAAGTGCTGCAAACAAACAGCCTAATACCCAAACAGTTCCTACACCTGGACCTGACGAGGCTACTCAAATGATTATTAACGCATCGGTCGCACATGGGAAACCGGCAGCTAAAATGGAAACGTTTAGAGCAGAGGTCAGTAAAATAGCCCCGCCGACACCTTCTGCGGTGGTTGCTTACCCAGCTGCAAGCGTCCCGGCTAACCCCGTGGAATCAGCTGCGACCAAAAGTTATGATACGGGAGCAAAAACGTCATCTTTAAAAATAAAGGTAACAGCAAAAGGAAATGTCATAAACCTTTTGCTATGCTCCGAAGGCGAAAGCTGGCCGTGTATCACCGAATGATTTGGTTGTGCCTAAAAAGACAGCTAAAGATTCTATCCCGAACGCTCTGAATTGGCTGGAAGCAGGCATCTGGAGCTTGCAGAGCTACCAGGCGAGATCGGAGTGATAGCTAAAGTAGTTTGGCTCAATGCGGCATCGTGGTACAGGGCGATATTCATAACTTCAACCTACAGCATCCACCACGCAACGACAGTAGCTCTGAAACGAACGACGAATCGCATAAAAACAGCTGGTGGCACTCTAAGCTTGGAGAATCGCAGCTTTTCATTTTCTGACTCAATTTTTGCGTGCACGATACTATAAAGAGCATTGATTGATACTATCTGTACAGGGCGGCTTATTACGCTGAAAGTGACAAGTCAACCGCGGTGGTTATAGAGAAAAAAATTTAATAAATCATTTTTCAATAAATCTGCATCACAGATTGCATGTCTATGGATCAGATCAGTGGGTATTTCTGATGCTTCGAAAACATTCGTTGGAGTTTCCTTCCTAATACTGCCAAACCGTATCCGCTTGCTCAATGCTTTGCTAACATATTTCCTCGGGACATTGTTTCATGTGAATAAAAGGTCGCATGAAACATGTATTCAAGGCAGACTGCCTGACATACATACCCAATGTTTGCTATAAATGCTATAATTCTATTTTAGGCAGCGTAATGAACGTTTGGAATACGCACATCAAGAACAATCATAGATCATTATATAATGTCTGTACGAGTTTACAATTTGTTTGGTGCATTCAGGCTGTAACTTGCACACTGAAAAAAAATCGTGTTATCTTAAATTTTTTCTCATGTTTTCGAGTGTTCCGACTTAAGCGCTTCAAAACGCACCTATAGCACTTTCATTATGCCTGTATCATTTTACTCACAATGTCCTTTCCCATATTTGCAGCCTAAGCCATCGCCGGCTGTATCGTCGCAATCCCGAGCACCAGAGGTACTTCTAGATCAGCGAATAGTCACGACGCCACTTTCTGCCTGTCATTTATCCGTCGTACAAATGGATCCGCCTTCGATCTTAGCAGAGGTTTCGAAGACGTCTATGCCATCTGCGATGCTTACACTGCCGTCATCAGTAGTTTCAACTGTTAGTGCAGCGCCCGTCGTTCTGACTGGCATGCCAACTCCTTTGACGGCCTCTTCTTCCTCGAAATCTAACCTGTTATCATCTCCAAACACTGCTTCTACAACGGTAACTAGTGCGTTCGTTGACTCTATGGGTCCCCAACTGGCCGCACCAATGATGCCTTTGGTTACACTACCCACCAACTCGTTGCCCGTAACTTCCATCCCGTTAACGACAGCTCCATTCTCGATAGAAGCTCGAGAACGAACTGTTGTGAAGCCTAAGACCTCACTTCCGGTTACCAATGAAGCTAGCAGAGCTCCTCTAAGTGAGGTTGCCACAAATACTGAAGTTGTACCTACCACGAGTATGGATAGAAACAATGGCGTTATGCCGCCCAAAATTCCGAGAGTAGCCGATATGGCCCAAGCGCCAAATGTATTGTCAGACTGTGAACGATAAACACATTCTCTTTTTTAGAAAACGAAACAATGTATTTCTCCTAATTTTGCTTCTACGCAGCATATTTATACCGTCTGCGGGTTATTATCGAATCGATGTCACTGTCAAAATAACCCAGACATATTCGACGCTATTAAGTTCTGGCGGTATATCAAACTTACATTAATGTATCTTTTTGTTCCTATCTCGTGAGACACGAGACAGATCCTTGAGAAATAGAACAAGAGGGCAGGCAAAAAAAGAGTCAAAGCCTGGCAAAAAGATCAGCTTTATATGAGGGTCCTTGCCTGTAGTTTCGCTAGGCAGAACTCAGGTATAAGGAAAAGTTCTCGTTTCCAATTGACTACTAATTCAGTATACGGGCAGAGGACGCTGAACGAGCATGCACCACGCGGGCGAGACGCTTCAGACGATATCAGCAGAGCCCAAGCAGAATGACAGTGTAGGCGTATTAGGTCCGTCCTTCTATGTAGAACGCCTACCTGGGGCCTAATAGGTAACTTTAGATAACTGTAGAATTCATTTCTGCTGGCAAGATTCATCCTTGAATCACAATAGATTCATATAGTATATGTGTAATAATAAAACGATAATACTGACATTGATCATATCCATAATACAAGTAATAAAATTATAATGAAGTGGGCGAATTATGTATTTAAAGCGTTAAATCACTTTTCCGTCGTATATTAGAATCGAAGCTTTGCTTGACAAATAACAACATGTTGCATTTAAGGGGGTCTGTTTTGACTGGCATATATTTTGGATGTGAGTGAATGATATTTCTGAGCTGGTCGTTGAATCCTTTATTATTTCGAATGTTGAGAATGCGGTACTACTCTTTTTTTGCTGGATAATTTCTCCCACGGAGGAGATTAGTAAACTGTTTGGTTTTTGGCTAAAAGAAGGAGTTTGTGTGATATTTGTGAACTGACTGTATTCGCCTGTACAAACAAGTTTGGTTTCAGAAATATTCGGGCCATTTAGGTAAAGGCGGTGGGTTAAATTCCTTAAATCTACAACAACGAAAAACTCAAGCAAAGTATTCCCTTCTTTTTTTACGATAAACATTTCCAAGGTTGAACATTTTTCCTACAAATTATTTTGTAGTATTTCTGCAAAGCTACCAAATTCACTCTGGCAAAGCTCTTTTTGAGTCGTGAAAATGGCGAGCTCGTATGAGGGGAAATTAAGTAAACAATAAGTAAATCTAGAAATACTTACATTTGCAAGAATATGAAAAACCGCGTCTCCAGCAAGTTCTGTTTAACATCCATTAGGAACTATTGTTGCTGGTGAAGATGTGTCTAATGTCTTCTCTTTCCTTGCACAAATTCTATAGTAAATGGCAAGTAACAAGATTCAAACAGGTCACACTGATCTTTCCAAGTTAAAGAGTTTCCGTGCGGTCTCAATGTTAAAAATAAATGGTTGTTATCACCAGAGCTCTTGTCACAACTCCGCTTATTTTCACTGGTGTGCAGAGTCAAATATATAGGAAATGAAATAGAGAGGGTGTAGTACTTTCGTCGTATCGTCTGTGACTTTGATATAAGACTTGATCGTTTCGTTTAATTAGAACAAACATTCTAAGCACACGTTTTGAAGATTACTCTTTGGCAACCAGCTCGATACGAGAATATCAAACATTATGTGCTCCAAATGCTATAGTTGCCGCAAACAGAATCTTCGATTCTGTTTTTTCTACTATTCATCAAGTTTCTATAATGTACTGCTTCCCTTTGCATCGCATGTATACATATTGAAATCGTCAGCCAGCAATATTAAATCACACGTGACTATATTTAAATGAGTTGCAAAGAAAAAAGTTATTCGGGTGCTATTGAAATTAGGTTTACATAGTGTGAACATACGAGGCTATTATCATTTATAGGCTTCTCAAACCATACATTTCCAGGATACTGTAAATGTTGAAGAAGCAGCAGCTTTCATTTTAAGGCATTTGGTAATCCTGTTTCCCTCAGCAGGTATTCGCAATGCGGTAACCACATGGAAGAGGTTTAATCGTGGGAAAGGTAAGGTTATTAGCAATTCCCCATCCAATATGTGGAATCTTATGCAACCAGGAAGATAGCTTTCTCACGTAGAGATTTCAACGTAAGTATACACCATTCAATTCCACTAACCCCAGCTACAATCCGAGTAGAACACCGCGTATTAGCGCCACGAGCGTGTAGACGCACGCTTACTATGGGTATAGGTGCAAATCGGCATAATGAATAGTAATACATTTCGGCGGAAATTATTAATTGGGTATTACAGACTGGAGAGGCCTGTAGAGCCTATTATAAATATCACACATATGCCAAATGTGTTATTTACTCTCAAATACATGGGAAGCAGGCAGCAAAACCGGTCTCTGAGCATTGATCTGCAACTGCTCCAATTGAGACAGACGAAGGTTTTTTAAGGTGAGCTCTTCTGACATTATTTAATTTTACTCAAATTTTGCACCTTTGTCATAGCAGATATGCCATTTAGTCTGCATAGATGAGCCTACGTTCTATAGCGCGTCTCACTTCCCGAGCCCTTTTAACGGCGTTAACTGGTTAATGTGATTTGAAGCTTGCGTTGCTCAAATAAGACATTGCGAAATGATGAAAAAAGAGTAAAATCGGAGTCCATCTACATCAATGGCACAAAATCACACAATAATTTACGTAACAGGAGGTTACAACAGTCTAGGGTAATACTATCAGTCACTGATATATAAATATAAACCTAATGTCCTCCTTAAATTATAAAGATTCTATTCCTGGTTGCGCAATTAACGCGTACAGTTGGCGTTAATCATGTTCGTATTCCATCTGCTTATATATAGAATATTAACTTAAAAGAGACGTAAACGTTTCTCGTTCGATTGTTTCTCATCTGCCGGGCGCTATGGTTTCGCTACGTCGAAATTCTATCGTAGTAAAGCGCTGGTTTAGGGTCATATAAAAGTCACTCCGTTCATAGATAGTTCCTTACCGCCTCGATAAATATTTCCTCTAAGTTATTCAAATATTTTCCCCTAGTACATGTATTTGATTTCAGTACATAGGTGTGTTATTAAAAAATAGGTTATTGCCGATGCAGTGTGTGACGATTGTCACAAATTACTTATTAGATCAGAAGAAAGACATATTTCTAGCGGAATCCTTGTCGTTTTCCCACTCCTTATGTCATTGCTTGACTAGAACGTGCTGAAATTGTAAGCTAAGTAAATAAGCAATACAGTTTAGTCATGATCCCTTTGTCATTAGTAAATAATTTTTCGGCTTTTCAAAATCTCACTGTCGAGGCAGATCAACGTGATTACGCGCAAACCAATTAGTTTGGGCACTTAAAAATATTCGTCACTTTTTACACCTATGAGCACAAACATAAGGATCAGTAATTATCATCCAACAGCCATACGTCTAATCCCCTCAAGAGGCGGTCGAATTTACGCACGACCGCCAAATTTTCAATCGAATATATATATGTATATTAAATAGACCAAAATCGATGCCGTAACGCAAAGCGCTACATTCTTGCTTTGATAGGACAAAAAGTACTTTGAGCGCAAAAAGTCTGTAAGAAGGCACTCAGCTATACCCGGGTTGGCCACTAGATTCGAACTATAAGTTTGTCGCGTGTGGTTGTCATCGGGTCTGTAAACATGACGACCTGCTCAATAGTGACATCATAACGTCAAGACCTTTTAGCGCTAATTCGATTTTTGCTGATTGTTTCTGTGATGACATCTTCTGACTGGCCGAACTTACGTGACGTGTGTCGACGAGAGACTGCGGATAAGCACATACGGCCGTTTCGCGAAGAGCTGTTTCAATCAGATTCGAGGACAAACAAAGGTCGATGACGGGAACTCGAGCGTCTGTTGACGGATGCCTATAGCAGTGCCTGTAAAGTGGCGAAATAAATTCTAACTTTTTACCAATAAAAATGAACACTGAAAGCGAATTAAGCTGTAATTTTAGTTTATCACAAATGTCATCCCCTGGAATCCCCTAGCAGTTGACACATCCTGTTAAGGCCGTGACACATTATAGAACAAGTCTTCTAAATAGTTTCTAAGGTAAATAATCAGATTCTTGAAGTTGCTATAGGTGAATTACACGCTATTCAGCTTTAAAGCCATTGTTATTGGCTTCTTTATGGTAAGTAGTCTTGTTTATCTAATAATAAATTATTCCTTATAATCGTCAATTGTTCTACCTTATAAAGGAAGTACAATTCAAATTATCAAGTTAAAAACTCCTATTATGCATACAAATGATTCGGGTTTTACTTCTTGTACTGCTTTAAGTGCCGGTGCTAAACGCTACAATCGCATAAACGTCGTTTCAGTTGAAACAAAAACGCTAAGATGTGTAACGTGTCTCCCTGATTAATCTGCAATAGTAAATCATCAACCTCGATCATCTCGAGATCCTTCCCGGCTGGCTTTGCTAATCGATATAAACAAGGAGTAATAAAAATGACCGACCCTACAACGAAAACTACCTAAAAGTCGACTCTTATCAATCTCTGTCCTCTCGTACTAAACATGGCTTAGTTCACATACTTCTTGATTGGTCAATGAACGCATACACATCTCAGAACGACTTGCCAATTTAAGCGACTAGCACGGCTATTAGTTATTCCCTGTGATATACAATAAACTCTCCCGAAAATCAGGACCGCGTTCAGTAACCTATTCGCAGGGTCATTCCTTATTGAACCGCTTGTTCTAATTGCTCCAAACTTGCTTATTAGAATATTTCAAACTCAATAAACTCCTTTGAAACGTAATGAGCGTTATGTTAATAGGACAAAAGCAATATATCTATCTTACAGGTCGATAAACTTCTACCGGTGCATAGCACCTTCAAGTAGAGCTTAAAGGACTCGTCGTTTGAAGGAAGTCGCTCTGACTGTATACTATTCGATTTAAGATGATGCGAAGGGAATACTATTGAAGTTAATAATTAAGTCGCTAAGCATTTAAATATTTGAATTTTTTTTTTATTTACAGTACGGTATACGCAGTGTCATTCAATAAACTTTCTTTGATCAGCGATAGTGCCTGGCAAAAAAAGCGCCATCTCTTCACCTGCGACCTACATGTAAAGGGTTTAACATAGTCATTCCTTGTCTCAATAACATTGAAGACATTAGAAAGCATAACTCCTTTTAAACCACCCATACTGCGCTTAGCGTGTACACGTTGCATCGCCGAACACATGGCTATATCTATAACTTTCTGTGATTTCATGTTTGTTCTATGTTGCGTGACACACAGGTCCGCAACGGCATTTTTTACATAAGATCTTCGCCAGTGATGCCAGGCCTAATCGTTCGCTGCTTTGTGAAGCGATTTGACTTGTTTAAAGTTAATAAAGGTCGCAGATATTGTTTGATAAGTGACGTTTTTTGGTTAAGTTGCAAACCGGAAGTATGAAATTTATACGGGATTTCAACGACATTATAGCCACTGGCTCGAAGCAGACGCACCCGATGAGCTGGGCCCCCAGAAAGATACTGATCGTTGTAATAACTTGTGAGCCCGTGACACACTAAAATGATCTTGTCTCCCACCTGCAAGCAGAAAAAGTTCGTCTTTGTTTTTGAAGATAATAATGAAAAAAAAAACAATTGGGTAAATTATAATTGACACAAATTAGGCATTTTCGATTCGACAGCTGAGCACATGTTGCTGCGATGAACTGTTACATTCTCGCAGATGTTATTAGCGAACGACTAAGGTGTATACAGAAGAAAAGATTAATAATGTAAGCTAAGTCTACTGCTAATGCTTCTAATAATAAGGAATGTAAAAGGCTTGAATTTCATTAAATTCCATATGCTTACCTTGACGTCCTGTTCAACGTACATTGGCATAAAGCATCCTATTTTAGCTTCATGTTCAAGTTGTTCGGTAACTATAGCATAAATTTCCTTGGCTAGACGTTCCTGTAACCTCGAAGTCACTCTCAGATGGTCCTGCTTTGTTTTCATGCGATATTTGTCTATCAACGTAGGTTCCACGTTTACCTCGTTGGACCAAAAAAGAACCGAAATAGAGAACCAGAAAAGCGTAATCGCAGCGGAACAGAAATACTTAATTTGTGCGCATTATGATTAATTAAAAGATCTAGCACTTTGATCCCAATACAACAACTTTGTTATTACATTACTAGTCGAAACTGTTTATTGCTAAATATATGTTTATAGATGTTTAAATTAAACTCGCACTTATACTTTAACTTTTTAAGTGTTGGATAAAGATTTCAAAAAACATCGTTCTTGAATGATGAGGTATTTAGAAGTAGATACGATGCACAAGAAATAGAAAATTATCTATGTATCTTGTAGGGCGATCAAGGTATCCCAAGCAGTTCTGATTACAGCTACTGATGAAGTTTGTGAACAGATTCAGAGATATGCGATATTTCTGTGATCATCGGCGATCATATTTAGACCTCGTTCAAAACGGCTATTTACTAAATTAGCTGTACATACCAACTTATGTATTGACGGGGCTTCAATTCGATAAGAATCCCATATGACTGCCAGGCAATAATCTAGTCCGCGAAGATCTTCTGAACGCAACTGAAAAGTGAACGTGAAGATACTCTAGTAGGTAGAGCAAATTCTATTTATTTCTATCGTGCATCGAATTAGCCAAGACGTCATAGCAAAATTGTGCAAACAGGAAGTCCATCAAGCTATACACGTGTTAAGGGACAACATATTCAATAGCCTTTTTTCAAATATGAATGCAACTGCCCAAATAAAAAGCTCAAATTCAGAAAAACACATAAGAAACGCGCTTTGATAAATGAGATTTTAACAAGAGTTGTTTACTTGTTTATGAAAGATATAAGAAGCTGCTCTTTGTGTGTGTTTTCTTATTCGATGCATTGTACCATGCCTACATGTAGCATAATATAGGTCAGTTTATATTCTAACCTTGTGTGGATCGAAAGAATTCATGTAGAGTCTCTTATCGTAAAACCCCATCATAGTCAGTGACCACGTGCATAGCACGAGGAAATAATATCGCCGGTAGTCGTCGATTGGATTCAAGACGCGTTCAATTAACCTGTTGGTACCAAAAATAGCCATACACTAGGCATATACAATATGAATTCAGTCTATGTGATTCAGCGTTCAAGTTCTACAGTGTAACAGATAACTTTCAGTTTATTTATGTCAAGCCATTATCAACAAGGTTAACTGTCAAAATCGAGTTCAAGTAAAAGTAACAGCAAATCGAAGAATTTCTAATGATTATATATGTCGACATTAGTAGCTTAGCATGGAGTTTAATTATCGCCTTTCGTTACGTGTCTCCAGCACAAACTTTAAGGGACCATAAAAACAAACGTATTCGCATGTTACTCTAGTTAGGTTATCTGTGGATAACAAGTGCAGTCAAGGAGAACACAAAAGTTCAACCGACAAGCCAAGATGTAAAACGCGGGGGCATCGGTGCAATATATATATACATATATATAGATATATACAGGTATCCAAAAATTGCATACATTAGTATTAACTAGATTATAACTTTCTCGTTTTCGTAATTAATTGGAAACTATTGGATAACATTTCAAGCTTAATTGACTAACTTTGATTTTCAAACGCTATCGAAACTTTGAAAATTTATCAGAAGTACAAAGACAATATCGTTTAAATAAAGAATGTTTCAGAAAAATTAACCTATGCGACTCAATTAACTGGATGAAATTCGAATGGTTCGAAATGGGTGAAACTATTGGGTCCATGTTTTGGAAGCACTAACTAGAAAAACAGGTACTGAAAAATTACAATGTATCTTCACAAAAAATTCTCAGAAGAATCAAATAGTGATCTTAGAAATTTCAAATCAAGTGTCTATTGCACCTTAGGTTGTTGAAAATGGAAAAGTTATGCTTCAACGATGGTACATGTTATTGTATATAAAGATAATCCAAAATTTTGCGAATAGTACTTGGAAAGTCTGAACAGAATCCACAGATTTAGGAATACATTGTTTGGTATATTAAAAATAAATGTCGACTACTGATTGACATAACTATGGTTACTAGCTAACTGTAAATCTACATGTTAAGTGTATGTAAATCACATGGACGCAGAACACCATACGAACTGGCCAAAAATTTCAGGGTGTTGCGAAACTTCAAGCAAATTACTAATAGGATTATTTCTTTTTTACAGTACAGTCACAGGGTCAATTACTTGGTTCTACTCAAGTAAATATTTTACCATACATTCGGGAGATAAATTTTTTTTATTCCAACAGAACAGCTGCACACTATCATCATAATGTAAGAGCATGTTTTGGTGAGAATCTTCCAAACTGATGGGAACACGCCGCTCTTTTCCTAGATCTTACGCTAATAGACATTTGAAGAGAAAGAAAGACGTACCTTTTTCCTTGATCCGCAGTAATATGTAAATTAAAATAGGCGTAGGTAAATAGCATAGTGCTGATATATTTGGGTCTGCATGTGTCCAGTTCGGCCATGAGGGTTAAGAAAGCATTGTAGACAACCTTTGCATTGCATAGTTTTACCTAAAAACATAACGGAAATACATACAGAGTGGGGCAATCATTCGGACAAATTCTAGTCCGCCGTAACGGGCACGTGTTTGTCCGCTATCTTTGCTGCTAGAAAAAAAGAACAGTTTTTCTAGAACGAATAAACAAACCCGTCGAGACAATTATTATTTCGTTGGTTTTACAATTTGAGCAAAAATTCAGCTAATCCTTCTGTCTTGAACAAACCCTCACAAAAAATTAAACACCGAGATCGACAGTGTAAGTGATTGCCAGCTTTTATGCGGTTCCTGGAAAACCCAGTGAAGACTTTCATGAGGCAAACTAAAGGATCTTCAATAAGGTTCTGCTTTAAAAGGCTTAAAGATTAATCAAAATAGCTCAAAAAACCATTTGAGTACACCTAGGCATTTGATATAGAAATTAGAAAATAAAGGAGAGGAAAATATAAATTGCCGATTGGTCCGTTTAAATAAGTCTCAGCGATTGGCTTTTTTTAAACTTTTTGCGCTTTTTTGAAATTTTCAAACGTTTTTGTCGTTCCAAGTTCTCTATTTTTTAGACTTTAGGCTTGTCATCAGCTTTGAATATAATTTCGTCGTACTTAGCGTATTTGAGCGACATTTTAAGAGTTTATACTTACCAAAATCGCTTCATGTTCGGTTTTTCGCAAATTAAAAAGACTACTTCGAAAATGATTAATTAGTGATTTATGTCTGATCTAAATTTGTATGGCAGCGAATGGTGATTATACTAAATAGATATGATTGACAGAAATAACACTTTTAGCATGTGGAAATTGCGTCGTTAAAATACCCGTAATTTCATTTAAGTATTGTCATTTAAAGTCTAAAGTTTTAAAAATAACATATAAGAAAAAACAAGGATTGAGATGTTCTACCTTATATAATACAAAGGCGTTTAAAAATAATAATATTAAAAGGAAAACCGCGTAGGAGAGTGGCATGGTTGAGCGATTTTTTACCAATAACTTAATAATGAGCTATTTAGCTGGACGTATCTAGAGATACATACAAAAAGGAATATTTCTAACAACGCCTGTAAATCACTATTTGCAAGCGACTATGCATAACATTAGGTTGGAAAGAAGGTTCCCGCACTTTGAAAAAACTTCCTTTTCCCACCACCCCTTACTTGTCATTTACTTCCGATATACAGTTCGAAAATAGTTCGATGCTTTTATTTTAGCCGTAGCGTGTTATTTATTTTAACTGCACTAGCAACGTAAGTGTTGCGAGTGCAATTAAAACTCGAAATTACTCCCCAAATATGAATATTCCGGGCGGAAAAAGGGTGCACTTTCGACACTTTCTGTATTACCGGTTGCGTCGAAGCCAAAACACTATTGAAACAACCTGGAGTATTTGCCTTGTGCAGGGTATTAACAATATGGCTAACAAGATCGTTCAAAAGTGGTTTAAAAAAAAACGGTATCAGGGATCCAGGAGGCTCTGACCGACCGTTTGAGCTCTACGACGACTATCTGGAGGCGCTTCCAAAAAAAAACGGCTGAGAGACAACACGGGGATTAGCCGAGCATATGGGCGTAACCAACGCGACAGTGAATCTTTTGCATTTAGATAGAAACTTGGGCCTTGGATACCTTATTATTTGATTGAATCGAACAAAGCAGAATCAACGCTGCATCTCAACATCTCGCCGGCTATCGAGCGTCTTACAGCCACAACCACCGATTTCTGCGCAGAATTCTTATCGGCGATGACAAGTGGTATCTGTACGTCAACATGAATTAGAGATCGGAATGAGTGAGACAAGCCAAGAACCAGATTTCAACCATGTCCAGGAAAAAGTTATGCCCTACGTTTGTAGGAGGTGCGAAAGCCTAATTCACTGACAGTTGCCTCCTACTAACCGAGCAATTGATTGGCACATTTATTATATCGAGTAACGTAAGATTATTTAAGAAAAAAATCCAACAAAGGTCAGGTCATCCGGTTCCATGACAACGCGAAACCATAAACAAAAATTGGCAAAGCTGTTCCCTAGACTTCAAATGGAAAGTTTTGTTGTGCCCTTTACATCTCTGGATGTTGCGGTAATGGATTTTCGAGTTATCGGGTTAACTGAGCAATCCGTGGCCTTATCTTTGACACGGAACGGGTTAACTGAGCAATCCATGGCCTTATCTTTGACGCGGAACGGGTTAACTGAGCAATCGGTGGCCTTACCTTTGACACGGAACAAGAACTCAAAACATGGTTAAAAACTTCCTTAAGATGAAACTTACTACTCCCTGCCGGACAAAGAACGTCATTAGCAATAGCGGAACATACACAGTATAATAAATTTTGTCGCACGTTTAAAATGTAGTATTCTCTTTTTCGTAAAACACGCGAATATGTCACCGCCCACGGATCGATATAGAAACGATCTCCGAAAATGCAATTGGCACAAAACAATAAGAGTGTAAATAAATATCAGCTGCGTATCTTCGAGTAATATGTATGAACTCTGTACTGCTAAATTCTACGTTAGGATTATCATTGCCGTGGTCCGCTCCTATTACCTGTGTTCCAACGCTGGCTACGCGCACCTGAGATTCAAGAGACCAGCTCTGACTGTCCACGTTAGACAAAATATCCAAGAACCTAAAAAAGAAAATTTCCGACGCTACTACTACATTTTACACTAATTCAATCGTGGTCTACACGAATAATGCCAACGGGATGGCTGCAACCTACTAATAAGCCTACAATATCGTTAACTTTGTTCTGAACCTCCTAAGGATGTTTAATACTGCTATAATGACATCAGGACATCTTTAGCAAATAAAAACTTAAACTGGCTGTTCTCATGTAAGTACAGCGGTAGCGTGCCTGCCTTCTAAACTTAAAGACATATGAGCAATTATTTTAAGGTAACTATGTTTGATACATAGAAACACACATACGATACTTTGTTCGGCGTTATCAACATCGACAAGTCATGAGTGATGCGCTAAAGACTAAACTGCACGTATGATATCACTGCCTTACGCCACTGATAGTACAGCGCTATTTGTGATCGAATGTAATGTAAAAAAAATTGTGCACAAATGCAATAAGCAGATGTCAGCCATTCTTCGGTACGAAAAACTGATTTTCGTCATTCTGGCTCAACATACACACACACGAACTTCATATACTTGTCGAAATATATACAAAATAAATATACTATTCTTTACTTTACTCTAAAGACAACATACCTTTTAACAATACCCACTCTGCCGGTTATTGGCACTTGTCCATAGCCACGAAGCAATTTTGCAAAAGCGGATATATATCTCTCCTCCACGGGCTCGTCGGACCTAATACTATTCTCGACAAGACTCATAAATCTTTCCCACAAACTAACGCTCACGATGTTAACCTTACATTTGTAAAGCGAGTAACTCACAATGGCAGCTTCTGCGATGTCTAATGACGCGAGTATGCTTCATTATGGCAGCAGTCATCATGAATGCCAATGGTATCAAACATTGAGAAAGACGCCGTTGGAAATTCGCCCACCGGAATAAATAACAGAATGAAGTAAATCTGCGAGTTAGTTTAATAGAGGTGTAGATTTGCCCAATGGATGCCCAATCATTAGATCACGTTTATTCACGCTGCTAATTTATACCTTTTCGATTCGTATAAACAACACGTTACAGTAGTAATATCATATATGAATGGTACGTCAATACACATACTGAGACCTTCGTGTAAAACACACTGCATTTCAAAGGGCCGACAAAATAATGCTTCGGGTCTTAGTTAATCTTTTTTTATTGCTAAAATTACAAGCGAAAAAAAGCAATATTGAATAGAACAAAAAATTTAATTTTGCATTTTCATTAAATTTTCATAAAATTAAAATTTAAAAAATAAAGATATTATTTCCTATTACTAAACCGGTTTTAATTATAGAGTACTTCGTTAAGATCAACGTTTGCGAATGGATCAACTGTTTAGTTGTATGCCAAAAAAAATTGCAAATTAAAGGTAATTGTCTAAATTTACGATTCAAATGCAGGGTGTCATTTCAGGATTTTGACAAGGATTTACATTTTCATCAAACGACCACATATGCGTATAATCCCGATTACCATGACACATATCGACAAATCGTCTCTTAGATAATCAAGGAACCCTTGTGCTATCTTGCCCTTTCCAAAATGGTGCCCGACATCTTTCTAGCTTAAACACGTAATAGGGTTATATAAACACAGTAAAAACATTTTTCGAGTAAACTATACGCAGTCGATTTGTCTATCAGGCGCTTACATGATTATTTCGATATGTATTACAGGTTTTTACAAGCAACCCATCTATAGCCAGAAAGTCGAATACACAGAAAAACATATGTGGCCATAGCGGATGAAATAAGAATTCGATCTTATAATTTCAATGAATTAATTTATGACAATTAAGGCTCAAGATTCTATACTCACTCGGACAATATGCTTTCGACGCATTCGACGGTTCGAACAGGTATCTCTCGAATCAAATTAGACAAAAACAAATACTGTACCACCTCTTCGGGACTCCATTCAGCGATATGGTGTGACTACAACGGATACGATTGACAGGTCGACGCTAAAAGGTATACTTGTTTATTTCTTATGAATACAAATAAATATTAGGGCAAGATGAGAACAGGCAATACCAGTGTATGGTGCAAATAATTGAAGTTGGGCTACCAAAGTCGTTTATGCATTCGTGTTCCGCTATCAAGCTAATAAGTACTTCCAGCTGAAGATGCCTTATCTTTTTTAAAGTTCAGGCCATCAATTATGTGTATCATTGAACTAATCTACCAAAAACTATTTAAGCGAAGGAATGGTACCAAAGTTGTTAGACCTCCCAATCTATAAGAACTGGCGAACAATCCGTTTATAAAGTAAGGATGTCTACGATTCTGCAGCTCTTAAAAACTCAATACAATTGGGCACTTGAGATGAACAAATCCGGGGTCATTCATTATTTTAACTAATATATTGTTATTCCTGCTTAGATCAAGTAGGAGCCACATTAAGGTTCAGTCAAGCACAACTAGGCTACAAAAACGCATAGAAAAACTACGTTCAATACCTGTGCGATGAGTATGCTTTTAAAAAGGTTACTTTTGAAGATCCCACATCTGTAATAGAGATCCAACACTACTATTTGGTCGCGGAATGAATTATTCGGCAAAGTCAATTGACAGTATTGATCCACAGCGTTCTAAAGATTGACAAACAATCCAGATAAACACAGCAATAAGAACGTCAGTAAGCATATAAAGTTTTACTCGATTTTGGTCTTATATGTGAGAAAAGTAATATTTCTATCAAATTCATTACTTCCTTAATTTAATCATTTGCCCAGGACAACATGATAATCATTATCATAATTGGTTTCTATGTGAATTTTAGGGTTGTATGAGAGAACACGAAATCGCAATTTTCATTGATGTAATAAATGTAAATACTCGTTACTACAGAATTGCGGCTCTGATTCTAATCCACGTCTGGTAGAAAATGTCTCTCTTTCTGGTTAAAGGCAACGGAGATTAACAAAGGACAGGGGTCCAGCTATTCTGTACTGTAATCGATACGTCTAGTTTTTAGCATCCTTTACCCAACAGGTTTTTAACGTGATTACGCACCCCTAGTTTCATTTGCTGCTCACTCCTTGTGCCCCTAGGCACTTCATATCGTGACATGTGGAGCAACACCTCGTAAATGCAATGCAAATCCAGGTGTGGAATCGTAAGCGCTGCAACAAAAGTACATCGAATCCATGTTTTAGATAATCTTGCAAAACTACTGTGTCAGTATAATCAACTCCGTTGCTAGCGGAAGTAATATAATTACTAATGCTTCATTGACACTTTTGGTCCTGCCGAAGATGTTCGAAGTTATTCCCGTTTTGGTCACTACGTTGCTGCTAGCGCTGAGCTAGCTATTGATTCTTCAAAGTTCAGCAGACATATTATTTGGTGCTGATAGACATCCTTACTTAACTGCGGCTTCCAAATTTTCTAATAACGTTGCTTTTCTGACGTAAACTTTACCTTTAAACTATCGCTCCAGAAAAAAAGTCCAGATCTAGGAGACAGGCAGGATATTTTATGTCGCCTGTTTCTTCAGTGTCATTCCTACCCACCTCTTTGGAAGACTCAATGAAGGTATACTCTTACATTATGGTGATAGCGTGCATCTGTGTTGTGCTATCGGAATTAAAACTTGCCCTCATCAGCAAAGTCTTCTCATTTAAATTATTTACTATTGAAATTTAAATTATTGGCATTAGTGACTGTACTGTCAAAAAGAAACACTCAATTAAATTTTCGTATGTACATTTTTTAGTGTACCTTATAAAAATATACACGTCGACGGAGCCGAACCAGCCAAGTATCTTAACAAAACACTTTTCTCTTGGCCGACCCTTTGTTTGGGGTGCTTCATAACTTCCAGTTTTCAAGTCCCTCTGGACACTACTACAAATGATATTATTAACGAAGTGCGTACACTTGTTTTGTAGCTCGCAATCTCCACATGAGTATGTCGGACTCGGTCTTATCCTCTCGTTGTTGTTGAGTGATTTGATGGGACTTTAACTTACACATCGTAGATTAATGACATTAGAATCGTCTTACAGGTTATCCTATTAATAGCCAATCATTACGCTTTTAGTCAAAAAGGACTTCATGAGCGATAACCTCTAATCTAACCGCGGTAATTGGTGTCCAGTTTTTTTTAAGTAGGCTACCATATGTATAATCAGCTTTAAATTATTGCAGTTTAATTATCGCTTAGTCGTACATGTTTTAGTACTCTTCAGCTTACTGACCGAGATCATCGATGAGTTTTGGATTGAGATCCTCTATCTTCGTGTTCGTTGTGTCGGAGAAAAACTCATAAAGACAGTCGGCCGTATTCATCGCTTTCATAACTGTCTCTTTGTTACTTTTTAGCTTGCCGAAGATGAACTTGTCTCGCTGGGCGAGAATATTGTAGAAGTACTCATTTTCTGTTTTTTTTTTAATTAGCTGGCCCCCCCTTCGTATCACCGACCGAGCCGTCGTCGCTGTAGACAAGTATCGCGAGTAAACGGCTTTCTGGAAAATATTATAGTTTAATCGATATAGGTTCATGGTTAATATATCGTTTACTTGTACGCGAAACGCGTAGTGTAAATGCCTCTGAATGCTTCTTTACAACAGTTATTTATTCCAATCTTCATATTATGTGCCTGAGAGGTTTAAACGTCACTACACACGACATAATTGTCAAAAAACACAGCCTAGAAAAATCTTTGCTAAAGAAAGCAAGCGATATAATAAAATGTCAATAACATCGAACAGTAATCGCGCGTTCTAAATTCGGTCGCAATCACTTCGGTAACTGAAATCAACAATATTACCAGTTCTTATACAGTTAACTACCAAGCGCTTGCCATAGAAGCTTCACTAAGAGTTTCTTCGCAAGTTTAGTTAGTAAGAAGGAATAACTTCGAAAAAAAAAAGTCTAATTGAAATAACTGAGTAAAAAATGTACATATGCTCAGGCTAGTCAAAAGCCGATACAACGACATCGATCGAGGTAGACCAAGAAAGTGTGACAGACAAAAGCGGGATCGTACCTTCTCGGATTGTACAAAAAGTGTATGGTAGTTTAGTTCGAATTTTACGCCGGGAGTCGCATTAGCACAACAACCTGAGCTTCAACATGAAACGTGCCTGTGTGCTAGCTAGCCTTTCATGACATAAAAATCGAGTAATCACTATGTTTTTATTAGTTCAGGTTGGTTAAAATTACAGCCTTAATGTTTCTTCTAGAAAAAGACACCGAGATTTTCCGTTATATATATTTTTCTGTGAACCTTCTTGTCGGAGAGGTATCAAAAGAAAAAATCAAATGTGGCAAGAGTAATTTAGGTTTAACTGAAAACAGAACACGTTCCCAGATTAAATTTGATTAGTTGTTCGAAAAACTGAACCTGGGAGACCCGAAAATATCGGGCCGCGCTCCCGATGGGATGCAGGTGATTATGAGCTGGGAGAAAATTCACGTAGAAGCATTGTTGATTTACGTTAGGGAGAGTGTTCTTATAATGGTAGAGAGTATGCGTTGCAGGTCAAACAGCTGTGACAATTGTCATAATATTTTCAAAACGTGTATTTCTTTAATTTTGCTTCCATGTTTGTACGTTGATAAGTCGTAGATAATACCTTTTTGTACATTGTACTGGTCCCCTTTGTTTTTTTTTTTATTTTATTGGTCTGTTGACCATAAAAGCGACATTGCATACACGTTTAGGTTGGGGCATTTTGAAACGGTTATATAAAGCAATGAGCCTGCTTGTGCCCAATACTTGACCGGATGTGAATGTCCGCCTATGAATTCATTCTGCTATATCCTATGTAATGAAATAACCATGGAAGTTTCTAGAAGAAATTAAGCATTTGGCAATATATTACATCGATATGAGTGAAAAAGAGATGGAAAGGAGAGTTTTAATTACGACAAAAACACCTTCCTTTTCTAACGCAAAAGAATCGTTAAACCCTTAAACTGTATGTGGTAATAATAGAAACAAAAAGGAACTATAGAGCTATTCATGAAATATATCAAATATGAAAGATCCATGAAATATTCTCTTGCGTGTAAAAGAAGTAGTTATTGTATATTCTTGTGGATCCATTAATTAGAGAATTAAAATATAGAAGTAAAATTTACTACTAATAATAATGTTTCCCATTTCCTAAGGTTATTTCTTTTCCTGCTATTATGATATCACTTGCTATGACTTCTTTCATGTCGAAGTCGGTGCATAAATCAGATTGGTTGATCAATTACCACGTAAATAAAAACGAGAGAGCCTTGTGGTTCACATCTCTAACAATATGATTTAAGGTTCGAAAAGTGTGATTTTACAGAATACTCTTCATACTGTGTCGGTTTACATGGATAAGCAGAAGCGCCTTAGGTATTAGTGGAGATGTTGCGCCTGAAAATGAAAACAGCAGTAATATTATTATTGTTATCGATACTTCTGCGATCTTATGCACAGGAAATCGTATCGTTTCCTTATAAAGCACTTTTTGTGCAACTTCTTTCATAGGTTTAGATGCAAATGAAAATCCTAGCCAAAAATTAAAGTCAAAACAATATGCGTCTTTGCAGAAGGAGGCGATTTCGTTCATAATTCCATTTTCATAGACCGACGTTGAAGAGTCTATTAGGCAGGGAACTTGATAGAAGGCGTACGTAATGAGTACTATAAGCGTTGAACGTGTTAAGGTGCTAGTCCTCGGAGATTCCGGCGTGGGCAAGTCGTCAGTCGTCCAGCTGATCTGCTCTGGAAGGCCCGCCGCGAGATCACTCGCATCGACCATTGGATGCAACGTTGAGGTCAGTTCAGTTGTTTAGAGAGATAAATCGTTTGAGCCCAGTGAATTTTTCATCTTGATTGATCATTTTTTTAGTAAAAGTTGTCACCGTCTTTATACCAACAATTTATTTTAACGCGAATACGAGGTCTACTGAAAGAAGTAAATCCCGAATCCTTCTTATCCGCGCCATTGACTTTTCTACACAAAAGCAAAGGGGTGTGTCTAAAAATACTTTCAAGCTCATTTTAAATAGCCATTAAGTAGTCAGTTGTTACTTTAAATGAGTGAAAAGCAAAAATTATGCTCGTCGCTTTTTTTTTATTATAGTATGAAGCGTTTATGTTGTTTCCAGGTAAAGCTACATGAATATCGACAAGGAACCGACCAACAACGAACGTTTTTTGTCGAATTTTGGGAGATCGGAGGCAACACGGGCCACGCCAATGCTCGACGAGTCTTCTATAATTCCGTCCATGGTGGCTATATTTATAACATTATTACTCGTTTTTATTGTAGTACTCAAGTAGTAAGTTGAAAAGTACTCCTTCCCAGGATCGCACATTACTACTTGAATCATGATTAGTTAAGCCTAAACCGAAATGGAGGTAACTGATCATGCTTACAAAGATCTGCATTACACAGCAGAGAAGGTGCTATTTCAAAGAGTAAGAAAGGTCATGGGGACGAGCATTCCTAGAATATAAGAGATGAGCTCTAGGCACGTGAATAACAATTCAGGGTATCATCAGTAGACAGTAGTAGTGCTAAATGTGACTACGGTGTTTTGTTTTTATGCTCGTGTATTCTGTTGTTTAGGAATAATAACAGTTAGATTATTTCGCATACGCGATGTTGTTTAATCGAAATAAAGTTCATAAGACGATTCAATCTAAGCGTCCTATTCCATTACACTATATGAATGGTGTTCATCTAACGGAACATTGCTATTATAAACATCATTATCCTTCGTTGTAAAATAATTTCAGTATGGAACGCACTGAAGCTGAGCTCTAATTTTTAGATTCGCCTCTGTCTGCTGTCTATTGCAGGCATCGTCCTAGTTCACGATTTAACCAATAGTAAAAGTCACGATCACTTGAAAATGTGGCTGGCGGATGCTGTTACGCGGCGTTCAGGAGGTGAATTTGATGCTGAAATGTTTGCCGACCTACAGGTATGCTAAGGTTTTGTGCTGATACGAGCTCTCGGGTTACAGTTATCTGTTGTTTTGCTCCCAAATGGATCACGAAATGCCCCAGCGAGAGAGTTAATTCTGCTTAATATTTTGGCATATTCAATCGCGCCTACATACGCTGAACATGGTGATCGTTTCGACTTCTTAACGTGATTTTTCTTTGGATTTCATTTACTATATTTTGAATTTTGTTATATCGTTTCTGACTACCATAGGCTATCTTGATAACGCCTAACGTTTTAAGCAAAAGTTCCTTGAATCTTCTCTTCATCTGAGGCTGAGTCGGGTACGGAATTCGATTCCGTTCAAGAACTTGATATATTAATAATATTACAGATGATCAAATATAATATTTTTTGGCCAGCCATATGTGTACTGATCGTTACGTAAACAATATGCTATTACTATCGTTAGGTGCCTGTTTTAGTCGTTGGCACAAAACTGTCACGGGCAAGGGTACAGCATCGGCGAGGCACCCACATCGCAGACCTTTGCGGCGCCGAACAAATTTTCGTCGATTCAACGGGAGATGGAGAGCATAGCTCCAGTCTTGCTCCCGGCTCCTCCAATGCTGTTAAGCTATCACGCTTTTTTGACAAGGTTCGAGTTTATCAGTTACTTTGTTTATGATACAAAAACTTAGCCCATGAGTTCAAACTTTTCAATTTGACAGTTTCTTTTTTTCTTCTCTAGCACGATTTTTTTTCTACATGTAAAGGCATTTTAAAACTTTATTTGATTCCTTTATCATAAAATTTTGGTTTAGTCTCAGGCTCAGTTTAGCTATATGTATATATATATGAAAATCAAAACTATAACTTTTTGGCTACAGGTTTCGTCTGCACTGTAGATTAAACAATGGTTCTTCTTTACTATTAACTAGCACTGTCTGTCATGCAGGTAATTTTATCCCTAGTGATCATTGTCGAGGTATTCGGCTCATAGCTTCTGTCTATGAAATATGTCAAATTGATTATAACTTTATACACAAAAATGCAATTGATAACTTTTTCGTCATTCATTATGTTCCTCATGTCTCCTATCATCATCGTCATCATCGCGTCCAGGTGATCGAGAAGCAGTATTACAGTTCAAAAAACGTGTTGAGCCCCCAGCCACCGTCGGCGTTTGGCGACCGTAGACGGCCTGCGAATTCACCGCGCTTTTTACAGCATGTCGACTAACGCCCCATTGAATGAACCCCTTTGCTTCTAGGTCTCGGCCTGTTACCTCGTCAGAATCGCACGCTTTGTCATCGTTTACATATATGAAGACCGCCAAAAGTGGATGTTGAAGACGATTTCGCTGTTTCGAAGCCGTAAGATGAGGCGACTCGTAAAGGTCGACGGCGATGGTGAATACAGCCGGCAATATTTTTGCAGTAATTTGAACGACGATACGAAGGGGAATGAACGACGCGACGGCATTTAGATATGATTCAGCACCCCAAATGTTCTACGGGATATAAATACTACACGATTTGTGCAAATAAAGAACAATATTTATGTAGAGTGTAGGGGTCACAACGTGCATTCTCCATAGAATATACAGTTCTGACTTGCTTTGTCACAGGGCCAAAGCCAAAAAAAACTATAGGATAGGCTGGCCACACTTTTACGCGCGTTGGAAGTTGAGACTCTTCGCATATAATTCAGTACTTGTTGAGGGCAATCATACGAGAGTTTTTCTGAGCCCTCTTAATACCATCAGATTAAATTGTTCTGTAGTAATGTCTTTTGCTCTAAATTTATCCATATATATGGACGGCCAGTTATTGAACGTTTGAGTGGTCTGATTTAGTCAGCATTATGTTCGCGAGCGAAAATGCAACGAGATAACATTATAACGGCCACAGCAAACTTCAAAAAGGAAAATTCAAAGAAAGGCATGGCCATTGCCAGCAATATTGTCACTAGCACAAAAGCTGACTACAACAAAAAGGCATAATGAGGACGCGGATAGAACTATGAATGTGTTAATCGTGTGTATTTATGTCAAACTGGAATAAAACTAGCGAATAAAGGAATATGTATTTGAGACAAGGAAAGATAATGTACCAAATAGAACATGATTTTGAAAGATACTCGATTTGGTTTGCATCCCTATAAAATGAGCTGTGCACATCAGGTTTATCGAGTGGTAGTTCAAACAATGATATTATCAAGAAAGTAAGTTCAGTAGCATTCTACTTGATTTGAAGGGGTAAAAATTACTACTATCAGCATTAGTGATATAGTACGGTTGATCAACAAATTTATAAATAAACGTCTATCCTTACGTTAAACGGCCGTGATGAGGACAACCTGTAGCATGTACATATGAGTAGTTTGTTCACCTATGTAAATAAAGTGCATATGCGTTTGATAATTTAAAGTGTGATTTTTCGTCTTTGGATAAAATAGACACGCATACATTGAGAGAATATTCTGTTGACGTGCGCCACTTAATTGTAGTGCTTAATTAATATGTTAACAATCCAGACAATCAAAGTGAAACGAGTTAAAGAGAGTGGCTCTTAGTGAAGTGTTTTGGTGTATCGCACTCTAACGAGTGGAAGTACATGATTAAAGTTAATTCAGATGAGCTGGTAATTTTTTTTAGTTGTTTAGAAACGGTATTGAGAATAGAGAAAAACTACTGCTGTTCAGCGGTAATTTTTCTTTATTCTCTATTTTTGAAAGATAGCGTAATCCTTTAATAGATGTAAGTAGATTTAATGTTATGAAAGTCTCTAGTACCGGCTACGAGCGCGGAAATATTGAGGATCAATATTGAGATTAACGAGGGATTCATGTCAGGATTTAGTGTCATTTCGCTCGAAATGCACACATTTAAAATTAGTTAAAATTTAAATAACTCTTCACAGTAACTGCTAATTTCTTTGTCTTCATGATAGCGCAGTGCACAACGCGTTTGTCCGCTAAACTTAGAAACATGCAGTGGTTTAGGTTCGTATCGGGTTGTAGATACACTTAGTTTTGCCTGCAGGAGCCAACTGTTTAAAGTAATGCCTTACGGTTTAGGTAGCGGATCTAAAACACGAAAAATATTTCTTCAGTCTTCGTAACACGCTTCGCATATACACTTTCTACTCTGGAAAATGTATCAATTGTCGGCGAACCAGCTCACCGGTTAGATGCTTTTCAAAAACAGCGCGTCACATAAGAGGACTCACAACGCTACAGCTTAGTGGGATTCCTATTTTTATGGCACATGGTAGACGGACAAGTGCCCTTTTCGTTGATGTTGGAAAGTGACAGTGTTTTAAGCTACGGTTGTAAAGTTCCATTTTGAAAAAATAAATAATTCTTATTGACAACAAAATAATTCTAAGCTACTCGTGTAAAGCCGAGGAAGTCTCCACTGCGTCAGACGGTTGTAGTTTTCCGTAAGTTCTAATACCTTGCTACACTCTTCACTACAAAAAAGACTTACGCTTATGGACATCAGCTAAGCAAAAAAGAAAAAAAAAAATATCAAAACGCACATCGTTCAACGGACGTATGACTTCAAGACCTGATTGGCCGATTTAACGGCTGAACTCGTTTCCCCAGGATAGAAGAAGCTTGCACCTAGTCGTTTCTTTATAAATGTATTCACATCGTCAATAAAATTCAAAAATACTCAATTATATCAAATCACTGCATGACAACTATCAGACAAGTATTTCAATCTCGTTGTTTCTCCAAGACGAGCAGTCAAAATCGAACGCACAGCTTCCTTACTTTGGCCATCATGGTCAAACACCGTTGATTTATTTCTTAATCGTTATATCTCTTCGGTGTCCAATTTCAAATTGTCCCGCCATCCATCAGCGAACTCCACTACCCGACCAATTTTCGCACTCTCCCCTTAGGGGTGCCTCATGTGCCAGCTCTCTTCCCAGCCGTTGCTCCGTGCGTGTCTACGTTATGTCGTTTTCTCCGTTGTACTACGATCTGGTGTGCGGTTCTATTAACGTGCTCGGTTCGGACGCGCCATTCGACCCAAACTCCATTCTCTGACAGTGACTAAGCTGACGTTCCCTGTTTGTCGCAGCGTTAGTCAGCTAGCCAGCTGAGAAGACAGACAAGTGTCAGCACTATAACAACAGCAGCGGCGGCGGCGGTGGCGCAAGTGGCGTCAGCAGTGGTCAGAATAGCGCAGAAAGAGCGCTCCGGGAGGCAGAAAGGGGGCCGTTGGCGAGAAGAATTAGCGACAAATATCCTAACTGAGGGCCGCAGCAGCAGGAGAAGTCACCAATGAACAAATAGAACAGCGACAGAATTGTTGTGAGTGGCGCTTGCCGTGCCGGCTTCGACCAGCCGGAGATCCAGCTCGCTGTTGAGGCAGCAGCTTCGGTACGAAAACTGCTGGTGGAACGTGAAAGGGTCAGAACGAAGAGTAAAGCGGTCACTGGATACATTTTGACCGGTTCGGCTACTGTCACTCGAAAGATGGCACGGGACCCTTATTCAACTGTTAACAATACTACTATATAGGACTTTCGTTGGTAGCCATAGCGGCAGACGGTGGGGGAGTGTGGTTGATTCGCTGTCGTCAAATAACGCCAGAAGAGTCGGCGGACCTGTTTCTTTGTCGTGATACCGTTTTTGCCATCTGTTTATGTTAAATTCGTTGGATACTTCTCGGGGCTGCTATATGTTATCGTGCTAGGAGTCACGATTTTAGTGTTGCCTTTTCCTGTACGCCTTATCCTTTCGTAGTTTCCTTCTGAACTCTTGCGTCTGTCACCTTGTCGCACTGATGGAATACTAAGCAGTTCGCAAATTAATCTGGCCAACACTAAAACTGGCGGTGTGCTTCCCGTCCAGCCCATACCTTCTACAATAGCGGCTGCCAGTATATCTTGCCGCTTGCTTGTGGTTGAAGCGTTGCTCCTATCAAGCGGAACGACTTATGCTTCCAACTATTACTTCACAACAGTTTTTAGTTAAGCTACTACTTAAAGCAACAAAAATTCGTCTAAAGGAATTCTTTTTGGTAGAACGTCGCCGTGGATAACGGAAGGCCGCAGCGAAAAGCCGAATGCAGCAGAGGGATCCTTCGAGCACGACACGAAGGCAGGCGAAGTTCGCGGCCGTCGTCACCACAGGACCCGTTTATCCGTTGTCTTGTCCCTCGTGTCCGGATGATTATTATTGTTAATTCTACCGAGTTTTCTACCGACCTACCGAGTTTTCCCGTTTCGTCGAGCTGATTCGTCGTTTCACTTGCTGCGGCTGTTAATCGTTATTGGTGTTGTTGTTTGTGTTATTGTTGTGCTCTAGTAGCGTGTGCGTATTCGTCGCGCGTTTGCTTGTGCCTTTACGTCTTCAGTCTAACTTTATCTAGGCTGCCTGTTCGAAAGCGAGGAGAGGGAAGTTTTTGTTGCTGCTCCTGACAACGACGACAACGTAAGGAAATCACAGCATATGAACAAATAAATGATACAGGTTAATGGCATCATTTGTAGTGGAGTAAGTGGCATCGCCGAAGGCTTGAATTAACGAAGTCAGCGCTGCTTGAAGGCGATAACAGGTCGAGGTAAAGCGGATCACGGTGAGCTTTAGAAGCGAGAACAGCCACAAGCGGGTGAATGGAAGTTTTGTAGGGAGCTATTTTATACTGATTTATTGACCGGAGCGACGACACAATTCGCGTAACCTCATCATTATGCCTCGTTGTCATTCCTGGTAAATCTCAGGCTCCGCATAGCTTTCCTTTATTCGACTTTGCTGAATTGTCGGTGTCAGTAAGAGGCGGCGGGACGGACTTCTGTTTGGACTACTAAATGTTTGGTTATGACGGCAACTGCAACATCGACCACAACTATCGGATCAGCGCAATGGTAAGCAAGAGAAACGTCGTTTTTAACAAAAACAATCTAGGAAATTATATACACCTTATAAGAATTTAGTTGTCATTGTTGGTAGCCACTGGCATATTCAAGATGGCTCATTTTGTTATTTAAATTTTAACGTTGATCAGTAGTCATCTATTGTATATCAAACCCTCTAAGATGTTAACTGTAATATTAACAAAGATGATTCCGTTTGAAATGTTTCGAAGAGCTATTTTTTTCTAATATTCGAGTCAATTCATTGTTATTGGTTATTATTACTAGAGTACTACCAATATTGACGTCCGGATGTATGTTCACTTGTACAATATATATGTACAATTTATAATTGTTAGCATGACTTTTCTGGTCTGCTCTATCTAACGTAGTTGGTCTGAGGTTAGTTAAAAGACTGGCTGTCGATTGGTGCTTTGTGGTTCTTGAGAGAGCTATTGTTGTAGTAGTCAGATAGAGAGATGAGATACGCGATCCGAAAACCCCCAGCGTTATGGAAGAAAAACGGAACTCACGTCGCACGGTTAATTGACCAGAAGTTAGCGCAGCTGTTATCGCGATCGGCAGCTGCATGTCGGTCATTATATAGCAGAAATAGACAGGATATGCCAAGAAAAACTACTCCGGGTTGAGCATGGAATCGGCGATACAACTCTTCATTAGTAGTAGTTGTTGTTATTGTATGGTTAAGAGTGAAAGTTATAGTAAATATAAAGCATTTGAAAAATGAAAGGGCGCTTTCTTGATTGTCTAGTCCCCTATGTTTGGCAATTCAAGTCGGAGTTTTCTTTACATTAACTAAAGAAGAGAAAACAAAATCTTCCTATTGCTTATGAAAACAACATTTTAGTTTATTATGTAATATTAACATTACTTAATTACGTAATTATGCAATGGCGTGCGGCAGGGATTATTTTACAGCCTTCTAGATGTGAGATCTGTGTATATCCGAAAACGGGACAATTCCATCGCTATGCTACATCCAAGTTCACTGACTAACCATTATAAGAAGTTAACCAGACTTATTTTATATATATATATATATATATATATATATATATATATATATATATATACGAAAAAAATGGTTGTGATGCAAACATGCGAATTTGTAAAAATTACAAACTTTACATTTACAACTTCGCATGTTTGCATCACAACCATTTTTTTCATAAAGGCTCTTTTTACGCATCGATCTGCAGATCAGTCATTATTAGAAATATCATAATGGATAAATAACTGCATTTAAAGCTTAACATTTAGAAATTGTGTTACAATATATTCACGAAATCGTTGTGAAACAGTGTTTGTTTTACTGCATCGAATATCACCAAAATTGAGATATCTATAAATATTTATTTAAGGTAGTAGCGCCAGATATGTTATCATGAAAAAGATGTTATCATGAAAGAACATTACCTTAAATTGAGTACTTGTAAATCGAATTTTTCCTCAAGAACAAACATCTTTGGCATACGTGAATGTCGCTAATTCACTCTTAGTCGAATATTTTTAGCGGATTATGGTAAATCATCAACGACATTTACAGGTGTGTTTCTGTCTTTTCTAGCCGGCAGAACCCAGTTTTTTTACCTCCTAAAAGAGAAAGGCCTCATTGGTCCTCTGTGGTGTCACTAGAGTGTTGCTAGGACAAAGAAACAATTTCAAAGTTTGAATAATTGGGCACACAATTGCTACGTTCGATCTCTACGAACAGTTTTAAATGGTGTCCACATTTCCACTTAATGACCTTTATATTCCAATGAAAATATCATAAGTATTATATCGTCTTATTGATGATTGGATGATTAAGGTATGTTACCGTTTAAGGACAGGTTTGCTATCGCTGTGAGCGCGATTGAGTTAGTATGGAGTAGTGAAATGGAATGAACCCTTTTTTTCCAAATAAAAACTAGTGTCCGATGATATTTGTTAAATTTGAAACACCAATAACTAATATTGAAGAATAGCTAATTAAGTGGTGTTACGGAAAGACAAAAAGTGTCGCACCCAAAACATCCGCTGATTAAAGTGAACGAAAATTCTTTGTTCCAATTTTTGTGTCCAGCTTATCTTAATTAACTCTTTTAGACAAAATGCATTAAGTCACTATTTAAAAAAGCTCATACTACGATTCGTGACGCACTATTAGTTCATTGACACTATGCTTTCGCCGGCGAATGCATTTCGTTAAGATTGCAATGCATAAAATGTAACGAAGGTCATCACATTTTATATATTCGCGTAATGTCGTAACAATATGTTTACCCTAGCTGAGCTTCTGGACAAATGATTATATAGACACTCGTTTTTTGCTTTGACCCGAAATCTGTCTACAGGACTTCAAACCAAACGATTAAAATTTAAAACTACAACATATATTTTTCTGTGAAAAAATACTCCATAGGAGATATGTATCCATCCGTGAGAGGTAAACTTCAATTGAAGTTTCGAAAAAATTATTATTCGATCTAATGAACATCAAGGTTGACATAATGAAGAAGCGTTTACTAAAGGTTCGATACAGTTTTTTCTATATGTCTTCTACCAGTCTTTACATACCAAGGTTCTATTTGAGTGAAGACAGCTCATGCAAAATAGAAAATTAAATCGGAAGGTATCGTAAATCCCCCTGTCCCACCAAGCGATATGAGACTATCATTATTGTGTTATTTATTGATGATAGTAGCTCATACCCATATTTCTATTAGCATGGCTTGTTGTATTCTCAAAAAGTTATTCTGTTGACCCCCCACTGGGATCATCTCCATAAAAACAGTATAAACAATTAACAAAAAGTGCTACATAAAAATCTCAAACACTGGCTAGTATACACTTGATTCCAGTACTCACAGAACAGTAGAGACCACTGAACGCACTGACAAAAGCCAAGCAACAATTATTTTCAGCGAGATGCGTTCCTTAATCTTTTTCTATTTAATTATTTAGTTAATTATTATATATTAATTATTATATAAGTTAACTTTTGTGCCAAAAGGAAAATGTTTTCCTTTTTTTTTATTTGATTGTATGAACCCATTTCTTTGATGTGTCTTTTACTTACTGCTACATAAGAAACGCATGCTACTAATGCTTTAATCGTTCTCTTCAGGACGATTATATTGACCTTCTATTAGGGGGTAACCGCGGCTCCCGAAGATAACATCAAGCGCTTAAATATGTTTTTAATGATAACTTCGACCGCTGCTCTTGTTTCTATGATTATTACCGATGTTACATTTTCCCGACCATTCGTTCATCAGCTATTTAATATGTTTACCACCATTCTCCAACCACGCTGGTTTTCACTGCCATTCGGAACATTCTGATCTCATCTGGTCCCGGAACTTCAAATGTACAACTGACAGCTAACCTTTTGCAGTGACTGAGGCAAACTCATTCACTTTGTTCGGGGTTGGACAGGATTAGCTAGTGACTCCCTGTTTACCATGGGTAATTGCTAGGACTATACAAATTTGGCTGCAGTTGTTGTTGTTATTATTATTATGGCTGGTACGTGTTGTTGTGTTAACGGCATTAGCACAGCTACAGTTATAACGGTAGCCCTTTTTTGTGAAAATTATTGTGGGGTGGAAGGATACTACAGCAGCTGTCGTGTTTGTAGAAAGTTTCCATTTTTTTCAATAAATAGGTTAAATCATCTCTTTTGTTGTTATTGTTGTTGTTGTTGGTGGTGCTTTGTTGTTACGCCCATTCCCGGCGATGAAATGAGAATTGGAAAATGAGTGCGGCGAAGTCGGCACAACTAAGCATCAGACCTACATAATAATTCATAAGAATTCATGTACTAGTCAAAAGTCTCTGGGCAATTGAAGAGTAACAGAATATACATAGATCCGATTGTGCAATACATCTATAACAGGAGTACTTTTTTTAAACGTGCCTTAAACTTTTGGTCTAAACTAAAATGAGCATGCATTCGCCCACTATTTGTACCACAGAAAAAACCACTGAACTAATGGAAAATCGGCTCCTTTTAGAGCAAACTCATCAAGAAAAAAACCAGTGCGTCATTTTCAAAATTTCAGCAAAGGTAAGTTATTAACTAATGTTTATGCTGGATGAAGCCCCACCAATAAAAAATTACCTTTTGTATGAAATCGACGGTCCACGTTGTTGTCTGTTTTCACGTGCCCTCCGAAAAACCAAACAGATTTCCAATACCTAAAGACCTAAAGGACTCGACTTGAAGGATTCGAAAATCTGTGAAAATGGCCCAAGAAGCTCTTTTCAATATAGCTGGATGGTTTACATATAAATTAGTGGCCGTTTTGAAGACCAGAATATCCCGATTTGCTCGTCTAACTAAGCTACAATGGTAAGTCTTCTTGAAGCTCCGCGTCTTTTTCGTGTTTTGTACGTATCGGCCGTTTTTAGTTCTTGCTTGTACTTTTGAGACTTTTCATCTACTGTCGGACCAAAATCAGATTCCGCTGGCATTTTTTCGTCTATAGCGTATTTGCAAATGATTTTAATATTGGTTGACTCACAGGTACGATTAAAAAGTTATCTGCATAGTAAGGGAGAAATATTTTGACAATAACTAGTTAGTGATTAGGTGCTTCAGTTGAGGATGTAATTGCAGCAAATGATAATATATATATACTGAGATAATGGTATTGGAGAGGGCAACGGACAAAGAAGTTCCAGCTGAAAACATAGACGGGCACATTAATGCCGACGTCCGCCGTGGGCACGAAATTAACGTGATGTATAGCACCACGATGAGATCATTATTACGGCCGCCCTCGTCGTCCTCACTACCGTTGCCTTGAGTAACGGCTAATAAGTAAATGAAGACCTTTCTCGCTGTGAATCCGCGGATAATGGTCAACCGACGTTTGGGGTACGTAGCTGTTGTTGTCGCTAACGTTAGTTGAGCCTCTGTTGAGCGAACTTCTGTTGATTGAAGTGCTGAATGGCGGATACCGCCACTGCTGTTTTGGTAGTAGATATGGTGGCCGTTTTTTTTACAGAGAAAGCAACAGATGAGCAATGAGGTTAATTATCATCTGATGTCAATGACGGTAACCGCAGCGATTGCAGCGACGTAGCAACATCTCGCTGGAGTAGACGTGTGTGCAATCCTCGAGACAAATTTGTTTACTGGTTGTTGATGCTTAGAACATTAGGGGTTGAGTGGGGGAATAGAAGTTAGGTGAGATAAAGGAGAGCACAGCTAGTTTCACACCATGGCCTACATGCAACGAAGCAGTATAGACACGCGCGAAAACTAACGTTACTGTAACAATTAGACATAAATTGAATTCCTAGGAAAGCAAATGAAAAAAAGGCGGGACCGTTGTAGGGGATTAGCTCGACGCTAATGTAAATAAGCGTTATATGTTTAATGAAATACAACAACTATGGTGAAAGAAATCGCTATATATAGAATTTTTTTTAACATAAATCTTTGGGTGTTTTGATTTGCAGTGACATTTAAAAAATAATTGGACCTAATTACCCAAACAAGGTCAACAGGGTTAGCAGTAGAAGGTAATTACTGACGATAAACATCGTAAGACTACCTCAGTACACTGTTCTTAGAAATACATTGTAAATGAGTGCCACACATCAGAGAAAAAGAATCAATTCAATGTTATAGTGAAAAAAACCTTGTTAAAAAAGAATCATACACGTTAAATAGTTTTATTTTTTGACACAAGTTGGAAATAATTATATACGGCAAAAATAAATATATCGACCGATGCTTTATTTGATTGTCTGTTGAATCCAACTTTCGAAAGACCTAACGTAGTATGTAAAGATATGGATTTTCACAATTAAATCGGGAGTATTGAATTGTTAGTGACAGTTATTAAAAATGTAATGTGAAAATACAAATTGTTGTAGAAATTAAATCAAGACAGCTATTGCCAGTATTCGCAGGAAGAGTATATTTTATATGGAATTTTCCGATTTCGTCCGCTAGTATTTTTCATATAGCAAGAACAGAAGCTAAAGTGGATGATGCTATATTTTTAAATAACGTTGAATGAATTATTTACTCGAGTGTACAGTTATTATATTATACTCACATGCATACCGCATAACACTTGGAAACAAGGTATTCTATCTTGGATGGCCCGTCTGTACAAGTGACACACATGTTGCCTTGCGGAATTCCCAATGCAGAAACTGTTTCGTCGGATGTAGCGGCGTTTCCCTCAGACACCAGCTTTCGGAATTAGGATTACACGCTAGACCTAGTTGTCAAAATTTCTATGTTAGACATTACAGTGGTCTGGGAACAATCCGATACCACAACTTCTCTTAGGAGCAAACTTGTTTCTATCTTATAGACAAATGAATGCGGTTTTTTCAGTTGTTACCTACGGGAAGCCATATCGTATTTGTTACGTAATTTGGTTAGCTACGATACAGCTTTTGATGTGAGGAACCTACTTTTTGTGGATTTCTTGTGTAGCCTGAATGGATGAGTAATGCTTCTATAGAAATTATGATTACAGTAGGTAATTCAATCTAATGCGATCCTAATTAATGAAGTCAGATATAGAACAACCGTCGAGTCCAGCTGAAAATAAATTACGTGTATCAAGCTTAAAGAATGAATAGTCGATAAACAATAAATTCCGCTAATTAATTGACTTGTATAGTCGTTATTAACAAGAAATCATACGATGACCCCATTAACTTCAACCGATAGTCGTGTCAGAATAAGTAGATGTGTTAGTACTAAAAACTTCATCATTAATTCAATCAAACGTATTTCGTGCCGATAGACTTATATATAAGTATTAATAAATGACGTCTATGCTAGGTGAATTAGTTCTTACAATTTCTCAATAAATTAAATATTATCATATTTTCCCCTACAGATTCATAGTATAGTGACAGATGACAGACGACAGACGAAACATTACCCAATATGTTATACAATTACTGCAATACTCTGAAGTGAGCGCACTTATTATAAAATAGGCAAAAAAAGAGAGAGGCGAGAGAAGTCAAACGATTATTGTATTTTCTGATGTCGGTCAGAGGGAGCTCAGGTAAGATACCGCTAATATCGAACTTATAGCGCTGGCCTCCAATGGCTGTTGGAATAACAATAATGCTGCATGACACGTAACAAAAAGTTTACATAACTATCACGACGGAAGAGCCCATCATGTATGAAAGAATATTAGAGATTAGTGTAGATTACGATAGGAATATATTGATCAATCTGGGCTGGGTATGCACTTCTAATGCTTGTGATTGGCATTGACATAGTCGTATCTCCTCCACTGGGTCTCCTTTTATTTACACTCACACGATATTATATCTCCTAACAGTTCAACTACACAGATTATTATTGTTATTATTATTATTCGATTTGTAGGCTTAAACGTTCTGGCCCTTCTTTCTTTGCTGGGTTCTTATCGACATGTGTATGTTCACGCGTTCTATGATGTCAAAGACGAGAGATGTATAAGCAAATGAACCCGGCCAATATAGCTGAAGTTTGGTATTGTTCATCGTTATAAATTCACATGATCGATTATACTCAGATGGCGCTTACTTGTTTGTAAAAGCCGCCAATTGTATACCAACTGTTTTGATTATCGCTTAAAGTTTAGTGTATGGTATCGCATATAAATTTTTCATTTCATAATCTTGTTGAGAGATTGAACTTAGCTAAAGCAAGCTTTGGCACTGATTTTAAAAATTACTTAATTACATTGTGATAGGTGTTTAATTAAATCAGTGTTTATTCGTTTAAGAATAAATTGATGCGTATGTGATATTTGAAGTACAAAACCAAGTTCATGAAAAGACCTTTGAGGACATTTCAGTCAGAGTTCCCTTTGTTGGAAGAAGGAGCCTCTGGACCTAACTATTGCGCGCCTACTTTTAACCCGCTTTCATTGTTACCTCACGTGGGTATTACACTTTATTGACTTAGTATGCACTGTATAGGTCGTATCCACTACATTAAAATTCGGCTGTTTTGCCAAGGTTAAACAAATTATCCTTGAGAGCTGAGTAAAGTTCGACACGTAGAGCAATGTCCGGTGTTTTTTTTACATTTTTCTCGAATCGGGCCGTACCTCGTGTTTAATTTGTTTTGTCGATATGTACGACACGGGGCATTTCATAAATACAACTCACCTCAGCAGCATTGGTTGAGCTGTTGTATAAAACTTCTATAGACTGAAACAACTTGGTCTTAAGTACCACATTTGAGAAGGCTAATGTTTGTCCAGCTTGTTTCCTGAGGAACGTGAATTTTCCGACCTGTTTCGGCGGTACTCCAAGGAACGGCGTAAGGATAAAAATGACTTTATGCTCAACTAAATTATATTGAAACTGCTACTTCTATCCAATTGTTCCCTCTGCATTAATGTTTATCTTTATTTTTGTATCGTTTCTTATCATATCATGGCTGGATTTATTTATATTATAATGTGCTTATTAATTTTCTTTTGCATGATTAATTAGAGCTTGTAGCACCCTAAAATAAATGACCAAATTAGCAAAAGAAGCGGATATCTCCTAACCGTTACATATGCGTTTGGAAAATCTTAATCTATTATAGCGGACAAATGCCAAAGGCTTGGCAGCAATGTGTCCATGAATTTGATAAGACGATATCTTTATATGATCTGCTTTTTGTGAACGTTGATACCAAGTACTTTTTTCATCCAACTTATAAATTTTCCTTACCATTTAAGTCGATGAACCAAACGGCAGATAAACAAAACATTGAATGGATAATAAATAAGTTTTTCAAAATTGATATTGTTATCCATAGTGGTCAGTGCAATTAAGAAGAAAAATTAAGAAGAAAGGCGTAAACATATAATAATAAGAATAAGCGGTGGATTTTTTTACGAGAGCAAAAATGCATTCAATTTTATCGGATCTTATTAAAGTTTATGGGTGAAAGATCACAGGATTTGTGCTGCCTCAAGAAATTTTCAATGAAGACTGCTAATCTTTTTAGAATCGTTAGGAGAATATATTTATACGAAACGTTGCTATACGATCATTCTCGTGGTCTATTCGATAAAGGCGAATACATTTTAAATAATATGTATATTAATAAATAATATAATAAATAAAATGAAAATTGCTCCACCTCTTGCTTGATTTATGCATTACTAGAGTCCAAGCTGAATTCGCTCTTATTCGACATACATAAAATAGGCCATTTTGCAGTTGCAAACTACATTTGATACTGCGAGTCAAAGAAATCTGGATCTGCAAGCCACTCCCACATTCGTTGATACATATATAATAAATCCCATCTTCCCAAATTAATTTACTAGTTACTTTATAACCTTTCGTTCTTATTTGCGAGACAATTTGAACATAGTCACCGCTGAGACCTAGAGGATGTAATTTCATTTCGAAGAAACAGAATATAGTAGTATACAGTATATATAATGATAATGTAACCCAGTAAACGTTAACAGTCGAATGTTTTGATATAACAAACCGACGCTGTTGAAAATATTTCAATAAGACAAACGGAAAACCGGCTATGAAGTCCGAAGCACTGCTACTACCGTATTTTGAGACGAATCGTCTCCACTGAATAAAACTTTTTTCTTGAAGCACTCAAGATGACTGTTCCCATATGTCTTAATCCGCACTCCTTCGTTGCTTGCCGATCTTCCGGTTTTTGAATTTTTTTGAATTTTTCTAGGTGCGCGCGAAGTTTCTGTATCTACCACGTTCGCAGATGCTAGAGTAGTTCCATACGATTTGAGAACACTGTATATTTCTTTACGAGCTTGTAATTTATGCAACTTTTGTTTAATCTTTCGCTATCTTTACTTTGGAAATTACAAATTTTTTAATCGCATTAACTATTTTTCGAGGCGGAAACGTACCGCGGAAAAATTAGCAACGGCACGTGCTTAAAAACCTTCTTGGATCTTTTGTTTACTAGTAGGTCTGTACGCGTTAGTTGATATCTACAGTGCGAGAAGAGTGTAGCATTTCTAGTGGCATATATCGGGCACACAAATGTACTATTTAGAATTATAGATAATAATGCTATGATCAGATCTGGCACTGAATGTAAAGGTTATTTATCGAAAACAACACTTTTAATTTCCAGTATAGCCTATTGCTTCTATGACCATATATTTGTTTCCTTAAAAAATGCTAGATAAACTATTTCTATTATTTGAAGGGTTATGTAAAAACTAATGACAATGCCTTACTACCTACCACGTAGTACTAAGCGCAGCGGGAGCAATCGCGTGCACGACAGAAACCATTGCTCAATTATGATGTCTGCCTCTCTCTTAGATACGCACGCCCGAACTCAAAGACCATCCACGCAAAAAAATGACAGTCAATCGGAAAATCCTTCTCGGCTTGTTGCTCTCCTAACAAATGTCGCCATCGTCCAGAAGTGTCTAGGTTAGACAACGACCGGAATAACATCAACGTTAGCCACGCTAGTGACAGCAAGAACTATAACAACGGGAATAACAAAAACATTTTAATAGCGACTTGTAGATCAGACGTTCGCTATCTAACGGCCCAACAATGCAGTGGTGGCGGCAGTCGCTGGCAACCAGCGGGAACGAACATAATGGTGACAATCGAAGACAAAGCGGGAACATCATTCGCTACTGCTTCGGTCTCAGCAGAGAAAAGTACATAGGACTCAACATCAATGCCAGCGATCCACTATCACAACAATGAAGACGCTGCTAGCAAGTGCGGCAAGCAGCCTAACCGTACGAAAAAGAACAGCTGAAGTCACGAGAGACGCGACGGGGTCACTGGGTCTGTCCTGCCCTGTAACAGATCACTAGCTGGCAGCGGCAGAGTCCCTCCATTATTACATGTATACAGTAGATGTTAGATATAAATAATAGGTGTCGACGCTAACTATACCCGAAAAAGTGTTGCTATTTAGACCCGGCGAAGGGGACGGGAGGGGGGGTGTGGGTGTTATTAATGTCAACGCCAGATGGTTGCGCGGTGGCCTATTTGATGGTAAGTCGTTAGATGATCCCTTACTGGCCCCTATGATGGTAAGGGAATACCGAATGCTGAGAGCAAGCTAACTGATGCTGCTTTTGTTGTGGTAACAGCGGTTGTTCTCAATGGTTTCCACGTGGTCCTTTTTGCCCTATTCTTCTTTTCGTCGCTTCTTTTCTGGCCTAGTTCTTTATTTTGTCTCGCAATTTCGTTGCTTTCACACATCGTCGCTATTGTTTCAACAAGCGCGAACTGTGGCGGCAACCGTTAAGGAATATTATTGATAATTAATTCGTTGCAATTTTCTAGGCACCACTTTAGTAGAGACATTTTGAGAGATTTTACCAACGAAAGTCATGACTTCAGTTCGATCAACCTTCTATTTTTCTTTTTAGACGTAAATATAGCAAACTAGATTCAAAACTATTTGAATCAAAATGCTTGAAATCTGATGTAGATATACTACTAAATACTCTTTCAAAAGTTTTTGCAGGGATTAGTCGAATGAGACAAGTTAAAGATAAATATGAATTGATCCATGACGAAGAATGACCATCATCCAGGATGACGGAGTGATACTAAACAAAGATACACTTTATCTACTGCAGACTGCAGAGCGAATTAAAACCTATACATGGCCTCTTCGCATGAGAGCCCCGAGCTAGCAGAATATAATAAATTTTTCTAAGTGGGTCGAGCTGCACAGAATATCCTTACCAAGGAAGTGTGTTGTGCTATTATGTGCTGCTAACTTCCGGCACAACCCTTGTATTATAAATGTTAAATTACCCTTATAAATAGTAAAAACAATTTGTTAGAGACGTCTTTAATCAACTTAGTGAAATATCAATGCTAAAAATGGCGTTATAGAGCTTCAAGCTTTCGGATCTGTACTGACTGCAACAGTCTATTAATATATTTGGATAATACCAGTGACTGAAATAGTTTGAACAATACGAAATATTATAGTATAGAGCATGGGCTCGAAGGTAGTAGCGTTGAACAGACAAATAAATCTTTTATAATTCTTAGTCTCTTTGAAATTTTAATGTGGAAAAAGTGACAAATTTGCTCCTGTTCCATAATGAACCTAGGCAATAATAAAGATAATATAGTAATTCCTTATGTTGGAGCTTGGTCCCTTCTAAAATAGCACCCGTGAACTTCCCATAAAAACCTGGCGCTGTCTATTTCTTATATTAATCAATAGGCCTCAGTAGAGCTAAACAGTTTATCTGCTCAAAGTTTCTATAAAAAAAACTTTAGAAAATGTATAACGCCGTATCTAGATAGCCATGCAAGGATAGTAGTATTCGAATAACTTGCCTAAAGTACGCCACTGTCAAGCCATTGTTTCGGACTCCGCCGACGATACATACTACACAACCTGTACGAATAGCGGAACTTACTTTCAAATCTGAATTTTCGTCGACTAGCGAAGTATTTACGTTTAAATCTTATCTAAAATGAACTCAAGAACTGCGTAGTAGGTAAGTAGCTGAAGTAGAATTTACGCGCTGTTATATGGTGCTAGCCAACTTCGCTATGCTTGAATTCTTGCTATTGCGGCAGTGCAAGCATGGCCGTTCTTTATTTATGTTGTTAATGGACATTCACCAGAACTCAACACAATTAATTGGAGACTTCTCAGTGCAGTGGTTGGAGGTTATGCAAGTAGTGTTCGCGTGCAAAAGGCCAGACCATTGCGACTTATTTTCGAGGCACTGCCGTCGATGGTGTCGATATTTAAAAAATATTGATCTCGCGTGTGTCATACCAGTAACGTTCACCAGTTTTAGCTATGCGATTTTAACGTGTGACTGAGAACGTCGCTGTGTGTACCACGACAGGACCTCTAAATTTTGGTTGGAAACATCCTAATCGAGTAGATTGACGTAACCTATGATGTTCTCGTTCAGTTTGTTTTTCCTAGAAACACCCAGCTGCGATTATTTTCTTTCAAATAAGCGGTAAAGCAGCAGACAGAAAGCAAGAATCCTTGTTTTTGTTGGTCTCACAGGTAACGCGGCAACTAGACTTGCAACAAATGTTTTCTTTGGGCCAATGTTGTCTCGGACAATCATCGAAAGAGATTGTTCAGAACTATTAGCAGAGGCAAAACGAGTTAGATGCTTTTCGGGTAACCTTTCCAATATGGGTATGTTATTCATCGTTTCAGAATCGCGTAGGTGACTCGAACGAAGCTGTTTTATATGTAAAATACGGATATCTATTATTGAAATGTGAATCTCAATGGTGGCATCTTAAGTCTCGATGAAAACTAGTTATGTGAGATTAGTGAATTATCTACGTGACTCTTTTAAACCTAATTGGGCATTGGATTTTGGCCCAGAACAAATCAACTAAAATCGCATGTCAACGGAATAGATGTTTCGTTGTGTTTTCACACGCGTTCCCGTGTTATCCTGTTGACAAAAGTTGAAACACAACTAACTTATATATCATGGAATATCTTCACTTCCTGTACATGAACGAAGTAAAACATTTGTGTTAATGAGACATGTCCGCATAGTTCGGTCATATGGCGACTTAAGATATCGATCACATCGTTTGCTGTCGGCGAATAAATCCATATAACGCAAGATTGGAGCGCGCTATCGTGCACTCGAAAAAAAAAAACTCAAGTCACATTATGCAGTAAAGGTATTACCAAAGTGTCGCTAGACTCATTTAAATATGCATCGTTAATCAGATTTAACAAATAAGGGTCGGCAAAAAGAGATCAGGAACAAGTGCAGCTCGACCCATTGAGCGGGTGGCGCGAAAAGTCGTTGGACGCATTTCGGGACAAGAAACAGCCTCGATTCCATCTTTCTTTCAATTATTGTTGCGATAGAATATACGCAGTACTCTCACAGTCTTCGAAGCTGCATTAGACAGGCATTAAGCATATCTAGAAGGTGTGTCTTGAACGATACACGTCCCATAAGCAAGACGTTCTTACCCTGAATTAAATCAAATGGCCTTCCCTACGGGTAAGTAAGACGACTCCCTTTATCGTGAAAGTTCCATCCTAAAGTTCCTGCATAACACGCTGAAGCTTTAGAATATCTATTTTTTTCGTTTCGTTTCTCCATTTGTTATTGAAAAATATTATACCAGGACACCAGGTTCAATCCAAACTGACTGCAAATGAATATCTAACAATTATCTTTTCACAAGATTATCTGTTGTTATTTGGCAAAGGACTTGAAAACGCTTTGTACTCAGTGCTTTTTCTGTTTAACGTACCGGTAACAGACGCGAAAAGTACACTAAAAGACGTTCTAAACGGATTACTATCTTTTGCTATTCGAAGATGATCTGAAACATTTTAGTAAAAGGCTCTACATTGAGGACATTATAGAAATACAGTTTATTCGTGACGGGTACAGATATTTATCTGGTTAAGTATTTTTCAACAGTATATAAAGCGAGATATTTAAATTATATTTTGTAAATATATGCTTTTTATTAAGTATAATGGCCTGATAACGGTTCGTGTCGTTTAACGGTATAGATGGATTTAAAGCAATGATTGGAATTGTAATATAAAGCCTTAGCTAACTATTGATGGGTTATTCTGTGTGGTCAAAAAAGGGGGACTTGTTATATTTCGGCCATATGCTTTCGTATTTTCGACTTGTTTTATTTGTGACAGGAGGAACATATGCGAGAATATTAAATCTAGTTATAGAAAGAACAGTGTCAAAATGCTTTATCTTTTCATCATCACGGATTCCTGTTGATGGATAGGGTTAGGTTTCTGGAATCTAGATTATATTATATCTGTCTGTTTGTGGCAGGACGTGTGATTGACATTTTCGAATTTTGAAATTTAAGTTAAACATAGATAAACTGGAAGATGTAAATTATGTTTATTTTTTTAGTTGGTCACCTGTGACCCATTACTATAGTATAAAGCCTGTAAAAAGAAAATGCTTTTCTTATATAGATATATTACAAAGCAAATGTGTTTCTTCTTATAGCCGACTGTCAGCTGTCTCTTCCACGGCAGACTTCAATACCACTACTAAGTGATTCGTCACTTTTGAAGAGTTACCATTTTCAGTAAGTGCAAATTGATAATTTTTATTTACGCTAAAAACAATTTTTGACCATGTCGTAATATGGCGGAAGTTGCCCTGAAACCGACTGAAATATTTATAAGGAAAGATGCCTTAACGACAATATCTGTGACGAATTAACTTAAGCTAGGCGTGTGTTTCGGCTAAACGTTTTTTTTCACAAATAGCCGCGTTATTTGAGCTTTCATTTTTATCTCAAATAAATTATCGAGAACATACTCGACTTCCCAACTCCAAGAAGAGGTAAAGCTTAGAATCGTTCTTATAGAAACAGATTACGATGATGTTCATTAATGACCATGATAAGGCTATGATGAAATGTCAATGTCTCACTCGATTGAAAAATTATTATTAAGTCGCCACCCTTACCACCGATACTCCTAAAGGAAGAGGGCTGAAGCTTGATTACTTGTAGGTGGACAAATATCTATTTTTACGTTGCGAAAATAAATCACCAGCGAATCGCTTGAGAAATTCATGTTTCTTCATCTGTAACACGTTACACAAAGACAGAACCATCATTTAATATTGTGTGACCTCTTACGGCGTCAACAAACCTGTCTCGATACTGCAGGTTGTAGTAATACATTCAATGAGGTTTCCAAGATCGTGACATCGGATAGCCTTCGGATATAGCTAGTTATATTGCGCATACGTAGAGGGTTCATCTGTTCGAAAACAGTTACTTAGCAGTCGGAGAGTCCTTGATTCACATCGGTACAAATACGTACGTGAAATCTATGTATGATAACTATATTGTATATATATATATACACCTGGACGTAGCTTTTCACATAGTACAAATTCCCGTTGAACCTAATAGTAACCTCGTTCGGTTGTGCTGCGTTGGCTTGCCTTTCCCTTGGACATCAGGCCGCTGTGCGGAAAACATCGGCGATGACCTATGCTGCTTAGCTTGTACAATTACTCGCTGCCAGACGTGAAGAAGTGGATCAATCAGTGGACGGTCATGTGGTTCAGGGTAGAGGCCTGTGTGTCCTGGCACGATACGAAACAATATGGTTGTTACTGTTTCCTTTTTGAACGCTCAAATGAGGCTTCTACTGCCACAGCAGATATATTGGTCTGTTAGCATTAGCCAGTTCAACTCGACAGTCGCAAACAACGATGAATGCGTATACGTCGCGCAGGACAAGGACCCTATTCGTAAAAGCTTTGACAAAGGTACAAGGCGATAGGAAAGGCTGGGGGAGGGGATGGTGCAATAGTGAACTGGCCGATGTTTATTTCTAACAGGTCTTTTTCCATTAGCGAGGTCACTGCCTGAATGGCTCAATATGCAAAAATGGCTAATTAGCAAGCATGTTTAGTTATTTATTCGATAGTCATTACTATACTGTGCACGTTGGCAACCTATCTGTGAACAGGTGCAAACAGAATTAGGATAGCTTCCTTTCGTAAAATATGGTACATTGTTTTTATATCTAAGATAATAGGCATGGTGTAATTAGACGATGACATTAAGCGTGTACTCACTTTGGAGCTACTAAACCAAGCGGACGTTTCTTCTATTTCCTGGCACAGGGGGTGTCGGCGAATCACGTAATATTCAGGAATTTAACTATACTATTCTACATTGTCGCAGTGTAATAGCTCGCAAGCATTAGTCTTGGAAAATTATGAATTAAATGTTTCGCTGTTACTGAACGTCTGTTATATTATTCTGTATTCAAAAGCAACTAAAATTCAAGTCTAATGATAGCCGATCAAATCGGGACTCTACAGGACATTGTAACGTGCTATTACATATTAAATACGACAAAATTATTTTCGGTGTGTCCTTCTTTTTGGCCCCGTAACGTGAAACGGAAGCCAGGCAAGAACTTACTGTACAATTATTATTACTATTATAGTTACATTGCAATGGCTGGAATCACTCCGAACCTAAGCTGATATCCCGTGCCATATTCTTTCATAACGCGTTTCTAGAAAAATCAAATAATATTATCTTGAATCTGAATGGTAACGCTAATAAGAGTATCATGACAGGTGCGTAAACGGCGTGATGCGATCTACGGTTCCGCCAAGTTATGGCGACGTTATTAGAACCTAGTGAACGGCTGCCTATTAGGCGGGCAGAGAACTACTTTATATGACTAGCTTAAAAAGTTCTACAGTCCTACTTCCGTCTGTATACCCTTTAATCTAAGTTCAACATGCCTAACAGTACCTGCTGCCAACTGGATCAGTTTGACAGGTTGTAGAAAGAATTGGCCTTGTGTATCAAGTGCGTGCTATCCACTTTCAATCACAATCAATTTCGTTAGATTAGAAAGTCATCTGGTTTCTTTGTTTGATTGCAATGAATGACATTAGACGAATTCTGTTACCCATCACGCTACGGCCAGTAGCGCTTTATGTCTCAAGTTTTACGTACGATACTGTCATTAAGCATTCCATCAGACAGACGGCTGACTGGCTCCCAGAACGACACGAAGCGTGTTCATACCCAGACTCATAACCTGTCTCTAAGACTAGCAAACAAATATGGTACCCATAAACTATGACAGGGACCTCCCGCAGATCGGTTTGCCTAATCGGTTCGTCTTAGCGCTTTCTACCAGTACACGCAGATATCAGTGAGCCGCGTTTGTGCCGGGTGACGTTCAAATAAATACAACTGAGGTTAAGCTCCTGCTCTATATTGCTAAAACGTTACATTCGTGTAATAGTACGAAAGGGGTTTAGATTATTGTGTGATTCTGCCGATAGCGTGTCTAGCGAAGCTCCCAGATACAGTGGACTCAACAAAATCGACGAAGGGTTTGGCGTCTCTAACATTAGTCGAGATTTGCATTGCGATATGTTAAAGTTTATCAAAGAAAACATGTAAGTACGCGGAGTACATTGATGATCATGCCCAATTTATTTAGTAAATGCCTGTTTACATTAATCTGTTTAGTTATTCGGGAGATTCACAGGTCGCTTATAGCTAAACTGTTTATATGTATTATTAGATTAGAGTTATCTACGCATTCAAGATAGATAAAACAGACGGCTGAACGTATAAGTTGCGTTACCTACCAGAGTAAAGTGACATATAAATCTTAACATTAGCATCTGTACTTCAATTGTGCCATTATTTTTGACAGTGCAGTTACTAGCGCCAGCTGCTTGAATTTACTGCAAAAATTAGTTTTACTGCGGATTTAGGAGCACCTTCGTGCAAATTTCACCTTCAACAGAAGAAAGCATATGCACCTTATCATTGTCATGTGAGAGCAAACCTCAATAGGCCTCTACTAAACGGACGAAGGATTTCCATATAATAGCTCACACTCGGCGCCAATACAGTATTTTTTGTGGGGTTGCCTTAAGGATAGGGTCAACGTCTGAAACCCAATGACACTGAAAGGTTCAAAAGCCGCAATTGAGCTTATGAATTAGTTATCAGCTCGATCTACTGCTGGTAAATGGTCATAATTTAAAGCATTCGCAATGCGAGGAAGACTATATATTATACAATTTTGATAATGAAATTCAAATATTAGCCATATATAAACAAAAGCTGAAGATATAATCGCCTAGAGTGCGTATACATTTTTTGATACACCTTGCATATATATACAGGATTATCTGCCACGTTTCTGCTCATTCAACCCGAGTATAAATACACAAGACGAATACTTTGAATCACGATAAGGATATTGTTTATCGTTGTTTTTTTTTACATGAGCATCTGGATGTATTTTAGGGATCTTACCAACTCCGTTCTATCTATTCTCAGGAAAAAATCGACTTTCTTTTGAGAGCTATTCTCAGTGTGCTTTCTAATAATCAGAAGTAAATACTATCAGTATACTAAAACGAGTATGGCCGCGAAAACCCTATGCGCTGTCCCGTGTGAAATGGAGAGCATTTTTCAAAAGCTAATTTATGGAACTCCGAAGTTAGTGATGACGTCATATTTTAGCAATAACGAAGCGTGAATAGATGGACTTGTTCAAGTCGAATTAAATTCAAATAGATGGAGTCATTTCTAGAGGGCTACACTAGACGAAAAATATCTGAAGTATTGCTGTCATCTTTATGTAGTATGAACAACAACGTGACTGGTATCATATACAATGTTATATACTAGGCTTGTGTTATTTTGTTGAATCGACCAGTCGTTCTATAGACAGTTTTAGGCATGTTTTTTATTGAAAGGGAAGACTTTACCACGGTAGAAATTTTTCGGGTCACTATAAAAGGCTAGGGATAGCGTGTGTGTGTGTGTGTGTGTGATGTTAACAGCAGCGGTCTAAGAAGAATGTTCGGTGGTATCGTTTCAGGCCATAGTACGATGGTGTAGTGACTCATTTGAGGAGGCGACGGATTGGTTATTTCCGACGTTATGCTGAAGGTAAGTTATGCGTAATGACGACTTAGAGCGACAACTTATTAGGACACTGGCACTAAGAGGTACTAGCTTCCAAAAGTGAATGAGCGAACTAAGGGTTGTCACCACTGATAGCAATGCTATCAGAAAACAGTTTTGATAGAACATTAAAATACGCGGGACTTCATAAAGCCAGCATAACTGGTATCAATTTGATATCGATATTGTCAACAAGGATGGGCAATTGAATGTTTTCTAGCATGATGCCGAGACGCGTCCAAATTCTAATTCGAACATAAAGCAATAGCCGGGCTCGGAAAAGCGACAAAACATAACGGCGCTAGCAGATAACGCTGGGCGATCGAAAAACCCATTGTAATTTCATAAATTGCAATCATCTCTTATTAAATGACTTTGGTACAGGTTGACCAAGGACGTGGTAGCTTGGCGTCGTTAAATCCTGGCCTATAGGAGTATACGGATGAAGTTACCTAACGCAATATCAAGTTCCATTGATTAATTTTGGCCTGATCTGGTTATCATAATTACAGAGGATCTCAAGATGATGCAAGTAAGCTCTGCGCATACGCATAGAAATCACAAGCTAAGAACCATAAGCCCGCGGATACATTCGTTGGATCGGCGTCATCTAATACTGCCCGCTATATGTTTAAATTTTCCCTCTGCGAGCTCTTCCCTATTAGTTTCCGATATTCAACAAAGTTTGAACGAAACGAAAGTCTGCGCCGTATATTGTGTTAGTTATTCTACGATGTGTAGGCACATATATGCCTTCGATTCGTTGATAACACGGTATTCACACACCCCTTGTGGTCACAGTCAAGTACGCTCTAACTTCAATATGCACCACGCAGTTAATTATCTGGGGTTCTTGGTAAACTTTCTCTTGTCTTAATACGCTCAAATACGTCTCGTCCTTCAATGTTAAGCTTTGGTCAAATGAAAGTTTTATTAAACTACTTTATTAAAACTGAGTACTGTCCCGTATGATTGGATTTAGCTTCTGTATAGTGTTGAGCTCACTGCATATATGGCTTCCATAATAAGTACATAGATGTTTAGATTTTTTCTCATACCGGCAAAGAGTAAAGGGTAAAGAAACTGATTTTTCTTACGTCTGCGCATAAAAATCCCTAGACGTTGCCATGTAATTAGTTCATTTATGAACATTGTAATTTATTGAGCTGTATAAGATAACTGTCACAAATGAGTAATTTTATATTTCGTTTCGAGATAAACAAAGGCTTTACCTGCGTTAAAGTGGATAAAAAAGAGACGCCTGCGCAGACCAATCAGCCTATAGGAATTAATTCCCTGAGCAGACAGGCTTTTCATGTAAAAATATGATAACGTCGGCCCTATATATATACGATCCGCTTAAGCTTAGAGAATATATATATACCTTCTTTGAGCTTAACCGAATCGTGGTTGAAGTAAACAAAATTAGCTTTAGACGTAAAGCTACTGGTAAATCAATAAGCAAATACATTTCTGTGGTTTTGCCGTTTTTATCGCAGTTTATTATTTTATTATATTTTTTTCTCCAGTAAACTAAACCAAGTGGGCTTTGTTGGGTCATTTTCCCAATGTTAAGTTTCATTCAGCGACATGTAAAGTAAAGCGTGTATGTTGTCCTTCGTGTGAAATAACCCGGTCACAAAGACAACCCAAATGGTACGATTCCGGAATTTAGCAGGAAAGAGCAGGCCTACAGGTGGACCCTGGGCCGGGTGATTACGTAGCGTGATTTGGCAATTCCTTGCACTGCCTTTTGTGTTAGCGGATCAGGCGATGGCAGCTTGATTAGTCTAACCTACAGAGACAGCAGCAGGGACTATTCCAATGTATGTTGTTCTTTGGACGTGACTGACATAGCGGGACGCTTCTTTGCTTTGGGTCCGGCTTCGCCTGTCAACAGTAGATATTGTAGGTGAGTTACAGAAAGAAAACTTGTTTAGCTAGCCATGGGGTTTCTGGCTAGAAGGGGTGGGGGGTGAAACGCGCTTTGGCAACGCGTTTGGGCTGTTCCAGTAGAGGAACGAAAATTAACTGGACCGCACAACAGCTAGGACACACAGAACTAAGGCTTATTGGTTTCCCAGTTTGTTTATAGTACGTCTCGTATATGTGGTTATTGCAAAATAACCACACTAAAAATACACCCACGAATCTTGGCCATATGGCCGTTCACAGCTGCAGCCATATTGGTTATGTGGCGCAGTGCACATATCGTATGATCTTAATATAGGTAATCCGATCAAGCGAGTGGCGGTCGGCGGTCTCACTTTTGACTTTAGTTATAATTTACCGAAGAAAGTCTTTTCCTAGCTTTTCAGCGTATTTTCAGAGTAAAAATTCGAGGTAAATTCTAAGTGTGATAACGGTGAGTACACGAAACGAGAACGGTTAGCCCTGAGCTCTTATAACCTCCTTATTCGGCGATCCTTGATGATGTTATGTTCAAAGACCAATCCACTTCCTTTTTATCGATTCTAGCAATATAGAATCTAATATGAGCGGTTCTCACACAATCGTATTTTGTTCGAATTCTCTTCAACCACATGATAACGTCTTACCCTCAACATACACAATTGAAGCCAGATCATGTTCGGAAATTGCGCGCTTGTTTCTACAAGCATTGATAACGACGTCGGTTTCCATATGAAGTTACTCTTCAAGCACATACAAATCGAAACACATCCAATGATTAGTTATGTGTCATGTGAAAGTAAGCATACGTATAAATATATAGATCAAATGCATGATTATCTCCCTAAGTTTTTGCGATCTTACGTTGAAGGGTTCCGGTCAAGGTGGTGTAAAGCTGAAGGCAGGTGAGTGTCTAGTATCGCTGTCTTCGGCCGAAAAGATCTCCGCCCAGGACAACATTAGTTACAACAATTCCAAGGCGAACCAGCTATACCACGGCGGCACGATGGCATCCTCACTCAAAGTACGCTTTCTATTTAGAGCTTTTTAAAGAATAGATTATTCCGCATGCGTTTATTGGCAGCTTGTGCAACGTTGTTCCTATCTGTTTAATAAGTGGGGTACGTCTATTTAGCGAATACACTTTACCTTCTATTCCATCTAATTCGTTCTATATCAGGATGCGTGTCTATTACTAGCATTATTAGATCAATTCGATATTCTATCTACATAATTTAAACTGCTCGTACAATATTCAGGTAATAGGCGTCTGTTAATAAACTTCAGAACTTTCTTCAGACGCGATTTAGATTGAACAGTCCTACTGCACACGCCATTTTTCTGATTGTCCAAGAATCTAGAAGGAAATCTTTCCAGATGACTAAAATAAGCGAAAGTAATGCAGGATACGTATGTAACATCGATGCTGATTATGGTATATATATATAAAAGAAAAACGCCTCTATACACGTTAAACTAATGGTGTGTGATAAATTGTCAGTATTGACAATGTTAGAAACAGATTTTAAAAGGGTGGCGTACGCTTTTCCTCTGCATGATTTTTTAGTATATTAGCGCTAACAGGTTTAAATAGAACGATATGAATATGCTTCGATGAATGATATCAGATATATTTTTCATTTAGAATTACCACAATGGCTGGTCATGAAAAATGGTCCTCCTGTTTAGAGGTAAGTTTCCCTACGGCATGTTTGATTGACGCAATCAGGATGTTGTGCTTTTCCGATGTTTATCGAAATTTTCAGATACGATTCGGCGGTGTCAATGGAGGGAGTGGAATTCCGGTGGCCTTGCTGATGCTACATTCTCGCCGTTGGGCGATTGTGATTTTCCTGGCAGGTTTATGCCTCGCTCTTTATGTGCTGCTACCGCCAGGGTGGTTCTGTCGGAGCGTTTGCGGACGATACGGTTCAGGGGGCACATGGGACACAATAGACGCTCATTATAGAGCAAGCGATGTAAGTCTAGTTTTTCAAATTGATACAACGTTTCTTGTATTTGAATTGATGTATATATTTCTCCGGAGATTGCGTTCGAAAGCCGTCTAGATTTTCCATGTAACGATACATATGTAAACTGAATTTTGGACATCATCTTTATTCTAACGACTAATGTTTTGTATTTGTGACGGCGTGTGTATGCTTTTTGACCTATTTATTCAGAGACTTATCACGAACAAGAGCGGAGCACGTGTTAAATACAATACAGATATGCCGCTAATTTTCGTCGGAGGAATGCCACGAAGTGGAACAACCCTTATTCGAGTACTTCTTGATGCCCATCCGGATGTACGTTGCGGAGAAGAGACTAGGATCATCCCCAGGTAGGCCGACTGAACGTAAAGTTAAGGATCTTGACAAGCAGAGATTGATTTACACCAGATAGGTATCGTAAGGATATGGATAGATACGGTCGAACTTTGCATTTTACAATCGGTCATAATGGATCTATAAAAGTCGAAGAAGTGCTAGTTGCGTTTCATACATATTCTCTTAATCTAAAGTCTTTATTCTAAAGACTTTTAATAATATGTAAAGGCACTCAAGTCTCTCGACAATTTGTGTGCATCGAATATGTCCGTGGCTGATTATTACTCGTTTATCTCGTTACACGTTCCACCGATTCGAACTGTGGCTCTCGATGATCGAATAATCGAATTAAAGGCTGCTGAGTATGAAACAGCAGTGGACGAAAAACCCTACAGAGATGAACCGCCTTCTCGAGGGCGGTATCACCAACGAGGTCATCGATAGCGCTGTTTCCTCCTTCATCCTTGAGGTAACACCTTCACAGTTTTGAAAGATCAATCCTTCGCCTCCCGTTTGTATAGCTTCATCCTGTCTTAACGAAAACTGCCATTTGTTTATTGTGGGTATTGCTTTGTGCGTTACATAGACGTCAGCCTCCTTACTGACTTTTCCTTGCGACGTGCTTGATCTGTAGATCAAACAAAGGTTTGACCACCCTAGGAGACATCGTTTTCGACAAAAGTTTCGTCTCACCGCTCGTGATTTATTCTGTGCCTAGGTGATCGTCCGTCATGGGGAGCCTGCACCTCGTTTGTGTAACAAGGACCCGTTCACGTTACGAGCGGCAACATATCTACATCAGCTTTTCCCTAAAGCCAAATTCATCCTAATGATACGCGATGGCCGAGCAGTCGTTCACTCAATCATTACACGAAAAGTACGTGTCCCATGGATTGCACGTTTTTGTTATTACACATGCTGTATTCTATTTAGAAGTAGAAACTATAAATGGAGCATTTTTATAAAAACTTAAATACTGTTTACTGGACGTGTGCTGGAATCTGTTCTGCGATCGCATACATTTTTCAGGTGACTATAACAGGTTATGATCTGACGAGTTATCGACAATGTTTGAAAAAGTGGAACCAGGCAATGACGAGCATGTACACCCAATGTCAACAACTAGGGACCAAATGGTAAGGTCAAATGAGAACTTCCAATATATTGTGGCCTCAAACTAATGGACTGGTAATTTTTAATAAAGCTTGAAAGATATGAAATACGACTAACACAAAAAAGTATCAGAATTAAATTCATTGTTGCCTAAAATGGCTACATAAAAATGGATCGTAATTTATGCCTAGTTTTTATTTGTTGAACTACTACATTATTGTTAACTAGGTGTTTGCCAGTATATTATGAACAACTTGTACTTCACCCGCGGCCTTGGCTCGAAAAGATCCTTAACTTTCTTGACGTTCCGTGGAGCGATGATGTCCTTCGTCACGACAAGCTGGTTAACAAGCCCGGAGGAATCTCACTCTCGATGTAAGCTGCAGTGCAATGCTATGTCACTCAATAGGGCGAGCGATATTCATAGGTTGTACGGTCGTCGTTTTAAGTTATGTATCATTCCTGAATGTCTTATGCTGTCCGGCGCTGTGTATAGACAGATCGCTCGGTTACTAGTTACGCTTGTTTAAACGTCAAATTCGTTCAAAAATCATTGTAATACGCTGAAATAAAACAAATGTTCACGGACTATGCACCGTTGTGCGATTTTGCCAAGAAATCGAAGCTTGAACTGAGCGATATTTAAGTGCATCTGTCATATTGCTGGTGCTTTGTTCTGTTTATTGACTAGGTTGGAAAGATCGACAGATCAGGTGATCAAACCAATTAACATGGAAGCCCTTTCGAAATGGGTCGGAGCGATTCCCAAAGATGTCGTCAAGGATATGGCACTAATTGCGCCCATGTTGGAATATTTAGGTATGCGCGATGTATATTAAGCTAGCGTGGTAGGTATGTATTACTAAACGTGGAAATCAACCATGTCCTTCGGTTTGATCTTTCTTTCACTATGCCCAGTTTTATACAGATTCACATACAGAATCACAATGACTAATGGTCGTGAGATACAACAAAAAAAATGACTAAGTTCGGGAGGTAACATTTCAAACGGTTCGGTTAAAATCACGTCAAGTCATAGAGCTATGACAGTGGCGCATTAAAACAAGCTGACATTTGCGGATTAATTCCTTGATAATTCTAATAGCCCACCAGTACCAACTAATAGGGTTTTCCATTTCTTTTTTCTGTTATTCGGCACTGTTGTACCACTTTTTAGGCTACGACCCTGCCGCGAATCCACCCGACTATGGTAAGCCCGATTCGTTCGTACTGAACAACACGAAATCGATTAAGCAGAATGTCGAAGAATGGCGAGCTAAGGAAAATGTCGTTGAACGTGAACGTGAAGCTTTGCGACGAAAAATGGCAATGGAAAAGAACCACCATAAAGACGAGCAAGATAACGCCAAGGACCGATAGGTCTCAGCTGACGTAGACAGCTGAAATGACAAGTTCAGGGTAGCGGCACCTGTCGCTTAGGCGTACGATAAACAGCAGTCGATTCCGTCGGTAATATCACGGAATAGCGTCAGTTAAACGCGTTGATACGACCCATTTTATTTAGGCCGTAAATTAACGTTTGTTCTCCTTTAGTACACGAATGCAGTGGCTCAATCCATTGGCAATGAGCGAGAAAATACCGAATCCTAGTTTGTCGATACATCCGTATATGATCATTTCACGTAACTAGTGTCTGGTACCATTCGTCAAGTTATTTTCATTGTGTTTTACATTATATAGCAACGACGCTTATCAAAAACAGTTCGTTGAAGGGTGTGCGTGAGCTTTCAAGAGCATTTCACAGTAATGAATTATATTAAAACGCTTGGCTAGTCCAAGTGATTACAATGACATGTGGTGGCAGATAAAAAGCGAGGAAAGGAGTTCAAATCGCCTGTATTCAAATGTATAGGAAATTTTCTCTAATTTATTGAGAGATTTAACTTTGAATTAGTTATATTTTGTATAGCGAATCAAATAACTGATTACTGCCTGACAATATTTGGATATAGCGGACTATTTGGATAAAGCGAAGTTCCATGCGATTCGCGTCGATGGTCAGCTTCGGTGGACCTTCACAGTTTATCCATAACAGAACAATTAACATGTTTCTCCCTCGGTAGTAAGTACATTGAAAGCTTGTTCTGTTTTAGTCATCATGGCAGCTTCCTTTTATCTGTTGCATCGTCCGTGAGAGTAACGTATTGAACCTGCCTCCACAGTTAGTTTTTTCCCTATGATTTATTTACTCTTTACTGCCTCCCTGCGAGTGTTGACCGGTGTTCTCTCGTTTCGATTTATTACTGTTTTACCATATTCTTACTTAATTTGTATTGCATTGCATTCCATAGAAACCATCATCTGCGGACTTAGACATCGTTTTGCTCAGTTAATGGTCTCCTGATACCTGCTCCTTTTCCTCTTGCTGTACGTCTTCTGTTGTATAAACTTAGTCACGTTACTCTGATGCTTTTATACGGGTAACGCTTTTCTAACATACCGGATGTCTACTGTTTTCTACTGGATGCTGATGTGTTCTATCGTTTCTCAGATACCTTGTGTTATCATTAGCTTTTACAGTGAAAGATGTGTTCCGCGCTTATTTTCAAGTGTGTATTTAAGCTTCAAAATGATAACATCTAAAGTCTTAATGAAATCAATCGTGGATCTAGACTAAATGACCATCGTGTTTGCCTTGTTAGCATAATTTACGACTCTGTTCACCGGCTAAGTGCTCACCGGAATTTAGTTTCTAGTTAAATCGGCCCCCAAACGCACAGGTTGCTGTATCACTCAACGCCGCAGGATTTCCTAGGATTTTTTTGAAATTTGGAAATATAAAAGAAGTTAGGTTCCATATCGGGGCATTGTAAGGCAATAACGGCTGGTTTTGAGACGTAGTTCTAACCGAATAAAATATCGCTAAGGATTTCTGTGAGCTTTCCATTTCGGAGTTGAACAGTAGACCGCAGCTTTTGAAATCACTAAAGCCAGCATATGAGTTTCTGTGGTGAGAGTATGTTTGTTCCCGTATTGCAGCAGAATTTAGAAGAATAGAACTTTCGTACAATGAGCGATCGGCGCACAAGACAAATGTTTCACGACGCATTTTCTACGTTGTAATATCTAGTAATTGAATTGTTTTTTCTAAGCGCTGCTTCGGTTTTTGAATAGAACGTAGAATGTAGCTAGCTGTATACCGAAGAGTGTATCAAACAAATGTCTCTGGCCTGACAAAAGCATCGATGCGTAATCTTTACGCTAAAGGTTTCTCGTTCAATGAAGGCTCGGTGTACAGAGAGATAACTAAATTCCAACAAGTACCATTTCCCGAAAAGGATAGATTTCCACAACGTCTGCTTAGATTTATTACATTTGTTCAAATTTAGATAGAAGACTGATCCACTCAACCTGTTTCTACGATGCAAGTGCTGATTAGTGCCCCATTATATTTGTACGTCATTTTGTAAAGCTGTGATCGTGTTTTTGTCGGGAGATGTTGGAATCGCTATGGATCTCATTCCCTGTCAATCATTTATTTCTGTTGGCATTATTGTATCTACTGGAAATCTACCACAAGGAGGCGTGATCCAGCCGATACGCTATCCCAATGTGTAATGACTCGGTAATGGGAAACGATGAAAGGAGACTAAATCCTGACCTCTAATGTTTACACAGCAAAATGTAAGGAATACTGGACGTCCGTCAGGGGCTGCTTTGTTTCGTATTTCATCAGGGTGCCGCTGTCAGCCTGCAAATATTGAAACAGGAACTGGTGTCTTCTTAGGTATTTTGTGTTCTCAGCGCCGTCTGAGCTCTGTATCTGTAAATCTATTGTTCTATCAGAACTCTGTCATACACTACACAGACTTGGAGAGACGGTACATTCGAAACGAATCAAAGTGAAATCTTATGTCAAACTAAAGGTACAAGATAATGAAATTAAAACACTTAGATATTATTATTAAGAATAACAAAAATTATTGGCATCGTACATACGAATTGGGAAGTCGACAAGTAACTGGATCAACATGAAGTGCTCAGACTCGAATTTGTCCTGGACTAGATCGAAGTTACGTAGCGACTATATTGTATTGTATAGAGATTATAAACATATGCATACGTGCACGAAGCTAAATGATACGTCAAAATATTTGTAGATTACCGCTGATTTTGAACAATGTGTTGACATCGATGAATCACGCGATTTTTCACGAAGTTTTCACGAAACGGTATAATGTAATTAAAAAGATGCTTCATTTATGGGCGCAAATTTGTATACCAAATATTTCTCGATCCGATGTTAAGTAGCAGACGATAATATTAACCGCAATGCAAAACAGGGCGCTAAAAATACACATAGCTTAGACCACGGTAGGAATCAAGTGGGAAGTAACAACAGTGAGAACACCGAATCTAATCATGTATAACTAAACGTCAATTAGCAATGTGACAACAACTAAAGCACCCCAATAGTAACATAGTAACATCATATATATGGAGAACAAAATGGACTGGAGCCAAGTTGATGAAGCTGCAGATGTCCTTTGATGCGCGAGTGTTGAATTGTATAATAAAAGAAGTATATTTAAAAAATGACTCAAGCAGTAAAAACGAATAAAACAAACCTGAATTCTAGGTTGCCAAAATTAAACTGACTATTGATTTAACCAATCTATGAGCTTGCAAATGGTAAAAATCAGTTTGATTTTTGAGTATATCTACGATGCATCTCGATAGTATTGTCTAGTTTGTATTCTAACTATTTAATTGTTAGCAGATAGGTCGTACAAAATCCACAAGATGCAATCTTGCTTCCTTACCTTTGCAATACATGTTGGATCGGATGGGTACGTAAATTAAGTTGTGTATAGTTCACCTAAAACTTGCCAATGAAGATCAAATAAATTTTTTCGCAGAAAAGATTTAATCAAAATAGTCATTGACAATAGGAGAATTCGGTAAAGTTCACTTTTAAGAGTTCTGATAGTTAAGTTGATGACTATTAACCAGCGTGTGTCCCTATTGTTTTGTGTTATATTTTTGGAGTAAAATCAGTTAGCGTATTGCCTATTAATAGTTGAACTCATGATGTTGGACTTCAAGATTGTTTAAAATGCGTGACAAAGATAATTTTAATATTCTACAGGAATGAGATTACGGTTTGCCTCTGTTTAGGTATAAACTAATCTTCGGAAAACTTTTGAATATGCAAGCAAATTTGAATTTGTTCGTTTTAGAGTCTTGTATTATAGGATACTAGATAAACTGATAAAGCTTAATACATACATTTTATTATTTTAAAACTACTCCGGCTTCTAGGTCCAATAAGGTGAAACTGAAGTATGGTGTTGGAGTTATATTTTCGAAAAAAACAATGACGCGATGCCTGAAGCCATACTGCTTAATTACCTTCACGTTGGGATTGTCTAAATACGCCCGTCTAGCGTACAATCTCTGATCTAAGATCTGATTTTGGTCGGCAACATCTGCTTGCTGTGCATTCTACTGTGAAAACATTATAGTGAATGAATACATGACGAGTGTAATCAGAGTTTTTCTAATGCTAAAGATATCAGAGCTTATGACCAGCGACGGTAGAGTGCAGGTTTGCTTTCCAAAATTCTACTATATGTCTGATTCGACAAGATGCGCAAAGTCCAGTACTTTATCAAAGATACCCTACATTTCTGCTTACTTCAGTAATACACCGTTTAATTAACGCTTGACTTCAAATGAATTATGGTCCTTTTCATGGAACATAGCTGTGTTAATTTACTAGATAATATGGAGCGATGTATCCAATATACGTCATTATATTCCGTATTTATTTATCAATAAACAATTTGTTTACAACAAAGAATTGGTTTTAGTATGTAAATAGAGCACGAAAAAATGCGTATGCTCAAATAAATAAATCTTATTGAAAAAATTATAATTTGATGCAACAACTAAAGGAAATCTCATAACGTCATAGGACATAACAGAGAAAGTTCCCTATCTATGGTTTTGTCTTCATTTAAAAGGTTTTCACCACAAAGGTTTTTCACAAATGTGTTTTAAGTACAATTTAAATATCAACCTGAGCTCAAAAATTTAGCTATATCCACGTATTTAACCTTTCGGAACTGCAACCAACCATACCTTCAACTTGTCTTTTCCAGAAAACTTAATGGAAATATTGGATTCTGCCTGCACGTTAATCTATTTTTATTCTGTAGCTTTTACCGTGTTTTACATCCGTTACTCAAACAATTAATTACTTCAGATGGCTGGATCCCAGCACGAAACTAAAAGGTTAAGGTCTATTGTGTAGGTGGCAAGGGCCAAGTCAGACTGTTCCACCACTCACTCATCTGTTTACTCAAGCGAGCATCCCGCGCATTGTCCCACGCACTAACGGTAATGCGTTCATCCTCGTGGATGTCTGTATCGGGGACTTCTCATATAGACGTCGTCTGCTAGCGGATCATCCAGTCAGCCTTCCGTGGACCTTGTGATCTGCAGCAGTCGTCAGTGTTTGCTCGTAGTTGACGAGTGGTCGGGCAAGCCAGTGGTGCATGAAAGTAACAGAAAACGTTACAAGTAAATACCTACACTCTAAAATAGTGACCCTACACTCCTGTTTTATTCTTAACAACAATGCTTTTTGCGGTTGCGCGGAAATGTGGCCTCCTAAGCGCAACTGTTACGCGGACTAGCCCCGCAGCGCTGAACCGTGGATTGTATAATTATTCGCGAGAGCCATTCATGGCTCTAGATCGCAAACCGAAAACAGTCAGCGCCGATGAAGCCGTTAGTGTAGTAAAATCAGGTAAGTAAGTTGATTAAAGCAGTGAACACAAAGACGTACGTATTCATTTAATAGTTCCAAGTCAACGTCACTATATATTTGTAATGTAAAATTTTGTCAGCTCTGTGATTGCCAATGGGCGTCTGTTCATTAAGTGTATTTTTGGTTTTTGGGTCAGTTTCTCCCAAACCAGTTCTGCTTTTTTTTATGATACGGCAGCAGCAGTCACCAGCATTTGAGTAATTGCATTATCTCTGTGGTTATGCCAGGAACATGAAAGGATCATTTGAATTTCCTTTTCCGGAAAAAGTGCGACGACTTTTACGTAAATTTTTACAAAGTATCTCAAAAGTGCAAAGTAATTTGCACCTTTGAAATAATTTATTCTGCTTTTTTTATTATCAAGGTTTTGGCGACGCAATATTGTTGTGTACTTATTCACAAGCATGTTTTAACAAGAAACGGTTCCTAGAACTTGCATGTATTGTCTATGAGGGAATAGATCAGTCGGTACTATGTAGTGGTTAGAAACGAATGTTAGTCTTCGCTCAGTTATATTCCATCGTTATTCGACTTCCGTGTAGTTAATTCACATCTGCCAACAAAGGTCGCTACGAGGTTTCTCTAAGCAAAATTTCCATTTTAATTACGTTTACGTCTTTCTTAATCAAAATATTTTTTTCGACTGTTAAAAATTATATTTCAATTACAATAATTTCAGTTCCTTCGTCATTTTACTGTACTCCCTTTGTGAGGACACTCCACTCCCCGACGAACAACTTAAATTACTGCATGTACGTGTCGAACAATTTGCACTTGCCGATGTTAATATTCTCGCTCGTACAATTCACTGAACTGTAGTTACCGTTGTGCCTGGTTCCCCGCTTCCTAGGCGCCAGAAAGCATGAGTGATCTCCATAGAAACCCACCTTCGTTTTGAGCAAACCTATTTTGAGCGCTCCTTTGCATAAAGACTTATGCGTGGTTTCACGATCAGGGTGCTGTGATACTGTTATCAGAATGAGCCAATCATAAGCATAACTGCCATTAGCTAGACAGTGTATTTTGACGTTGGCATTAGTCATCAAGACTGTTGCCTTGCATGCATCAACAAAGTTTCATGCCATGATCATTCCATGGGCGGAAGCAGCAAAAACACACTACCATTTCGCGTTTCGTATCGAACGATCTCAAACGATGGACATCGCTTGACGGCCAGTGAGAGGGCACGGTCTTTACACAGATCAGTATTGGACTTCGATAGTCAATTCCTTGCTAAAATGTTACTCCTGTGGACAAAACCGATTGGTTGTCCATCTCTTAAGCATTGTTTTTGTTGCCCCTATCTAAAGAGATTTTTGCAAAACGTGATGATACAGTGAAGTTGCTTTACTGCTACAAATGGCTGGATAGGTGACTAAGTGTTCGTGAGTAGTCGAATAGTGTGCGTTATTAGATGCAACGCAACAACAGTAAAGTGACCTTTTGCACGATAGTCTTATAATGTTCCCTCAGTCATGGTCAATGAGAAACAAGTAGCGGTAATATTTTCAACTTCAAATTAAAGAAAATGATATATACTACTCTAAATACGTTTTCGGGGAAAAAGCCTAGTTAGAACTACTGAAAACAGGTACATCATGAACGATAGGTAACCTCGACAGTAGTACTCGAATCGAATGTTAAAAATTCGGTAAATCATTGCTTGGTATCGTCTACTTATTGTTCAATATTTGTTCTTAGTACTTTTGGCTGCATCAATTATGACAAATCTACCATCATATCACGACTATATTATGATAACAATTTATACATTTTCTATTCTTAGCAGTAATTACAATGGAATGCATTAATTCAGTGATATTCATTCTTGGCTATATGAGGCCTCTTATTGGCTAATTATTGCACGCGTGACAGCTAGGAACTAAGTCCATATATCGCCAATATGACTCGTTATGGTGATTGCATTGACTCATGCGGTCCGTGGGGTAGGTGGAAAAGTATCTTCTATGAAATAATCTTTTGTAATAGAATAATACGCTTCAACTGGGCTGAAACAGTCTATCTCTTATATTGGATCGAAACAACCCGCTATGAAGTGATGGTCTCGTGGCTTGACACAATTATTTATGGGAAGCCAGCCTTGCTTGGCGGGGGTAGCGTTGTGGGCTTTTGATTTGTTCGTCTAATCCGTTTGTGCTGATTAGATTCTAAATCTAATCATGTACTCTAGAAGAGTATATGATATATTCTTTCAACGCGTTTCCATACCTATACCAAAAACTGCATGTAGAAATTGCGCACATCGCTAATGTTCGAAATCATATCTCATAAATGAGGTTACGCAGTATAACAAATACATTGCTAACAATAATCGTCACGCCGACTAGCTGTTTACTACAGTGCTCGTTAGGGGTCGTTTCAGATAAGCGGAGTCATGAAAAAGGTTCAAATATCAGGTAAAGCCCACGTTAAATGTTAATTATCTACGTTAACTACGTTATCTATTAACACGTAGAACTGTTGGTTTTATCCAGTAGAATCTTGTAGAATCGTGTTAACTCCAATGCAGAGAGTGAGAGAGAGAGAGGGTTGCAATTCAAAAATGTTCAATTCAAATTCAACTTTGGGTTCATATTCCTAGGCACAGTAAGTGATGGATCAAAATGAATTCTATTTACATCATAGAAACAAACGGTTTATTTGACGAAAACTGATTATTGTAATTTTCTTTATATGGCGATCTAAAATTGTTATAACAGTTGCGAAAACTATGAGAAAGGTAAGCAACGAATCCATGCCTCTATAATAAGGGGATGATTTTTGAGGGACAATCGCGGTATCGCTGTTGATTATATATTGTAAAATTTTGTGCCCTTATTTTCTAATGGACCTCGGAACATAGAAACAACGATATGTTTCCACGATCAACGCGAAGATTTCTGATTAATATTACACAAAGCCTAAAAAGCTATCACCATTTCATAAGTTAAGCAGATTGGTAAGCTCGTTTGTTAGGCCAACAGACTCTGATCATTAAATAGACAAAGTTGAACCAGTATATGCTGAAGCTCGATTCGATGCGATTCGGCAGAAAAAGACAAGCGAACTAGGGTGAACACTCCAGTGAAGGCACGTGCGTTCCATGCCCATGGAAAAACGGAATGCGGTACGGGGCAACTTCTAGCCAATTTCTATTCCGCTATAGTAATATGCTAGCTAAGAACGACAACTGTATTACTATTTAACACGTGTAACTGAGATGAATTTTTCGCACCTTTGGGTAACTCGCGTGTAGTGTTTTACCGTTTATCGCTAATAATACTCTGTATGTTTGATTCCTTTAACTATGCGCTCGATCTACTCTAGGCAAAAGCTCCTAAAACGTACACGAAATTTATTAGTAGGTAAAAGTGATATGGGTCGCTGTTTCTATTCGGTACGCAGCTGAGAGGGCTCGTTCAAGTATTTACCTCTTCTTGAAGTCCTTCTCCAGATAGGTGGACAAGCGTTTGTTTAGCCGGTGACAGACAACGAAGAGGAAGCTACTTATAGGTCCTGGTCACTACTAGTCGTGTTTGGAAGGTAGTTTCGTAGAAGCGGGCAAGAAGGACAGTGTAGCAAGCTCTGTTTTATTATGAATAAAGGGCTAACTTATCGTAAGTTGTGTGTGGTATTACTAAAAGACACCGCTCACAAGAAAAAGGAAAGTTTCTAGTGTGATCATTTTAAGTCGTTAACATAATAATTGCACACATAGCATAAGTCAATGGATTTGCGAAAGACTTTCAGACCCACCAAACAGGTGAGCCGTCCGAGACTGTCAACGTTACAACAGCTAATTTATGGAAATTGGCATAATTCACAAACTTTCAAGCACTTGTGTCTCCTCGCAGGCTTCAAATTGTATGGCCTGCTGACAGTACCCGAAACCTATTATCCTCCAATTTGATGTGATATTCGAAAGAAGAAAGCACTTGCTCAAAAAATTGATCAAAATTACAAGTAGGTAGGCCATAAAGAATGCACTTTTACTCCTGGGGACCTCGCTGTAGCCTTGCGTAGGAAATGAGGGAATATATTTGCTGTATGTAAAATGTATTGCGAATAGTCTGACGGAAAACATGAGACAAGTGAAAGGTGTTGGTAGAATGAAGCCAAACTAATGATAAAACTACAACTGAACACTGAAAAAAAAACGTGCGATACTGGTTCAATATCATAAGGTTATTTTTGCTGCTCGATATGCACGACTTGCTTTTGTCTATTTTCACATTCGTGTGCAAGTGACACGTACAATACAAAAGGTAGTTTATTTTTACGAAAGTTTGAACCGACTTATTCGACAATGCAACCCTATTTACAACCAATGCGACTAGCAAGACACAGTTTCGCAAGAGACAAAGTCGCGTTCAATGTATCTATTTTTAGAACGAACTAGCAAACCTAGTACTCTCTGACCTTACCAAGGAAAGAGACAAGGGGTGAGTGGGTCTTCTCTTCAGGTCTTCGAATGGCTGAGAAAGACTCGAAGGTCACCACTACGCAGGCTGCGAATATAGGAAACTGAAGTATTAAACCACCCATGGGAGTGGTCAGGTAGGACGCTTTGTAAAAACAGTCATATGGGTATGTTTAAAATTATGCGAGTTTTGTCCCATGTATCTTGAAGAATATCTCGCTCCGTTCTGAACTGATATCTGCGCGTAGGCTAGCAGATGTTTGAAAAATATCATATATTCCAGATATAAGTAATAACAGATACTAAAATGGCAAAAAAAATCTCGTGTTGATTTAAAAAGGACGAAGTACTTAACTCAATTTTATGAGGATGTGTAGGTCAGCTCTGTGATAAAGTTTAATCGTTATACACGAGAACTCGAATCAATTCCATTTCAAACAGGTTTTGCTGTTTATTTTACCGACTGCATCTGATGGCATGCTGTTGTAGGGTCTGATGAATCATTACCTCTTTTTTTATTAATGAAATTAATAATAAAATAAAATAAATTAATAAATCACGACACAACACAGAAACGTTTGTTTTCCTGTTAATTGGTTTATTAGTACTGAGTTCGAATCGGAATACGCTCGCAAATCTTAGAAGCTTCAGATTTACTCAATCGACACAGTCCCATGTGGTGTCTATGTGGAACGAACCACTCTCTTTAACAGTTGGCTTGATATTTTATGGTGTATTACTGTTTGGTTAATTCCTGTCGTCAAAATATATTCGAGGGATTATTGCTGTTATTATTTTGTCACACTGACATAATGAGCACTTGAAAAAGCAAAAGAAATTATCATACAGCATATCCAAAATTTGGTCCTTGAATTAGTTCTAATGAACAAATCGTGTCATTTCAGGCGATGTGGTATTTTTGCATGGAGCAGCAGCCACACCACGTGCCCTTGTGCCAGCTCTTGCCGAGCACGGCAAAAAGGCTGGTCTTAAGGGGGTCACGGTCTGTCACATTCACACCGAAGGAGCGGCTGAATACAACGACCCAAGCTGCGACGGTATCTTCCGGTATGTTTTTGGTGATTTTTGCCAAAACAAACAAGTCCTTCAAAGTGACTAGTAACTTCCGCTAAATTAAGCTAGTTAGCTGGACGGCAGCCACACTGTTTAAAGGTTTGAGCATCTTATAATCCTCTGATGATGTCAAATTTAGTTTGCTTATAGTTACGAAATTGATGATTGGTAGATAACGCGATTGAAATATAAACTTCAAATGGATTGCACATGAATATTAAATGTATCTGCTGCCAAGAGCAATTTTTTGAAGTTGATGTTGATCCTATTTTGTTGCTTGATGACGTTACGATTTTGTCTGCGAAGTATAGATCATGCTCGTTCTTCACGGGGGCCAACTGTCGCAAGGCAATTGCGGAAGGTCGAGGAGATTTCATCCCAATCTTTCTCGGCGAGATCCCCCTTGTGTTTCATCGAAAAATTATGCCCGTTGACGTAGCCATGGTCACGGTGTCACCTCCTGATGAACACGGGTACTGTTCTCTCGGCACCTCCGTAGACACGACCCGGGCCGCACTGATTCACGCAAAGCATATCATTGGACAGGTATGTTAATCCATTAAGAAATAATTTCCGTTTTGCTCTAGTATGATTGAGAACATTAATTAACGTTCGGCGGACAAGAGTTTCTCTAAAAAGCTTTTTTTTAGTTCGATTGCAAGCGAATATTAAACATGGCTTTCTCAGTTCGTACTGCATAATGTAAGACTGCTCGAATAAGACTTATGTGATTTTCACTTGTAACTTATAGTGGCCATTAAAAAAAAATATCTTTTTATTGTATCTACCATCATAAACCTTATCGCTAGTATCGCCGGCAGGCTACGTCAACACTTTTTGTCGAAGTCATATTAACGTCAAACTCCGGTTTTGTTTACTCAATGGACGACTGCCCCTGATGTATACAGGTAAATAAGAACATGCCGCGAACATTCGGTGATGCATCGGTTCACATATCGCACTTCGACTCACTTGTAGAGGGACACATTCCATTGCCTCAACATAAAGCTAACGAGCTCAGTGCTCCTGAAATTGCTATCGGCAAGCACATTGCAGAGAACCTTGTCGAGGATGGTGCTACGCTACAGGTCAGTGATTGAGCTATATTATAATAATAAATTGTGTAGTTTTTTTTGTGTCTACACATCCGTTTATAATTTTCATTTTTATATTCTCACAGAAGCTGGATAATATGGCGCCTGGAGTATGACGGGTTCAATGTAATGACCCGTTGCCATGTAGCAACAAATGCTGAAGTCAGAGGGCGAAAAGCAAAACTTTGTTCAAATCGGCAGATGTTACAAGACTGGAACCGGCGGATGTTTGTCATAACATCATGTACTTAACAAGAGAAGAATAATGATACGTAAACACCAATGTGTATGAGTTTATAACAATAACTAGAAATTTATTAGAAAGCATATGGACGGGAGAATAAATCGTTTTCTTGGTCCGTTACGTCTTGTTTCAGATGGGCATTGGCGCGATTCCTGACGCCGTTCTGACACAGCTTGGCAATCATAAAGATCTAGGCATCCATTCAGAAATGTTCTCTGATGGAGTTGTCGACCTACTGGCTACTGGCGCTATCACGAACAATAAAAAAGTCATTCACCAGGGAAAACTGGTGTCCTCGTTTACGATTGGCACCCAAAAGCTTTTCAACTGGATGCACAACAACCCTTCGCTTGTCATGCTTGATACCGGATTTACGAACAATCCTCAGGTAAGTTATTGATTAGTAGCCGTAGTACAAATGCTCTGAATTTTAAGGTTCATTATTAACAAAAACTCATATGAACCTTGAAACCCTCAATAGTTACCAAATAGTGTAAATTGGAGCCAGAATCGCGTTCAATTAAAAATATCCCATTGAAGCTGAGGTCTTCATACACTATTTTTGATCTCTTTTTCTGTCATTATCAGATAATTTGCCAGAATCCAAAGGTAACGGCAATCAATTCTTGCATTGAGGTCGACATAACCGGTCAAGTCGTTTCCGATTCGATTGGACCACGTATCTATTCGGGCTTCGGTGGACAAGTGGATTTCTTGCGCGGCGCAGCTATTTCTCAAGATGGCCGCGGCAAACCGATTTTGGCCATGCCTTCTGTTACCACCAAGGGCGAATCAAAGATTTCGGTGTTCAATAAGGTTGGCTCGGGCGTAGTAACCACGCGTGCTCACGCCCATTACATTGTTACCGAATACGGTATTGCGTCACTGTTTGGCAAGTCCCTCCGACAACGGGCGCACGCCCTTATCAACATTGCCCATCCCGACCATCGGGCAAAGCTCGAGGAAGAGGCTTTTAAGCGGCTTAAATGCATGCCATCACCTTAAACGATCCCCGGATAATCGATGCCGCAATTTGAGCAGGTGCGTACAATACCAGTCCGCGTCGTATACACCTTTTTGTAGAAATCGATGATGAATTTTATATATGAGCACAGAATCGCCGATCGCCAGCGGCAATGACATCGTCTTGGGGGGACAAACAAATGAAAACGTCACTCATACCGTACAATAGATGATAACAATAGGTAATAAAATTCGTCCATGAAAAACACGATAATTACAAATAACACCAAGGATAAAGAGTCTACAATTATTTAAACGAAACATGACTGAAACGTCACAAGCACGAATAAATATAAGACATTGTAAACATAATTGTTTTTACAGAGCCGGGTTCTTTCTTTTTTAAGTTTTTTCAAAATATAAGTAGTCAATTTGTCAAATATATAAGGTCGCATCCGTAATCAGACGACTTGACCACGGAGACCAAGAGAAAAAAAAGAGAGGAATGTACTTTAGCTGGAAATTATTCGAGAACTGAAGAATGTTAAAAAAAGCAGCAATGCCTTTACTCAGGTACAGGCAGGCAATCTTTTACTCAGGTACAGGGAACTATTTTTAATTAGATGGGCGCTTCTCATATATATATATATATATGGGAAGCAGCACTTCATATGTATATATGGTGTGCTACTGTATATGAACTTGCGGGAAAGTTAATAGAATGGTAGCGTTTTTTGTGCAAAAAGATTTGCAGCGTTTGTTTTCAGCGATGCATGTAAGCAACATAGAGGGAAAGAGATAAGGCTTCGCTAAGGAGAAAAACAAGTTGTTCAACCTTTTTTTTTTTAATTAGTCGTTAGCAAACTTAACGACAAAAGCAGATGCCGCATGCATAGGTGGCTGTCATTAGAGGTTGAATGTAAAATATTTGTTAGAATGGATACTACCGCAATGATCTGTTTTAGAACAAAATAGCCGTGAATTTGGGCATCGATTACTGGTAACAATGACAAGTGCAGATCAATGAACTGATAAAATCAAGAAATAAACAGATCTATCACGCGGACTCGTTGTTTTTGCTGACAAACTCGTGCGTAGAATGCATGCTTCATCTCAAGTAAAATATAATTCTTTGGTATGTTAAGATTCTTTCTCCACCTATTTGATAGAGGTCACTTCAAATGTCTCAGGTGAAACAACTGAAATAAATTCGATGGTTTCGAATTCCTCCAGTCATACGTGGCTGGCGGCGTTATGCCATTAGCGTAACTTCTCGCAAGTGAATAAGATTATTTTTTGTTTAAGGTCTGGTTTCAGCCGATTTGCGGCTGCACTGAGTCCCTTAAGATTAAGTGCAAACTTTAGTTACGATAGATGAATACATAAATGTAAATTAGTATCGTGATACATCACGTAAATGTGACATTCTTCATTTCGAATTGTTAAATTTGCTCACATTAATTAACTTCACTTTATAGCTCTACGAAAAACCTGGTGTTTCGTAGCGGCTGTTGATAGCCAGTTGCAAATATTCTACCTCTAAAATAATTAAATTTTCAAACCATAGGGACTAGCTCTGGACTATTCGTTTGGTAACGATTTGTCACTCAAGCAGTTCAAAATTTAAAAAAATGACCTTAGCTCGTCTTATCGCAGAGTTTAGGTAAATATACCCTATCAAAATTCATCCAAATATGTGCATTCTAGATTAAATATCAAAAAGTGTTAAAGTTTATTACTTAAAAAATATTTAAAATTCTCTTTCGTTTAGTCGATCGTCGAAAGTTTATAAAGACGAGAAAAACCAGCATTTAAGTGCAGGCTCACAAGAACCTCTGCAAGGAAGGAACAAGAAGTTGATATGATTTAGCCAATAGAAGAAACACACTCTGAGCAATTCTTACGATGTACAGCACGCAAATGTGTCTTTATTATTCTGGAAGAACCGCGAAAATTGGTCCATGCACTACTCTCGTTGCTATCTGTTAACCAGATTTCGACCGTAGAAATCTAGTCAGGTGTATTTTAATTTTACACTCCCGTGGCTCTCAGTCATGAAAAGCTAGAAAACAATGGAGATTGTGGATCTGAGGAAGATTTCATGCAAAAAACAGGCTAGGATATCTTAAAGCTCTTAATAAAGGAAGTTATCCTGTAATACGTTTACATTAAATTGGCGAGATATACACAAATCCATGCCTAGAGGCTTTTGAGGATCGATTCCTCTTCAGGAACCACGAATTTCGAGTCTAAGTCCTATAGATTAAAGTCAGCATCCATGCTATTAAAACGATTTTGCCAGTACTGACCACAGTTCAATGTATAGTCCCAGACGCAACATTCGTTTAATTTAACATATTATATAATTATAAGCACTGTTTAAGTATTCAACATCTCTTCGAATCTATCGCCCACAAAACAGTTTCGCGACCGTATCTGCAATTCTGGGAGCCGCTACTTTAACGTAGCTCGCCTCACGACCTGCTTAGGTGTTTAATTGCCTTTGCGTTACCACATTTTGAATGACACTATTGTCAATCGGCGTTTTTCCCTTACCCACAATTTATCCTCACCCATTGGCCGATGAAATGGAATAGGTAACAATTGAAACCAGTTTCTCGTCCCAGCTTGTCGATCGGCTCTCCCGCGTGACTATTTCCACCTAGAAATGGGAATCAATGTCGTCCAACATCGGCCACAAAAACTGGACAAGCGACAGCAACCGCTATAGGCAATAGCAGTGGTGGCATCAGCAAACTTTTTTACTCCCTTTTCCCGTTGTTGTCCTACGGCGCAACGTTCGCTTCCTTTTCTAAAAGTATCACCTAGGGAGATATATCCATTCAAACCATCGTAGAAGCCAAGCTATTAGAAGTTTGTTTGTAATATCACTTGCCTTGGAGCGGCAACAGAAACAGCTGTACTGAAACACAGTTGTATCGCGCGTTTGCACCATTATTCCTGTGACAGTTGTTATTGTTGTTGCTATTGCGGATATGGTTGGTCCGTTTGTCGGTGCGTGGTCGTGTCTTTCCAACAGCTTCGTCCTCTTTTATTGTTCTATTGGCCTCTCAACAATAGCACATTCGCACTAACGCGGGCGGCCGGTTGAATTGGGTATGTTGTAGTTTGGCTAAGTCGAGTGTGAGATTGGTCTTTCGCCTCTGTCTATTCTGTTACTGCAACAGCTGGTAACGTGGTCAGGAAGTTAGGCATGGAGTTAGGAACTTTGCCTTGGAGTGGCAGGATAAAGCAGGCGGAAGCAGGTACAGGCGTTATAGGTGCTTCAGAGGTGGACCAATGTCTCTGGAGCACTGACGAGACCTACAAAATCATTTCGTGTGAATGAAGAAACTGACTATCTGCTAAAAAGGCAGGGGGCGGAGATGTGAGGCTCATACTGGAGTTAAAGACAACAGCAAAGTAGCTGCACTAATGAAAAATGTTTTGTGGCGCTGCATCTACCAAGTCTAACTTGGCTCCACCTTGATAAGACTTACATATTAGGTTTTGCCCGGATCGAAGACTTGACTTGAAAGAATTTTCTTGTTCGAGTATTCTGCCGGAAAGTTTAAGCAATAGACCTTTCTTAAATGACGTCGAGACTCAGTAAATGTAAATTTCAAGTTTTTAGTTATGGCCTTGAACAATGTGATTTTTCTAATAATATTAAGTGATACCTACAGGTTGACGTAAGTTTGGTTTCCAGTTTCTTTAGGTCGCCATCGGCTAGATGTAAGTGGACTACAGCTTACTTCCGGCAGTTACAAGTAAAATTTTATCGATGTAAGACTGTATTTCATGTCGTTTGGGACACATTAATGAATGTTTGGTTTTCCCCTTTATTATTTCCACGTCACGTAGTTTTTATAAAACAAAAAAATCTGTGCACATTTTCTATTTTTGGAAACGAAAAGCTTTGCTTGCATATCAGTTGAAAGATTAATTGACATACAGATATCAAAGGGCAGGCAGCTGTTGAATTGTTCCAACGACATGTAATTCTAAAAGAAATAAACCTTATGTATTTTTGTGCTGACTTTTGAAAGTTTCATTATCATAAACGGTACCATAAGCCAGTTCGCATAAGTCGCGAGTTCGAAACTGGATATGCGCGTGGAATAGTTTTATTTATGAGATACTTAACAAAGAATTATCATCTCAAAAGAGGAAGCATGAGATTAACCCAAAAAGGCACAGAAGAAGGCTGCGTAACTACGAGGTGGAGAGCACACCTCAAGGCAACAGTACGGCTATCTAGGAAGACTTCAGAGCCGGAAGTTCTGAGGCGCTTCAGGCCAAGGGTTGGCCAAAAAGGTAAAAAAAGGAAGCGTGCTAGTCAAAACACTTCGATTTGGCTGTTTATTTTTTGTTTCTAGCTGACGCTTTCAATATCTTTGGGTAATGACATTAGTATCGGAACTACCCAATTTTGGGGACATTTATTTTGAAGTTTGGTCTGACACTTGAATTCTGAAGATTTAATGATTTTCCATTTTGAAAAAAGTGAATGAAAAATAATTATCTCAGTACTAAAGTGATGTATGTTTCTTAGGGCTAACTACAGGTACTCGATGAGCATTGGTTTTCATTGAAAAACAGATTTTCTGCTTAGGACCTTACACTCGTCTATTCAAACTTCTTGTGCCTTTTTTTACACAGAGCCCTAGATAAGAATCCGGGCACAAAACCGCATATAGTGCTTATTCAAATAGCGATATGTCATTATCGCCTTTTTAATATCCATACATTTGATATGGATAGTCCGACAACGAGACACAACGATATAATCAATTGCTTGCAATTTACCGCTTCGGAAATATATATATTTAACATTTCGAGAACGAAGCTTTTTTAGACACAAGGCTCACCATAGCCTGATGAATAGCCAAGCAAATAGGGACATTATGGTTGGCGTGCTAACCAGTGATGCGTGAATACGTATATTTGCGATTTTTGCACATGGTTTGTGGTATGGGTGTTATATGAAAGTGTCAGAAATAATCGCTCCGAGTCTTGCAGTCATCCCAGTCTGTATAGGTCAAACGGACGAATAAAGCGTGAATTTCTTGGCCAGAAGACGCAAGCAACTCTGCTAAGGTGACAAAATATTCGCTTTCATTTTGCGAGTAGGGCGTGTACTGCTTCCTATGGTGATAAGCATATATGTTCTCTAATGAAATAATGGAAGCCCCAATTGAAGGTCTACATGGTGATGAAATATATCATAGATATTTACTTTTGTCTCAAATTCGTCGTTATCTCAGATGAGTTTGATGACTAAGCTATGTAAACCTTTGATAAAAATTGACTTCGTAGTTATGGTACTTTTGTAGTTTTGAGTTATTATTGGGCATAACCCATCGGGCTTTCAATGGTTTGATTTTACAACCTGTTATTACAATTTCTCAATGTTCACGAAGTACTTAACACGATCTCAACGCCTACGCAAATATGTTTGGTTGATCTGAACAGTTCGATTGAATTCTCCTGCTCCAGAGAAATTAAGGAAACTGCAAGTCATTGTGGCCTTAACTGATGCAGGCAAATAGCAGGACAAGCATTCGAGAAAGCCGTACACTATTCATTACGTTTTACCAGAGAATTCTTTCAACTAATCCGTTCTGCTATTCACATGGAATACGCCTGTATTGTGCGAAAAGATGTGAAATAGGAGAGTTAAAAGAGAGCACGGTCGTTTTTCTACGGTGTGGTGTTTAATTGCATGGACTTACTTAAAATTGTATATAGAAGATGTTTGGACATATGCTAGGTATTATTATTATAATAAACGAAAAGGCACGTGCAGCTCTACTTTACCGAGAAAGGTTCTCGAACGTTCTAAGTTCAAAACGAAGGCACGCTACGCCTCCATTTAGAAGATTGAACGACTCTTTAATCGTCTGAAGAACTGACCTTGGGCACTCACATGCACGTTACGTGCATGCACTGGTCTCTAAATAGATTTCAGGATGTATGATATTGCAGTAAATCAGCATGTCAAAGCAAAGCGGCTTCATGTGTAAAGAACTTTCTATGTATTTGAATATACTGTGCGATATCAAAAAAAAAAACGGCTTCGTTTTCTTCTACGTCGTTATATTAACGTTGAAAAATTAAGTTCTTTTTTACATTCTGCTTGTATCCGCTTCCTCAAGGAATTTATTATGAGATTTGATCTGAAGAAAAAGGTACGACAAAAAACTAATCGGCCTGCGTTTAAATTTAAATGTTTAAAACGGTATTCAACCGGTGCCAGTCTACATTTGAATAAGCAAATTTATTCATTTTAGTAAATTTGATTAGTTAAGCTAAATAAAGTAACAGTTGTTTTTTCTTGGCAAAGCTAGCAAAGCAATTTCAGAAAATATCTAAACCCGGCATAACCACCTTATATAACACCTGAAACAAACAATCACTGTCTCATATTGTCAGGCCTAAAAAGCGGCATCGTAACGTAAATCGACCACAATTTCATATGATTTGTTCCCATTAAGACATAAAACATGCTCGTTTTCATTGCTGTAAGCGGACATACTTTGTGAAGGCTTATCCTAAATGTCCCTAGCAGTAATGTCATCACTTTCGGATAAGTTACCACATTTCGGCAACCTAATTTCTCCTAGAATTCGACACCTTGCACCCGTGATAGCTTAGTGGCTAACGTATTTGCTTGCTTATCTTAGGAACGCGCGTTGTCTATATTTAACCCGGGCATAGATTTCGTTTTGTACTGGGGTGGCTAACGGTAATACGAGACGCAAAACTTGAAACAGGGCTGACTATCGCATGTGTCCGAAATAGGTTTTCTGCGACATGCAGCACACGTACTTAACCTGCTTCGTTTTGTCGTTGACTAACTTCCTTCAGTGGTGTGAAACTAAACATTAATCCATGCAATCCCATTGCACTGGAAGTTCTGAGGCTTTGCCTAGTAACCTGAGGTAGTTTCGTACCAAAGTGCACTCCTGTGCAGTCAGCCATGTAACCACCCCCCTCTCTCAGTAAAGAGCGCACGATGCTCCCTGGGCTCAGGAAGAGAGAATGACGTATGAGTGGGAGAGAGAAACGAATTATGCTCTGCCGACTGGAATTCACTAGTGAACGATTGAAAGTTGGTTTGCAGCCCAACGGTAATCGAGCTTTTGTGGTAGTTTCAATAAAAGGAGCCAATTGCCCTTAACACAACATGCACAGAAACTGGCTGATGGCGTACTTACCTTATGCCCCACCATAGATGGAAAAAACGTTCATTGGGCTCGGTACTTCTGTTTCGAGACCAGTAACATTCAAGGATACGTATAATACTTCGCGGTACCCTCGGGTATAAAACAATTATTGGCAAGTATGAAAATCTATACTGATGTGCTTTTCGCCATTACAAAGAGTGCAAAATGCGAAGAGTTTTCTTTTTAGCTTCGGTCGTAAGTAAGTGAACCACGCGTGGTGCCATCGGATAAGAAATTGTATTTCCTGCTGCGCGTCCCGCAAAATTTATTGGTCGTGTGTTCTATAAGACGGTTACTTACCTAGGTTTATTTATTATTTACTAAAAATAAGCTTTCAAGTTTTTTTTGTATCTCGTCATATTCACGGTAGTTGTAGCATTTATAGCTGTACTTAATTACCATTTTACCAAGCCGATAAACTTTCATTACATGGGATTATCCTTATGTCAGTAGAGGTCAGAATGGGTCGTTGCCAGGTGACAGCCACACAATGCATGATTCCTTTCTAGCTTTACCAAACACATAGCGTCAATCTGGGCTTTGCTACAGACTGTGGAACATAATTTTTATTTTTTTTTAATTCAAATATTATTGTTGTATGTGGCTTCTTTTATCAGGCGTTGTAAATTGTTTTAGAAATGGCTTGACTTCGTTAACTCACCAAAAACCGTCTTTAAGCAGGGTTTTCTCATAATGTATTTTGGCCATAAGCACGGGCAGCATTCGTACCCTTAGCGTAATGAAAGTAGCGAGTTTTCGCAATTTACATTGAGATAAGTGATTTTAAAGTTATGCAATTGCAAACACGGTCAATACTTTTTCGACAATTTAATATATACATTGGATGGCGAACGTAAATGCTCAGTTTGCATTTAGCGATCACTCTCCAGCTGTGGCAGTTGCAACTGGTTGCCTTGTTGGGCTAACACTAGACGTTGCTGCTTACTTTGAATGGTCTTTCTGCTTCATAAAGGTTAAGAACAAACAGCGGTTTCGATATCCCCAGTCCCCAGAGTGAAGTACTGTGAAGAGGCGTTGGCGGTGGAAACTGCGCCGGGCTGTCATGATAAAGCGGAGCACCTAGGAATGGCTCTGGTATCGGGGCTTCTTCGATAGCTCTTAAGGGGTTCTCCAGGACCGGGTGTACGGATTTCTCAAGGGTGCTTTCGGGTCTTCCCTGGCATCTTCAGAGGCTTTGTCGGAACGGAGAATATAACGGCCTAGTCAGAGAACCGTAACTCCAGTGGGCCACTGATATTTGTCCTCTTCCTTCTGCGTTCTTGAAGTCTTCGTCCTCGTCTCTTATAACGCTGAACTCTCGTAACGGTTTCTGCTGCCAGCTGCTGCCATTCGTTTTCTATATCCACCGTTTAGTAGCGGAGCTGCTGTTGTTAAGGGTAGTGCTGTCACGGCTACGGCCACAGCTATAGGTCCGGTCCGTCAAAGGCCTTTAGCCTCCCTTGAAGTGTTTGTATTGTAGACTACGTACCAGCAACGGCGAGCGCGGCCACGCTGGCTTGAGGTTGTTATAGGGAGGAAACCTATGCGGCTAGCTCAAGCAACCTTATGGCCCTATTGAACGCAGAACTATTGCCCCCTCTGCCAACCCCGCCTTTCGCTGTTGCTCGCATACAGTACATAATAAATAATAGAATAGTTTATACATACGCACAGTAGGACAGCCAGCGACAGATATGAAAGAGAAGTCAAATATAGATAAGCGTGCGTATAGGGGCATATGAAAAAGGGAAGCTAAGCGGCCTCATGGTTGCGTTAAAGCTTTTGGATGCTGGGGGTTTTGCATATTTGCAAATGTCCTGTATTGTTCCCCGTGATCATGTGAGCATACTACTGTGATAAATCGCGATATGGCAAACCTTTCCCCGCTTGGCAAAGTGTTCTACGATATTTGGTAAATTAGAAGGGTTGCTGTAATAGTTTTAGTCTGTCGTAATCATTTTAGCTTAGGAATAACATTCATATTTGCTTATTTAGACGCGATTTACTCATTCTGTTGGTGGTAGTAACTTGCATTTACATGCTATATGGAGACAGGCAACAAATTTCATTTTCATGAAGAATAGGACCCCTCGGACTCGACCCAGACACAAGTGTCTATGTACAATTTCTTTTTCGTGTAATTCGGACATATAATCACTAATTATACACTGAAAAAAAGGTGACCACTTCCGTACGTCCATTTTTGCATACTTGGTCACTTCGGTGCGTACATTCAAGACAGGTGAGTCCTGAAGTGATGAAAGGTTTTGAGAGGCAAGATGTGATGCGGCATTGGTGATTCCATTACAAACGGTTTGCTCACAAGTGCTGCTAGTATTATTAGACATATTATGCGATCACATTATGAATACGCTGGTTACCTTTGCATATAGCGACTCTGGTATTGTCGCCTGGCGTCTGGAGCTACTGAAGGCTTTCTTAGAGTAATAGTTGTGGACTTGCGGTAGAACTTTTCTTGGGGTTGACTGAACATTGCTCTCACATTCGGGGTTACACATAGTTGCTCGCTCAAAACTCGGCAGGATAAAAGCGACGGGATTGACAGTAATCCAAATCGATCCAGGTCTCGGTTTCAGCGTTTCCTTATATCCTTTGGGTTGGAACTGTAGACATCTTTCCGGTTGATAAATTCATTGGCAGCTCTCAGTTGAAAAACCACCTTTGAAATTAAAAGGAGAAATATGGCGGCAATAAATTTCCGCTGATCATATCACATAGTGCACTCCCTCATGGTAACACCATTGGACCGGTATTTTGTACAAGCTTAGCAGTAACCAAACCTCAATAGAAAAGCTAAATAAACGATATGAGCCTACCAGTTTGAATCACGGCTCTATGTCTGCTCCGTATCGTTAATAGTTGTGTGTAAAGTAAGGTATGATCTACATGTAAACCTATACCCGTTTTCTGGCCATGGAAAATAGGTCGCGGCACACAGCTGTAAGCTGACATGGAACGAGTATGAGGAATTTTAGCCACTTTTTTTTACCTAGCGGTTGGTCGAAGCTGTCAAGCGATTCAAACATGCTCACTGAGTAGCGTCTCTCTCACCGCCCACGGAAATATCCGAAAAGCCCGATTCTCATCTTTGCTAAGACTGGTAGTGACCTTTACATTAAAAGATGTATTTTACTAAGCAGCGTGTACACTTAATGGAATTTTCAATGTCCTCGACATGGCTAAACAAGGCTTTCAAAAAGTTCGGTACTCGGACACGTCAGCTAAATCTTTAAAAGTTATGGTTGCTCATTAAACAATGATCTTTTCAAAATGTATTAATACGATTCTTTTTGTGCAAATACTAATTAGCATGCTATACATCGTTAGCCCGCGTCTAAGACGTACCGTTAAGCAGAGGACAGAATCCTTAAATAATCAGTGTTCGAAAAGTATGCACATGTAATCATTTTTATTATTGCAAAGTTCTGTTTAATATGCTTTTATTTGATTTCACTCCAAATGTTCACATCAGCTGACTGAAGGAAGTATGACACAAAATAAAAAGGGGAGGAAAAACAACGGTGCGCATTTAAAAGGTCTCATGGCAGGCACCGTCTGATTGGTCTCATTACAAAGTTTGTGGTAGTGCTCAAAGTTTGCACGACCACTGCGGTCTGCGTTCAAGTAAATGAAGCGCGATATCGTCGACTTTTTGTTTTCGGTGCTGTCGAATGTCAGAACCGATAGAGGCGCCTCGTCGAATTTGGCGGCTGAACCTCTTTCTACACTCTTGGCTTCCACGCCTTTCCTACGCCGACTCCGTTGGTGTCCGAGCCTTTGCTCTCGACATTGTGTCTTGTCGTCGGGAAGTCATTCTCCAAACCGTCCTAGTCGGAGTAAGCCGCCGCTCGGAAAAACCTTTCGATTCTGGAGGATAAGCAGACGTCAGTAACATGTATAGCGGAAGCGCCATCGACACTAGGAACAGCAGCCGCAGTATCGGCGGTACAAGCAAAAAACTCCGAAGGGTGTTGTCGTCGTAGCAGCCGTGGACACCATAGCTTACCAGAAGTTTCGAATATGTGACGCTCTTTGGCCCGACCACGCGTCCGCGTCCAAGAGCTTCGAACTATGTAGTAGAATAGATCCCCCTGCTTTGCCTTATGGGCTTTACCCCTGCATTTCCCTGTTCCAGTCCTTGCCAGATCGCTGTTCCCCTTGTGTTTTCCGCACGACCATCAGAATAAATGGATGCTGAAAAAACATCCCTATGGCAAAGCGGCGAGACGAGACAAGGGATCGTCGTATTTGCAGACGGAAAGTGCGGGGTTATATCAATGAGCTGGAAAATCGACGAGGACAAGGACGAGTCGGGATGAGAACGACACAAATCGAAGAAAAGGCTCAGGAGACAGTGCAGTGTGGCATGGTTGGGTTTCCTTTGCCAAATCTAGTAGGATAACAGCCTTTGTCTCTCTTTATTTGTTATCCTTTTTTTAACGCGTACATCGTTTTTCGAACGCATCGTGCTATCGGCCGTTGAAAGTCCATGTTCTGTTCAGCAGAGCTCAAGGCAGTAACGTTAGAACATCGGGTGGCGAAAGACACTCAGCAGTGGCTGCAGCAGCAAACAAGAGCAGAAGAACGATGTTGCAATTTTTTTTTGCGTGCAGTCATTTTAGTGGAACAAGGTCATGTGTCGTCAAGGGCGAACCTGAAACAAGTGGATGTAGATAAGAGAAGGCAGCGGTAGGGAAGAGACATTGAGCTAGGAATATTTGCTAGAAAGTGTCGTGGAGTAAATGCCAACCGTTACTGTATACAAGTACTGCTGCTACTGTAGACATATATGACCACGATTATGGCATATGAGAATAGATGCGCCGGTACCGCAAGAAGAATGGAGAGATATTGAAGTAGCAAAAAGGGGATGTTGCAATGGATGGTTTATGCAGCACGCCGCGTTGATCTCGAAGAGGAATGGATAAGCAGGAGAGGATTGAATAAGCAGTGAATCTTACTGTATGCATATATGTCTAGATGCAATGATAGAAGCTATCTGATATCGGCTCCATTTCCAAAATGGGGATGGTTTCCACCTCTCCGTATCTGAAGAAAGAAGCATTGGTTTTCTTAGTTTGAAGACCGTCTAATAAATTGTGCCACGATGCTTTGTCAAATATTGTTTATCAAGGGCTTATGGCTGATTCGGATACACGCTATATGTTCCCGTCTTAGCTATGCACAAGTTTGTGTCGAGGTTCCATGATGGCAATTTATTGAGAATAATCTTACAAAATAATTTAGTAAATTGCTATTTCGCCATATGATATGAAACTGGTAGTAACAATTGGTATGAGAGCATGGCCGAGGTTCTCAAAACTATGGATGATTGACCAAGCTTCGAGCATGAACAAAAAAAAGCAGCAATTTGGTGATTTATATTTCAGTTAATGACTGTCGGATCAATCAAGGTTAATCAACGCCCTTATTAAAATTAGGCTTGCGAATTTCAACCTTTAGTCCTGTTTTCTAGAAAAGTACTATGAACGTTATATAACCAAATGTTTCGTTCAAGGTTTTCGACCTAGTTCAAAAACATTCCATATAGCTTTCTATTCCAGCCTGTAGTTTTTCTAACTGTTTTTCGCTGTCACTGACCTCGGGCGATAACCTCTGAAGACCTGCCGTATGCAATGTCGGAGCGGCATCGCCATAACCTGCTTCTCATATCATGCAGATTACCGCCAACTCTAGGTCAAAATCCGGTTAATGGATAATATAGTTACATAGGCTCTCTATATGAGTTTGTGTGCGAAGGGATTCGCAAATGCTATGGAGGCACTGTGTCGTCAACGCTATAGGACGAGGAGAACCAATATCAGCAGCGAGCAGACCTTTAGCCACACCAGGTAGAGAAACCCATTCAAAGTGAATAGAAAATGATACCTTATTTTTTGTCTTACCTAAATAAAATAAACGAATATTTTTTTTAGTATCTTTACTTGATGTTACGTTTAATTATTGATTGCGCATTTTTTCTGATCAGTTATACCTATTGCCCATTACATACCCGAAAAAACCTGACATACGTTTAAGTTGCGCTAATTAAGTATACGTCAAGCTTATACGCCCACTGTCATACATTATCGAGAGTTTTCATACTGCCATTATGACGTGTACTTATGCTTGTAAAATAGTTAGTTCGTGCATTTACTCTTCACAGTAGCGTACCGACTTCGAGTCGCGATTAGCCACAGTGGAATGTACGAGGCTCGTTTATGGTGCAGATTGCCCATACAAAATAGGATCGCATCCTTGTTCAATTTATTTGTACGTTGCAAGTTCTCCGGCGCAAGCCAATACCTCGTAATGATAGCAATACTCTCGCGACGTGTTGGCTTCTTATCTTTTTTGTGCAATCTCGGAAACCGCTGAATGCGGGAGCTCACTCATTTCGATCATCCGCGAGAGCTTCCTTGCTGTTAGGATAGACAGTGCTTGACACGCCTGCATTTCCGCCATGTCGCAGTTATGATTTAGGTAATAGACGTGCTTTTAGAGGGGCGGAAACTCAGCATGCCGGCTGGTCGTCTTACATGAGGTCATCAGCAAAAAGGCGTGAGGTTATCAACTGGGCCGATAACGAGGACGGCCACAAAAGCCAACACTCACTCGATATTATTCGAGCGTTTTGTTGTTGTTGAGCTTCCTTTGTCGACCCGGTGCCTTCGTGATTTTTCATCGGTTATCCTTGTTGAAGGAAGCATTTGCCGTTCGTAGATCGAGCTGCTTGTCGCAGGCGCTCACAAACCCACTCTTTTACCAAGCTGTCTACTTACCTCATCCCATAGCACCGCTAATGGTCTCCGATGGTCAGTGACGATGACTAGGCAGACAAAAAAGCCATACGACAACGCTACGACCGTCAGGACCGCAAAAAAAGGACCTTGGCGGGGAAGAAGCGGAAAGGAAACCGCTACCACACCATCGCCCTTAACAAGCTAAAGTGATGACACGGTTCAAGTGAACACGACGTATTCGGTTAGGAAGTTCATTGGAACCGGTAGAACGATGGGCTCCCGGCATGATGAGTGTATATATACTATTTTTTTGAGTGTCTCAAAAATTGTACACACAATGTGAATGATTATAATTTTTGCTTAAATTTAAAAGAATATAATCGATACCTAAATTGCAAAAGAATCTACATAAAATGTATACATCTTTATTTTAGCACAGATGTGTAAAATTATTACCGTTCTAGCCAACACATTGTTGATGAGGGTAGACTATCGATTCACAAGTTTGAAGCAACCCTTCGCTTTACTATGGGACACTCGTCCTCGGTTGCGACTTTTAATGTCGTCGATTTTTTAACGTAGACTTTGTCTACAACGTATCTCACAAAGAACTCCCATTGGCGTTAGGTCTGGAGAACGTGCAGCGTATTATATAAGACCTTTTTACTCAACTTATTAATCCCCGAAAATGGTGCACATGGTATACATTTTTCCAAGGACCACTGTCCAAACAATCTTCATTGGTAGCGTGTGCTATTACGCTTAACTTAGAATGCAATGAAAGTGTAATTTGCTGATGCCAAACTTACGACCCGATTGTCTTTCAGATGTCGTTGGTGTTCATCCGATCGCCTGAAACGTTGTTGACGAACATCCTGAACAATCCTATTTGTTTCAAACTAACCTGTCGTCCAATTTATTGTAAATTGTGTAGGCGAATTTAGCTGAAACTGCCTGCGATATTGTCTCTGTATCAATGACATTTTCAGATATAGTCTCCCTGCGTAAAAGTTAACCCTGGGTTACCTATTATTTACAGCTAATTACATCCCGAAAAAAAAGGGATAATCACAAGATTATGAGCTCTTTGTACGCACTTTTGTATACACTTTTAGGGCATCATGTACTTTGTTCCATCGGTCGCCTCTGACTGTTCCACTTTTCATGCCGATCCTACATCTTCAGATTCCCAAGCAGGAACGTGACTTTCTACCAAATTTATAACGATTGTCCTTAGGCTGGCAATAGCAAAAACGCTAGATATTGTCCTAGCAACAGCCGTGAAGCAATGTACACGATTCGCTAAATAGCGTAGACGGTATGCTTTGCTACGGTGTATGTTTTGACCAGTCATAGCCGTTACCAAAGTGATGGGAAGCGGGTTTCTTTCTACATTAGGCAGTGACAAAAGGAGAGAGAAGTAGAGTGAATATTTATGTACTGTTTTGGATAGAAGTGTGTTTATTATTCTGAGTTAAACTTTTGTTTGATTTAAGCTAAACTGCAACATACGTATTTACCCTGTTGCGGTCACTGGTTGATATGGGAGGATAGGACGGAAGTAAGCGTCCTCTACGTACGTTTATACAATAGATATATTTATTAATATAACAATGTAAACAGTATCATAGTTTTCAAGGGTAGATAGATTTAGCTCTTGAGCTGGCTGACGGAGGAAGAAATAGCCAAGATGAGCATACACGTTTCTAAAAAAAAATTTGGGGTTGTGTCTCAATGACTACACAGAAAAAGAAAGAAAATGCGCCTGATGAGAATATGATGACACTTTCAATATAAGATTTAAAAAAACAAATGCCATTTTGATTACGAGTATACGCTAAAGCTGTTTACGGATACGTGTTAAGTTGTTGCGAATATGAAGACAGTAGATAGGTTAGCCCGAATAAACAAGTGATAATAGTAATAACTTTAAATCGCAACGATTCGTGAAAGACCTTGAATAGGTCGCGCGTTTTGGTTGTGAAGTGGCGACAGTCTAACGTTGTCTCATTTATATCCAGCTCAATCTGTCCTCTAGGAAATAAATTTAACCCGTGTCTCGAACCCTATGTAGCATCTAATTATTAAGCCATGCAATTCGCTCTGAGAACAGATGCTGGGAACACGATAGTAATTCTACACGAAGCATCGTACTATATATTTGGCTCTGACCATTGTTTTATTATATTAGATAATTTGCAAACTATTTACGTCGTACTGCATATTCGCTAACTCTCAGCGTTTTTTTTTAAATAATGAGCTAAAGCGAGACGCAGCAACTTAGAGACGAGTAACGCGCACCTTAAAGTTGCCTAACTTGTTAACCCTACAGTACTTGTAGATGAACTTCGACTGGTAAATATTTCAGCCTTTTAGAAAATCCGACTGGGAGCCGGCTGAGCTAACTTAAGGATAAATTAGTTCAGAGAGAAAAACATTTTTTTGTTTCAAAAAAATCAATTCCTAGCGATCCAGTTACTGATCCGGAAATTTATCGAAGATTAATAAAATAATTAGGCACGGAAACTTCAAGGGAAAGCACAATACGTGAATAATGCCACGTAAAAATGAGATCGGAGAGTTAAAAAACCAACAAGAAGATAACCAAATGTTGGATCCGGAAAAATACGAAGGCATTACCGTATTCGAAGAAGCTTATCACGAAGGCCGGGCTTTGAACGTAAGGAGTTTATTAGTAAGACTGGCACTTCATATAAAATGTATCACAGATTTATAATCCAAATACTAACTATGTGGAGGCTGTGATCAGTCGATTAACTTCAGGTCAATTGAAAAGTCTTGTGGCTTATTTTACAAATAATTTGCAAAAAAAAAAAGCCTCGAACATGCGGTTTCCAAAGACGAAGCATAGCTCAATCTCTACTGCCAGTTTTAAAGGGACCAAACCAGAAGATCGCATCGTTCTGAGAGTTCAGTAGCAGTGTCGAATAGGTTTGGACATAGGTGATGGCGAAATCTATAATGGGCACCAGGGTCATCTTGTAGTAATAAGATATTCGCCGCAAATCAATGCACGGTAGTGTCTCGAGTTTCCTCAGAGACCCATTGGCTGTTAACACGGCAGTCGGAAGTACGCGGTCTGATTATTTGATGACAACGCCAGATTTCACTGCCATTCCTCAATTATCTCCTGGATTGAGCGAACGAATATCCATCTTTGGCTATTTACCATGTTATATCCGTATGATTACGGGGCTTTCCATGCCCTAAAAATGGCAACTGATGGGAGAACACATCCCAGTGTCGACTTACTTCAATTAGAAAAATTATATATGAGGACCCAAACGATAGATATATGGCTGTCCAGATGCTGTGACAGCTCTAATTAAAGGAGACGACCTTTAACACATTTTGTGAATCGTCATTTTAGCCCAACTAATTAAACCACCCAACCAAAAATCCAAGTAACAAATTCATCGGATTCGTCTGTAAGGGTCTTACATTTAGCGTTTCAAAAAGTTATTCTCGGCCAATTTTTCTAGTAAGTCCTACCGTACGTGAAAAAGAAAAACATATATACTACAGCAGATATAGTTATGTGTAAGTGTATTAATTAAACACTTTTTTATTACGTGGCCAAAAGACGCCTTTGTTATTGGCCGTAGAAGGTATGGCTATGTCTGCCAGAGGCAAGGCTGTAACATGGTTTTATTCGAAAAGGTCAGTCAAACAACAAAATGCTCTTTTTCGTAAAAAGGACTGTGCTCGCAGAAAGTAGCCGACGGCTTCTAACACTGCCAAATTAAGTAGGTCAAAGATTATGATTCGTCCACTATAGGCCTACATGAGTTTTTGTGGCGCAATGTAAATCTGTACGGTCTCAGACACGGGCACAGCTATGCACTCCAGCATTTTGTTTGAGAAAAATGGAGAGAAAAATTGTAGCGCACCGTTCTCCGAAGCAATAAACTCGAACGAATTAAAACCATTAATTATCATCCTCATGCATGATTCCTTCATGATATAAATAATACTCTGTGCTAAATTCTGATCTATGATCATGATTATCCGCAATGAGGTAGTATATCTAACACTATTGTTTTGTTCAAACGTAATATCAACAAAGTTGTTAAAATCACGTTCAAAAGAGGCCACATGCCACATGTCGTCGACGACAACGACGTCTGGTGTAACGAGTGCGAAACATCAATGGCTTAGTTTAAATGGGCACCTACACACACGTGTATATACGTCTACTAAACTCAGTTGTACTTTAAAGTTACTCAGTTATTTTGCCAAACTAGCATCGACGGCATCCGTCTTCATATAGACCCGAAATGCCCTGGCTAATGGAGCCCAGTCCCATTTTGGCTCCAAGGTGACCATGTAAGATGCCTTCATGACTTATACGAAACGTAATATGCTTTCAGTCTGCTTTTGAGAATGTAGCTTCATGATAGGTGCTTACTATGGTTATTTATAGTGCAACAAGAGCCCGATGGAATATGAAGGAAATACATTTTTTAGAAAATATTTAGCAGTTTCGTTTTTTAAATTATCCAAACAAAAAATCCAATAACGCAAATTGCTGATAATAATAAATATCTGAAAAAATGAAAATAAATAAATATCTGACCCGCGTACATTTAAAAAGAAACCAAAGTGTGATAACATTATAATGTAGAATTACAACTCCTTATCTTAAAACACCCAGCTAGACTTCTCTATATATACAGAGTAGGATACGAGTCCCTTGACAGGTTGAGGATCATTACATTAGTTTTTTTTTACTGTCATCTTTACGGCATTTTAGTGTTTTTCTATTTTCAAAGATACAGAATAGAGACTCTGACTGTAATAGCCCCTTTTTGCACCTTGTACATATATTTCAATATTCCGTCACTGCGGTATCAAAGCGTATAATGCAACTCAAACTTTGGTGTTCCGAACGGCCCTATATTATGTCAAGCGTACCTTTTTTTCTGCGCAAACCAACCACGCAAGATCTACTAGCCTTCTCATAAAGGAATCAAGGTTAGCTTGTTGAAAAAGAGCCCGCTAGACGCTAAGTTACGCGCCCCGCGAGACCACTTGAAGTTAATTCATCTCAATATTCGTTAGAATAGAAGATTCAGCGATATGCAGGTAAGCACAGTTACAAGTATAAGTGATTTTAGAAGAACAGATTTGTGTTATAATGTATTTCACGAAATGTGCTCCTTGACAAATAATAACTCGGAGACGTTCCGAACATATGACGCTTAGTTGTTCCAGGATTTATTTGTAATGAAATTTCTTGAAAAAAAATCCGACGTATTAAGCTAAGTTGAGATTTATGTTTTAGGATGATATTGTAAACGAAATCGGCCTCATAGAATTCGTGGAAAGCAGATACATTGTAGGGCTATAAACGTATTGTAACCCTACAAACAACGTACCTCGCGTTCAAGTTACAATAGACATTGATTTACGATCGTCGCAAGCTGTTACTGCCAGCCGATAGCTGAATTTAAAGCATCTAAATCTACTCTTTCTGTCTGAAATCACCTAAACCGTTACCTTAGAGCTTTCTAACCAATGTGTGCTATAAGGGAACTCGACGGATAAATAATTCTCTCTGATGATATGTAGAGCCTTTGAAGATTCTGTTCATTGCGAATAAGTCGCTCAGCTAAAATCATTGCGTCATTACGTGCAGCGCTTTTCCCAAAAGGAAGAGGACTTTTTTTTTTCAAGCCAAGCTTCAGTCGTTGCGAAAACAAGCGGTCATTATCAAGCACATGAAACTGCTTTCATCCCGCCCGAATCTATCCTACGATATTGCATGAAACAATGGGAGATAAGCAGTTTAGAATAAGAACCCCTAGCTCAACCTGCTTACCTATCGAAGGATCGGTCAAGTACTTGCTTTAACATCAATTTTCATAACGTTCTTCCGTTTATGTACACAGAAGACTTGCAGTATTACACGAACATATAGAATCCCCTAGCACACCCATAGTCTTGGTTTATACCGATACCAACTACTCTGTTACGCCGGAGACAATGCTTGTTACAGTAGGACTATCCGTGAGATATCGTGTGGCGTTGTTCTATTAGTCGGCTGACGCAACGGCAAAAGACTTACTAAGTTAGAATACTTAGTTCGGCACGTCTAACGAAGCTCGATAAGCGCTCTTCGGCGTCACAGTAGCAGGACAATAAGACAGTAAGGCTAAGCTAATAGGTGTCCGTTGATGTGACGTAATAGTATATTATACTACTAGAAGGCCATCTCAAGAAGAATATCGTAGCAGACCATTCTTACGGCGATTCAAGAAAGGATCAGGGCTACCGCAGCATACTGCGAAAATGGCATCGAGGCGCGTCGTGCATAATCCACTGTTAGACGTCTAATCGTATCTAGCTTCTCGGGCTCCTTATTGTTATACTCTGAGGAACAAGCGGCTGGCCGGGCAAATCCTGTTAAGCAGAAAGAATGCCATCCATGTTTGTCGTCCTGGGCTCGGGGTAGAAGACATCTGTTATCAACAATGAACAAAAGCACCAGTTATCAAGAAAAAAAAGCACATAATACTGCTTAGCTAACCCATACACAAAAATACAGTACAACTATGTATATTGAACAGACTCCATCGTAACCGGAGCGTCTCATTCATACGGAAATAAATGAAGAAAAAAAAATGTTTCCTATTCTTTCAGTCAACCAGTCCCTTTATTTGCTGGCTTCTTAAAATAGACGTTGTTAACATCATACATACCTATGTTACAGGTTCAGTATAAATGAATCGTAATGTAGAAACGATTGTATTTCGCAGGAACTATTATTATCTAGAGTCCGTCAGCTCAGATCGTTAGTGCCTTTCCCTCACATCTGCTACAAGTTGAACGTACCCCCATAGTATGCATGGTAAAAATAAATCACGTGACTCAGCCGTCGGTGGCGTTACCTGCACCATCGGCACGTGTCTGCAATCACTGCGTGTTAAATCGTATGATTTTGATACTTAATAGCCATAATTTGGCTTAGGCCTTGAGTGGAGGCACCTTCGTTGGAGAGGGATGCCAGCGACTCGGAGCACGCCTCCTTCGAAACAGCAACGGACGACGATGTATCAATCAATATGATGTACATGATGTTCCTTAAGCTACCCCCGGACGAGTTTTGGTCCCTTTACAAGCGACGTGTCTCAGCGATCCATTGCACTTCCGTAGCATACCAATGAGAAGGAATATCAAGTACTTTTAGGCGGCCTGTGGGACACCGTACGTCAAATAGGTGAGAGAAAAGATGACCTAACAAGAGAACCTAAAGGAATCCTCGATATAGCTGGAAGCAGACACGGTTCATAAGCTCATTAAGAAAAATAACTGATTACCCTTCGGTCCTCGGCTGTATTGTAGAGGCAAGTCAACATGGAGTTGTTCGGCGACTGATCTGCGATAAAGGCTAAAGAAAAACTGGGGGCAACATTGAAAATACATAACCATTAATGAGGTAAAAAAAAAAACATTTGAATTGATAACCAGTGCGTCATTTCATAACATGGCACAGTCATATTGAGCGTGACCTGATGCGTTATCCTAAACTCGAGGAATTGTGGTTAAGTGTGCTTGAGTTTAGCAGGGTTCTCTACGCTGCTGCAGGGAAGCTGGCAGTACACGAAGCTCAAAAAATATTCGTAAATGATAAGTTCCTTCCGTTATCTAGCCTGTCTTTTTTCATTCAGCAAGAGCGTAGCTTTACAATAATGCGGTTAGTCGCGTTTTCTTAGTATCATGGTCAAAGTCTGGAGTATTTTTGGATGGGCAAAATTTCAATAAAATCGTCTCGACTTTCCTTCAGTAGTCGGTTGAGTTCCGTGGCCTAGAGCGGATACATTCATATAGCAGAGAAAATAACCAAGAAGTGTGGGTTTTAAATAAATTAATTGAAACTTTCCTACATGTAAAGATAACTAGGATAAATTGGTTATTAATGATATCGAGTTATAACTGCATTAATTAAGAGTGAATTAACTTGCTGAATAAGGTTAGCCGGGTCGGTCACTAATTAGATGGATCGCAAGCTGGTCAAGAGGTCACAGCAATATGAATCTGGGCAGATCTGAATCGCTAGAAATTACCATTCCGTTCGCAAATTGCGTCAAATTACCTTCCCTAATGCGACGACCATATATAAGCGTGAACGAAATGAACACATAAATAAAAACGGTAAATGATCCGTCTGAATGGAGCACCTTTCCGTGCTAAGTCTACAGGCCTAGCGTGCGGCCTAATCATTACCACGATCTCCTTTACTCTAAATGCGAATTATTCCTCCCTCAGGGTGTAGGGAAACGCAGCGACTTCATTCCTATTTAACGTTTTGACTGAAGTTTCTCGCTTGAATTTGTCGTATAACTTGCTTAAAATGGGTATAACTAAAATAAGCAAGGCATCTTTCATAATCATGTGCAATTTGACCACCTGTTAAGTTTTAAACGTACTTAAGTTCTTATTGAACACGTCGAGAATTTGTTAATTTCCACGCGTGATCGCCAACAATTGGGGCGTGTGTCATTGGATAAGACGAATAGCCCGAGAAATATATTTATTTGTTTATTTGAATTTATTGTGACCCAAAGTTTAGTTAAAATTTCCACACCAACAACAGAATCACGTTGAATGTGGGGATCTATTTAGTCATACGTGCAGGGCAGAAGCTTGTCGCTGATGTTGCATAGTCCAATTAGGATTGGTCATGATTAGAATTAGGCTTTAATTTGAGTTAGTCTTTCCTTTGAGCCTGTCAGGTTTCGTCTGCTTGAACTAGCACACGACATGACACTTTTCCTGAAGGTTGATGCCAGCAGGTCAACCTCCGCAAGAACGCGAAAGGAATCAATCCTTCCTCCTTAGCGAACATTTTCATTTCCGTTGAGTATTTCACTGTCGTAGTCTATTAGTTGTAAGAATACCCTAATAAAATATCGGCAGTTTTATTAATACACGGTAATAATAATAGTAGTACGATTTGGCAGTAGAGACTATTATCACTTAACAACAATTGCCTATGCCTGGTAAATCTATTCCGTTGCTTCAGTTTTATTATTTCTCGCATCGTATAAGGACAATGGTAAATATCGGTGTTTTCACATATGCATATTCATTAGTTCTTTTCCCTTGTTCTTCTTTATTCCAGCTTTGTATCTAGAGGCTGAAACCTAGCATATACTACATGAGGAAAAGCAACCTCACTCCGTCCCTATCTCATTCATATCGACGTCGTCATTCGTTCTATTTAAGGCCTCACTGTGACGAAGAAATGGCAGGATTTGCGCACCCACATAAATACATATTATGCAAATTCGAGACATTATATCCAGCTTACTAGAGATTACCAGTACATAATGAACTACGTTACCAAGAGGGACTATAAATCGTGCACTGTAGATGCTAACATCACAATGCTAAAAATTAGATAATGGTTAAGCGTCGTACCACCTTAACGTTGATACCGTGTTTGGGCAGTAGATCGGTCTGCGTCCGACATGTTCGTCCACATCGACGGATCCTTTAGCGATTGATAGACACGTTCGTTTGGTCAAGCTTGCAAGCCTGCGTAGCTGCTGAGCTGAGCGTGCAGAATAACTGAAAGCTCGCCAGCGGCATTCTGCATAGCGTGCCTCGCTGTGAAATTGCGACAAGTTTGAGCCCAGTCGAGGTCACAACGAGCGATACAGACTTGGAAAAATCATGGACATTAGAAGGAGTCTACCTGGGGAAAGGCAGCTATGGTCGACCCGCTCGACGGTGGTGGTAAAGAGCAGCAATCTTGATACGCCTGTCAGAATATAAATAACGTCGCTAGTCAGTAAGATGCAGCGGCGTATAATGGCATCAAGTCTATTCATACAGCGCGTTAAGGAAATGGAATGGTGACATAAGTAAAATGGACCCTCTACCTCTGGTAGCTGGTTATGTTGCTGCAGCATCTGACGCAACGTTTGAGCCGTAGCAGACCAGATGGGACCGAGAAAGCCTTCGTCGTCTAGTCCCGAATTGTACGAGAGCCCTTTTCAGGCTTTTTCTGTTGCCCCCCGTACTCCCTTTCTTAGTCGGACACGGCAAGCCATGAAGGATTGTTACTAAGACGTTGAACATGGGCGGTGACGATGGTGGTGAAACCAAAGGCATCAGCGAAGGAACAGCAAAATCGTCATTCCAATGCTTTTGTTGCCACCTTCATTAAAGTGATTTATTAGAAGTCTACAAAACTGGCGTAAGTACGCCTCAAATCAGCGAATATGTCCGACCCCGGTAACATTAGCGACGGCAAAATGGAATACACTTCTGTTATGTACTATGCAAGCAGGGCCTAACGGGGTAGGGTGCCTGAGACCAACTCGATGGTATACGAGCACGAACTATCCCATAGTGGTCCTGCCAGTGTCTAATCAAGCTTCGTCTTTCAGATCTTTCGTCCCGTGTTACGTCGTGTTAACGTAATTGTTGACGCCAGCGGCACAATAGATGTGAATATGCATGTAAACTGGGTCATGCAGGGGCTAGGTGGTGCTGTTAAGCCAGACGAACGCACACCTAATATGAAAATACGTATTGATAAGAACAACTGCGTATAGATAGCGAGATTTACGTATCGTGAAAACCTTATGGTTTCTTTGACGTTCTGACCTTCACTAGGTCACTTCAACGTTTACACCTTCATTCGAAACGATAAGATAGAGCGAAGTGGTTTGGATTATTTGTATCTGAAATACTTGTGATAAGATTTCGTGCACGATGTCACTTTTCAGGATGAACTACTTACTTAGCGCCTTCGGATGTTGTGCCGCTGAACTGTGATTATTGAGTTTCTGTATAAATCATTGGATATTTGTATTTAAACATACATTTTGCGGCAGTTTATTGGATTTATTAAATTATACAAAGAAGCTTCTTAGAATTATATGCCTTTTATAGAACTTTTACTAAACTCTTACAATTTAAGTTCACAATAAGATTCGCGTAGAATTTGCTCGGCTCGTGTCAACCAATTCAGCTCTCTGGGTATGATTTTTTTTATTTTTTAATAAATGCGGTTTGTAACGTAAACGCCTTATTTACTGCTGCGTCATAGTGGAAGATCTTTTTAATCAGCGCAATTAAAATTAAATGTCAGTGTTAAAAAATTCTCACCAGCTCGCATTTAAGGCTAACTCAGCGGTCTACTACAATAACACATACTTTCCATTTATTAGCCACAATCATACGTTGTAATTTAGATTTGAATGAAAGTAAATCATGAGAAGATAAATGGCTTACTCGGAGTTTCCTAAACTTTCCTTGCGCATTTATGATCTCGTCAAGTTCAACTGAAGAAGCGAATAGAATTTGCCAATGAAAAGGTTGGAAAACGACGCTATTAAACCCGAGTACAACCGACGGCCTGAAGCTACAGTAAGATAATCTTCTATTTGCCTAAAGCATAGCATTACTTAGAATGTTGACATATACCACCAAAGAAACAGCAACCAACCTAAGTTACCCACGAATTATTATTTTTTTTTAATTTTATTACGATTTACGTAAAACCGCTGAGTATGCCTGCAATAGTATGGTTGATCAGCTTCCTATCCTGTATTATCGGTTCACTCCAACATTTAGTTATAGGCGACGTTCAACTTGACCTGAAGAACTTTACGATCATCGTCAAGTCTTTTTTTGGGGCAAGCCTGGCTGTTTCATATATTATTATTGACTTTATCATTGATTATGCAGGAAAGTAAGGTACAAGTCGTCGACCTACCCACAAGTGCACAAATTGTATATTTACAAACGAAACCAAATGTGAAATATGCTCTTTAAACGCCGAACACTATGCACGTTTATTTTTAGTCAATTTAGTCCTGATTTCCCTCAGGGTTTAATTGTCCGAAAGAGAAAAACCTGATTTTGAGTCTGTGCAGTGGTAAGTTTAGCAGAGTGATGATCGTTCAAATTGTTCCATTGCTTCTATTGACGCCAAACCGATTGTCACTCTGGTGAATAGGCATTTTTTGCATGTAATGGTTGCCTGCAAGCGTTCAGACAGCGAAAACAGATGTAGGAAAACAAATATTACGCATTTCCAGAAGAATGGACCGGAAAGGCACCAAATGGAGCGGTATATTTGAAGTGGCATAATTGAAAAAAAAAAGGGATTTCCGACTAATCTATGAGTGACTCCAGGCTGTCACGATCGAAATAAACCGAGGATGGTCAGTGCTCGTTTTAATTTCTGTCATAGGAGTTTATTATTTTGCTTAGTCTTATACCATACGATGCCACCACGCCATCTAGAAAAAGCATGAATCATATATATATGGCCCGGAAGAGCCTTCGATTGATGGAAGGGAACGACCACATAAAAAGTTACATCAAGCCCCTGTAAGCTTTCATTCAAACCTGGACCTTTTTTTTTTTACATGCTTTGAGCATACGCTAATATTGGCGTAAGAACGAGATAACAATAACTCACACGAGATTCCTTGTAAGATAGATGATGCTATCAAGCTCATCACGATACGAAACCCAGAGGGCGAAGAGTATATTTGTACATTTCTCATGACGTCTTTCAATTAGGCAGAAACTAAAGGAAGTTTGTTATGTGCATTTGGCCTACGACTATTTTCATTCTGTCAAAAGGCTGTCTGACTGGTTGACTAAACGGTAGTTTGTATAATCCATGTTACTCAACATAATTTTTTTTGTTTTTCTAGCAAAATTCTGAGAGAGTTAGGATCCAGAGCAGTTGCAATGAAAGTTGATACGTTCGTAGAGCGATTCATTTGAAAGAACAAAGTGTTTGGTAGTGCTAAGGTATACTAATGTTTGGCTACGTAATAGAATCCACTCAACAACCATCGAGGCTTACGCTACGGGTTTAGATCCGATAGATCCGACGAAGGGCACTGCAATGTTCTAACAGCAATAAATTCAGCGATCTTATGTTCTTCTAGGCAAAATTCACGTTAGTGTTTTTTTTTGGGTTCGATGGAAATTAATACCGCGAAAGCTGCACTTGTACGCGGAGTGCTGTTGAAAAAATTGGCTTTTCCCAACGTAACATGCTCGTACTCGACTTCAGGCGAAGCGAACTATCAGGTAAGCACACCGAACAATTGGTAATTATTCATCATATGTTTGCGTCCACAAGAAAACTCTATATAATGGATTGATGTTATACTACCGCTAGACCATGGGCCATTTGATATAGATCATTTGACATACGTACTAGCACCCTATATTCCGTAAGGTGTCCTGCCTTGAAAAAAGCATTTCGCTGGAGTTCATTAGCGGCTGTACACCTGATTGACGAAGGAAATTGCATTTCTTAGTGTGCAGCATCTGTCAAAAGATAAGTTGAGCTGCGGCATGTACCGTTACGCTTGTGGCTATGCGGGCCAACAACGGTGTCACGGCAGCGGTGGTGTTCTTTCCAAGCGTCGTCGAGCACGAAGGCTAAATTTCTATTATAGCAAAGTTTACTATCGCATCTACCCGTTTTGATAGTGAAAGCAATCATTTAGGTATGTGAAATTATACATAGTTCTGTTCAGCAGCCATATTCGGTTCAAGACGGCTATTTATTGGTGCCGTGAACGATTCCCCTTACATAGATCCCCATGTAAAACACAAAGTAGCAGCTGCTCAAGAACGCACAGGCAGCCAAAAGTCCTACCGAAAAGATAGTCCGCCCCCAACCCCTACAGCTTTTGACACATATATTTGTAATAGATTCTAGCAAAACACACCCAAAAGAATGATAAATCTATTACGGATTTCGTAGTAGGGCAAACACCCAGGCACCTAGGTAGATGGGTCAAATGTATTTTGTCGATATCGGTGCCCCGAAATTAGTTTGGGTTACATATTTAATGAACAGACTCCTTTGAGTAAAGGAATTATCACATTTTGTTTTTGCCATTGCTGCTGTAGGAAGTGTTTGGTGACCTCAGCCTCGTGCTGTTATATCATCCCCTGACGGCTGACTGCGTCTATCCATCGAGTCAGGACGGGCCTGGCCGAAGGCTTCGAATCGAAATTCAACCTCAAGATTTACCAGATTCTAATCTGGACGTAAGCAGCTCTTCTGCTTCGGATGCTGGCCTTTTAGGCATACCTTTGGGTCGTCTTGTTGGTCTGACATCTGTGACTCCTCAACATACGCTAAGGATTGCCCATAGTCAATGTATTTACGATGATTATCGCGTAAAGTTTTTTTACATCAGGTACACTATCTTGCTACAGTTAACACAAGCTGTGCTAGGTAAACGTTTATTCTTCTATTGTTAATTGCTAAATTAGTTTTGACTGAGAACTACCAAATGTAATTAATCTATCGATCTGTGGCTTAGGTTCAATTTATTTCAAGTTGAACCTAAGTCACAGATTATATATTCATGAAGCTACGTGTATCGCCTTCGCTGATACTTTTTGAAATTCGGTCTTTTCATTGATAGATTACCTACAGAAAGTGATCTGGAAGAGTTCCGAATAGCTTTGGAAGAGATGGTAAAGCTACGCGATTGCCAGGAAGAGCGGTTAGAACCGCAGTTTCAAAATATTATCGAAGAATCCCGAAGAGAAACTCGTAAGCAGTTAAGAACTACCAAAGCTGTAAGCGTCGTTTCCATAACCTCGTTTAATTGTTTTTTGTGTATTTGTGTGTTATTTTGGGAAGAAAGATCGTATTGGATCTCAGTTCTGTTGTACTATTTTGCTGTCTGTACTGCCCAGTTCAACCAACATATTTTCAATACATTTTCTTTAGTTTCTTTTATATACTCATCCAGATACTATAAATTCCACATGTGGACCTCACGAGAAGTTCACGCTCCCGTAGGACTGCATAGCCACTTTTTTCAAATAAGTTGTATCCTTTCTTTGTTGATTTTTTTGTGGCATATTTCTCGTGTAGAAGGCTGTTTAGATTCATTTGATTTAATAGGGTCGCGTTCTGTCCTAAAACATCATTACTAATAGCTCTGGGGCGTCGCTATGTTCTGTCGTCAGCGAGAGTCTCGCCGTCGATCGCGCATCGACCAAACGGTTGATGCCAGCGATCCCCTAATGCTTCCACCGCCCTTCCAAGACGACGAAACTGAAGTGAAATCCGAAGAGAAACTATTACTAGCCGCTTCGCTCTTCCGCTTTCAAGTAAGTCAACATGCCCATTCGTATCATAGCTGCAGTGCAACAAGCACTTCCGGCGACTATGATTCGCCTGAACAAGTGCTCGGGCCAACCGCAACTCTAATGGTAGATAGCGCCAACCTGCAAACAGACTATTCAGGTGCTACCGCTGACTCTGTAGGCGGCGCCTCAAGTGCCTCGTTGATCCCTGTACCCGTAGTTGCTACGCCAATAGCGGTTCCCATACCGCCACCTCCTATTGCAAAGGCCACAACGAATTTGTCAGTCGAACTTGGTTCCACTGAGCTTTCGGGGGATAATCCAGAGGCCCAAAGGCAACTCGAACAGCGAACAGCCCCTACGCCAACATTTCCTCCTTCTGCGGGCGCAGGTATCAGTTTTTCGAGTTCGAAGACCCCAAGCGCTGTCTCACAGAAGACTCGGGCGCAGCCATCTTCGTCAGCAACCTTGACCGAGGAACAAGGCTCGCGGCCGTCTCTCTCGCGTCCTCGTGGACACTGGAAGAAGATCGCTGCTAATGTCAGTGTTCGGGTATTTCCGTTTGCGGGTCGGGCGATGATCACTGTTATCAATGACAGCGTAAGTACATGCAGTGATGTAGATTTCTCGATTTATACATTGTCCAGTCAAATTTTGTGGTTATATATATATATGTGGTTCAACGGAGAGATTTATTGGTTCGTACGACGCTGTGTATGGTGCGTATGTGTAAGTGCCTTTGTATCTAACTAGGTCGTGTGAATACAAAGGTGGTTCGTCTTATGGAAAGTTTTTCAAATAAAACTTTAAATTCTATTCACGCGTCAAAATGGTGATTATTTGATGATTTGATTAGCTTGGACATTACATCTATGCGACCTGGGTGCATTCTCGCATGACCTGTACGCAATTAAACAATTCGGGATATCCAGATTTGTTCTTTCCTGCTCCCATAAGATCATCCTACAAAAGCGAATCCTGTGACGAAGCGGGAGAGTGGGCTCTGATTGGATTGAGATTTACCACGGCAAAAGATGCACAACTGTTCATCGATCATATAAATAGGTGAACTTTCACGAACCGTTTGAATCGTCGCTTAGCCCACTTTACCTATATCAGAAATAACTAGAGATACTGCGAGTTTGCTTTCTTATTTGTACTTCAAGTGTGACTTACTGGTATATGTCAATGTAAAAAGATGAAGTTAAAAAAATGGATCAAGACGCTTGTGAAAAGTCTAATACCATCGTGTACGTTGTATATACTGGTTCGGTTGAAGGCTTCTAGTTGGTTGTTTGTTTACTGATTATTATACTGTATGATGTAGACTGTCGAATTTTGCTTAATTAAAGAGTAAACAGGGTATCCAGTTCATCGTATTATCTAACGATAGTACGTATATTCATATGCAGACATCGTTCGCGGCTGCTTCTACGAGAGACCGTATACAAGATGGAGCTACCTTCTACGCCAAGATAACTGCAGATTTACAAAGATTTTATCTTCGGACTGTTCAAGCGTTAGAAGGCTATTTGACCCTCGACATCAAGCTGTCGTGTGAATTTGCATACAGAGCGTAAGCCGGCCAATGAAGCCACGGCCACGGCAAGATCGGTGCTAGTTTCAGATTTTTTACGGCAACGATTGCTAATACGGCATATTCGTGTTTTCTATGCTCAGCCCACTTTCGAGTATTGATTTTTCTTCATGTTTTTTTGTAAGTGATATTATATCACAAAGCGGGCAATCGATGTGGCGTTTGTCAGCAATAGCATGGGCATGTGCCTGTAGTCTAGGATTAGACGGGACCTGTAGGTTGTTTGGAAATAAATGGCGTTTCATTATTTCTTTGCTGTCCTACTTTTTGGTCTACGGATGATAATCGTGTTATAAATTACTGAAAAACTCGTTTCCTATCCAGCGTTTAGCATTTTTTCCTCTTTTGTCCAGGCCACAAATATCACCGTTGTATTCAGGCTCCACGATAGGACTTTTGGGTAAAAAATAATTGAAATCGGTACGCTAACTTTTCGCCAGTACCGAAGAAGCTGCAGAGGTAATCCAGGAAATTTGTCCTGCGTAGTAGAAGACTATAGCTACGAGGTATGAGCTCATCTGACAACTAGCATCTTGGAAAAGGCAATGTAAGACAGTTTCGTCGAACTCGGAGTAAGCTTAGCGTATTTTTTGAGTCTACAATGACAAACGTCACATAGTAACCACCGTAAGCACCACAATTATTACAAGCTGTTTCGGCCGCGTTTTGATTCCGCTGTGGCAAAGATAGTTCAGTCGAAAGTCAACATAGTTTTCTAGGCGATACAACGAAACGACCATAACGATAAAGCGAAAAAATATCTTGTCTAACATTAACAAAAACGAAAAAGCGTAGCAGAATATTTTTTCTACGAGTAACCTAATATATTAGTTACGTCACTTCTCTCTAGCAGCTCGTAAGAGTTGCCTGCCAGCTTTTTGTTCCTGTAGTTCCAGAAATAGAGCCGTGTGTCAGTTTGGCCTTCCTCAAAGGTCAGATAGGTATAATGGCGTGCAGCACATGTATACAGATGTGTGACGTTCGTGGAGATTTTTCATTTCCGCTGTGTGTCGTAGTTGTCATCAAGCCATAATTACACGAATCGGTCGTCTATATAATGTTCATTATAAGAACAATCAGGCGCAGCATTTCATCTATCATTGGTACGATATACTGGCTTACTAGTAAAACGCTCACCCAGGACGTTTCCTGACTGAAACGTATATATAGAACGGTTAAGCAAAATAACCTTTTCGGTACATCATATCTGTTGGTTACACGAGTGCCACATCAATAAAGCTTATCTTCACACAGTAACTGAACAGAGTCAATGTCAAGATTTTGTATTTGAAATTGCGAGATAGTCTCGTTTAGTCGTCAACAGAGATCATCGAGAGTAGTCGCTGTGTTTAATTTTGCTTGGATTGTCTAGAAAGAGCCTTCTAGCTTTTAAGGCCAGGCTGGGCTTTGGCCACAGACGAACAGTTGGCGGCCTCACGACCCAGCGGCCTATTGTGAAATAGCAATGCGATTGTCTGATTCCGGCCGGCCAGGCCGCTGCCGTTGCACTAGCGTAGACGCTGCTAGTGATAGTGGTGCTGCAATGGTCGGTCGTAAAGTGACACCAGCGTGAACGCCCGCTTGTCTTATCCTAATTGAGACAAGTTGCCAGGCCTCGAAGCGAAGTAACGATGCTTGCACAGCCAGAGACACCGGGGAAGCGAAACGACTGGAAACCGCCAACGGTCGTTCGCTGCCTCTACCTCCCTTAAATTCTCCTGGGGCACATCATTTTCCATTTTAAGTTTTCCCTACGGAAATCATCGGGGCGCCTTCAGACCAAGATTGGTTTTCCCCGGTGCTATGACCGGTGGCTTAAACACTACCTCATTGGACGTCACTGCCGTGTTTTCTGCTTAGCTCAGGCAGACGGCCAAGCTGTCGTGAGTGAAAAAAGCAGATCGGGGAGCAAGGTGAGATACTCGCCGGTGCTGATCACTCGGCATCAGCGTGTGATCTGCGTTTCCTAATTTACTTTCACTTGTTGCAACCAGTCAACAATGCGAACTATTGCTGTAGATTAGTATTAACTAGGTATGCTAGCTAAGGCATGTAAGGGGGCGCAATTGGGTTATAGCGGGGAAAACATATCTAGAATTGGATTTTAGTGATTTTTTTAAGTTCGATTACCGAAAGAATAATTGGATTTTGCGGACAATGAAGAACTTCCAAGTAGTTAAGAAAGTGTGGTTATGAGGAGCTCCTTATTATCAATTCGATATCTGCAATTTAGACAGGAATAGATAAGTCAGAAATATAATAGGCACCACCTGTTATTCACATTGCTTTTTGTCGTACTTTGAATTGACCATATAGTTCTATATCGCAAGACAGCCTTTAACAGGCAGCACATTTCAAAGGCACCAGAACATTATCGGTTTCCGTCATAGTTTCTCTGGAACATATGACGTGAATACACGTCTATATGTACTGGATAAGGCTTTAGCAGTTTTCTTCAACATTTCGTCATGAAATTTCAACTGCAGGAAACGTTTTAGTTTTTTTTTTTTACCAAACTAAAGATGATACGAATTACCTTTAATATATGTGTTTAATGGCTAACGAACAAACATTAGAGCCAAATGCAATAACACAATTAACGCTAGCTCTTGATTTTTTGTCATGACACTTTCTTCATCGGTATTATCATGGAATAATCATATTGTCGTGTTAAAACACCACAAATACAGGTTACGGTTCTTATTTCTACCTAAACGATTCGACCCCAACAATCGATGCGCAGCTGAAATGAACTTCAGAAAAAGACACGAAGTGACTTGAGGGCATGGCTGTACGTATGGCAGGATCATCCCGTAGCGTCATCATCGAAAACCGTCCAGGGGCGTTAAATATGGATGTTCTCAATCCTCTTCGAAGAGAGACTAGCCTTCAGATTCGTAAAATAGACTCTCTAGAACTGATAGCATAGCTAAGCAGATACTCGTGCTCAATATGATGACTTAACGATAGTAATAATAATAACAACAACAACACGCCTATAAGAACACAGCGCTTGATTCCTTTCAACCTCAACGTTGTTTGTACCTACATTCAAAGGACATTTGTATGTTCGTACACGGTGCACCGCCTTCACGTACTTACATGTTGACGCCAAGCTTAGCTTGCAAATCAAACGTTTGGCTGCCTGGCTAGTGGCGCCATCTCGCTTGCTTAGGTTCTTAACTACTTCGAATACGTTTTCCCTAGAGGGATTTCTATCTAACGTTAGCTGCTAATGCCGGTGCTGCTACTTTCTGTGTTTCTGCGAACGACTGATGCTGCTGCTGCTGCTGCTGCTACAAGCACTCAACGACCGTTCAACACTTTTGCGTCGAAGTGAATCATTGCAGTAGCACCAGCTTGTCACGCCCAAAGGGGCAAGTTTTTACCAACACCTCTTCCCGTACGGCTTATCGCAAGGCTCTATGGCAATATGCTGTCGTCCCGAACGTATACTGCATATAAGCGAATGTGACCACGTCTAGTCACTGCAAGTAGTGCGGGTTGGCGACAAAGGCAAAAGCAGATGCCACGAACATTTAACATGCCCATGCATTTGCTCTAGTGTGGCCGTTTCTGAGACGACTTCTACGGATGGTATACCCTTCTACTCCCCTGTGACCATAGTTACTCCTGCTGCTGCTAAAGCCTCTAGAAAAAAAATTATGGCACCCTTAGGTGATTATTGCACCGTAGCTCTATCGTCCCCAGCATTTCGCAGCATGACACAGACGTTCTAGTCCAAGGCTGACGGGCAGTTCAAGACCGAGCAAGTCTGGGCATAATCTACAAGATGGAAAACTGCATAAGTGAGCGGTGCATTAAAGAGGAATTGATAGCAATGCGGATATCTACTTAAGTTGGCTGTGCACAAATGAAATTATGCCCGCAGAAAATGCATGCCATGAGGTGCATTTATTATTGTATTGATAAATGTTGATACAACATTTACGATTTATTTGACAAGTCAAAAATTTTAATTAAGATTTATTAATTTAATTGATCTTTGCAAGCTATTTTTAGCTTCAAACCAACTTCACCCCGTCGGTTTCTTCATTCCGGTCTTCTTGTAATCTCGTTGACGTAACACTATAGAAAGTCAGCTTTCTAGATGAGATTCTAGGTATGCAAGGCTGGATGTCTTTTATAGAGGATAGCTATCGAAATCATTAATAATTTCCGCACTGGGTCGCACTCTCAATAATGTTAAAACTAATTCATAACTATTTCACACCAGGAACATTCTAGTATCCATCATATAGCGGTTTTAAATTAATGATCCCTGGCTTTTTCAGGCAAAAATTTAGTTTCCAATACAGAATAAGATAAACTTTGAGAGATGGCCACATTTGAACACACAACTGTATCGGATCAACGTCGTCACCGCGATAAGGTTAAAACCTGTACGTGTGCTTTTTTATTCTCCGTTTTTTTTTTTTTTGTGTGTAGTAAGCTAAGCCGTATAGCACGGTTAAGACAGGCCATATTTAAGTTGTTGTTGAACCTTGTTAGATTTGTTTGCGTTGCTCCTCCTGGTTAACGTAGATTAGACCGCAGTTTCAACCTACAAATAAGAGCAGAAACAGATTATTTATTCACTACGAACGCCAACTGACCAATTGTTCAATTTTGACCATAAATACGTGCAGTCGGTCGCTACGTGCACAAGGGTCAGGAAGGCTAGCGGCGAAGCCATAGCAAAGCGATTCACAGAATCGCCATTCAAACACGGTTCTTTAATGTCTCTTAGGAATCCCTAAAACAGCAGCTCGACACACTCCAACAAGAATCGTTTCCTTCTTGTAAACGTGTACAGGTCGTTGTGGTCTCCTTAAACGCATATGCAGTGTTCTACCGCGTGAGATGTTTTCTGTCGAAACCAATCGAATAGATCAGCCCTGAACTCATTCCCTGTCTTGGTGCTCGAACGATTTTAACCGGTGCTGAGGTGACCCTGATAGAAGTATACAGGCCTAACCAGGCGCTTCTGAAACCAGCCGTAAACGCCTTCCGCTTTCTCCATAGACCTCCCTCCATTGAGCAGGCTTGATATAGTTCAGCAACGGTAACATTGATGGTACCGCCGTTGGCTTTTTCTTCGTCTGCCGACATCAACCGTCATCGCATTTAGTCTCCCGCCTACATTTACATTTCTCCAGCTGTTACCTTGCTGCAATAGCAACACTCACTATCGGTACAAATGACGCTTTTTCGTTCCGCTCGTTCTCATCTAGCAATTATAGGCGGAATCGTTTAAGTTATCGGTACGCTCCATGGCAATATCAGGTTTTTCATGCCTTTTATTTAGTTACACTACAAACCACATCTATTAATATAAGATGCGCTTTCTATAATTAAGACAGTAATATGCTGCCATTCGCCTTTGCCAGGCAATTCTACGATCCGACCTGGGCACCTTGCAACAAGCATAAAATTGACATACAGCATTATGTATTGAATATTTATGGATGTAATCGTCACCTGGTTCGTGATATCTTTACGACATGTACAGTAAGTGGAGGATCTTAGACTACAAATCCTGGTGTTTCTTCTTTCCGTCGGTCACGGGAGACGACAAAAAGGACAACAAAGGGTCGAAGTTTCTGTTTCCAACTCGAACTTAACACCCGACCTACTAGGACACCTAGGGGGGGGGGGGGGGGTGCAAAGCTTTCCAAAAAATATTGGCCTTTCTAATAGTACGAACAGCATGTATGAGACGCAATTTCAAATCAATGCAGTTACATTTACACTTACTTCAATAGTGGTGTGATCCCGTCAGGTGCCGTCAGGTCTCGTCAACTCAGCTTTTTCTAACTGCTACGTATGTCGTGGACGGCAGTCGGCTCATTGTTTCTTTCGGAACATTTTAAGAACGGTTCATAGTGTTAGTTTGTGAAAGCTTTCAAACTTGGTAACCATATTATTTGTTTTTCGGTGTTATTCCTTGATATTATTGGCGAACGATTTTTGCTTTCGGGTTCATTGTCAGGCTACGGTAGGGAATTCTTGATGATTGTCTATAAAGCACTAAGCAAATCTTCTTTTTACTCTATTCGTCGCCCTTTTTTAGCTCTGCTCATTCGGACCCAACTTCGATGACGCAGTCCTCGAGGACTATCGGCGACTGTTGGAGGCGGAATCTGCCATGAAGCAAATATCGCCGAGTCGTCAATGGAAAGATCATCTTTATAGCGAGATCATGTCGCTAGTGAGTTATGTGGGAGAAAATCATGAATGGCAATCGATAATCGAAACACGGAATGGGTGGTTTCTATTACACAAGCTTAAGCAATTCAATGGATCCAGAACGAACTCGTATTTTGAAATCCATGACCATTGAATAGGGATGCTGACAGCAATTGTTAGGAGTCTTCCTTATTGCGCCCATGGACATTTTGCATACTGCTAATGTCGATCCGCCAGGCCGAGATCCGTATGGCTCGTTAAGTAGCGCATGGCGGTGCCAGATAAGAAACTAGAAAGCGAATCAGCACTCCAAATAGATATTCAGGTATAACAGATGCTAAACTTCTTTACCGACCATTCCCATGTTTTAGTCTGGGTCATCTTCATTCGCTTTAGGATATACGATCATTCCTATACTTTACCATAACGAAAGCTGCGTCCAGGATAACGCAGCTTTCTTTATAGGTATCGAACAAAGGAGCTCCTAACAAGGCATCAACGATATAGTCTTTCTGCATATAAACATTGAATAATCTATCGGGTGCGCAAGATTTATGGTTAGAAATTTTAGCGGTATCCTTCTTCATGGATTGTAAACGCCTTCCCGGGGCTTTCGATTAGAATTGTATCGCTTACATCCAGGATGGTACAGCGTAGAGCTTTAAGGATTTCCAACTCGACTGCGCACCTCCTTTAGAATGTCATAGTAAAGTATAAAAGCATGTGTGGTTTCTTCGAGAAGTTTGAGTTTATGTGTTTAAGTTCAACTGGACGCGCTTGCGGCTATTTTTGGGGAACCTTTTCGGCGCGAGCGATCAATAGCCGAGTCATGGCTCTATGCAATCAGTTTCGTCCTGGTTTGGCAGACGGGAGCGCCTAAGAACTTCGTTTGCATATTCGACTTTCGCCTATTGATGCGACGTTTCTGATAGGTATTTGTCTGGGCGATGCGTGTGACGTTTACACCGACAGGAACGTGTGAAGTCAGTAATCAGCTTTCCCCAAGTGAGCTACCCAGACTGAGGTATTGCACTTTCTTCCTGGTGACACTCCATTGCTAACGAATCCGTATCACACGAAGGTTGGGTTATTCCTTTCAATAACAAAACTCCAAATAACCAAATTCTTCTAGGATTTTCAGAAATGAGGTCAGTCTGACCTGGTCCAATCCGTCAATGCTGGTATTAAACTAGTCTGTTCGTACCCATATGAAGCACCATGGAGCCGGCAACATCGCATCAACTTTTTCTATTACCTAAATAGTGTAGTCTACTATGACTGGCGCACAAAGTGCATATTTCTTTAACAACTGCGAAATTGCCTTCAGTAATCAGTGAAAACTTCAGTAGACTCGGACGCTGTTAGCGTAACAGAGCTATTGCACTGCTATCACAGAACACTTGCATAAACGTCATGTATTCCTTGAATATCAGGCAGCAACGGTAGTGAACGAAAAATGAACATCTTCGTCGTTCCATTGTATTATCTTCATTTTCAATCGTTTTAAAATATTTACGGGCTTTCTGCTTGGGTTATGACACTCTCACACAGTTGGGTCTGGTGGCAACGGGAGCTCCCTCGTGAACTTTGCTGCGTACTGCCTAAGTTTTTTTTTCTTAGTTATTCTTTCTTGCTGATTTTTTTTCTTACGCCCGTTTTTTCTATGTTACTGAGCCTGAGGATATCTTTCACTGGCTTTATTATTTAGAAACCTTTCATCCTCACCGATATATATGAATTGGCACCAGCTGTGATCCTTGTTGCGATCCTGCTGCGAAGTCCTCGTCCTCTAAATCGATTTACTCTCCTCCAGCGCTATCTAAATTGTATTCATTTGTTTTCGTTGCTAGTAATGGAGAAAGGTATTGTAGCTGCCCGTCACCCTAGGCTCCGCAAAGAGATCTCGACTGAATTCCGCGTTCTAATCTCGAAGGTACGACGTGTATGCACCGAATTTATTGTATTTATAAGATCAACATACCGCGTTTAATAGCGTTTGGGCGCAGTTATATCCGCCTATGTTAAGAAATCTGTCGTCGATTATAACCACTGGCATGAGGCAGCTTGACCCGAAGGATGAGCACTACGTCCTGCAAACAATTCTGTTAGATATTCTAAGACGTCATATGAATTTTTCGAAGTAAACGAACGTTCCGCGTACGTTAATTGATGCGGCTTTGTAGTGTTGTGGATTACTTTTCTATCTACTTTTATCGGCCAGATAAGCGATGTAGACATCATTGAAGGGTATGTTAAGAGTTGCTTTCACACTGCTCCTGGCGGCCATTGCGAACTTTTTGGCGGCGCCAACGTATCTCGGGTTTAAAATTTAAATCGAAATCCCAAAACTTAACTCTTAAAACCTACGTTGCAACCGTAGATGCAGTCTTCTAAAAGCTTCCATTCCCACTGTGTACGAAACTTTCTAGAAGAATTGTATTTCCTACTAAAAACAAACGATGATAAACAGCAAGGCAAAGTGCTAAATAACAGATTTGGTACTGCTCGAAACGGCGTCATAAATATCGATTGTTTGTTCAAAATAATCAAAAGTTTCACTGTGTATCCTATTCTGTCAACTATTACCATCTAAACAGGACGACCCTTCATTTCATACCAGTTAAGATTGGGGGAAATCCGCAAATTATCTTAATAAAGGACATATTTAATTATGCAGTAAATTTGTAACACCAGTAGAGTAGTATTATCCCTGAAATTCTTAGCGTTTTACTAGCTACCATAATGCAATATACCGTGAGTATATGCCTAATATAAAATGGCTTCAGCAATGACCACTACTTAGATCGTTCAAATGGTTTTCTGATTAATATCAGAACGCTTTATAGTACGGTGAGAAATGATATTGGGGTGTTTCTCTTTTAAATGTGTTATTTAGTTAAAGCCGCCTTTTGTTCCACCAGCTTGCGTGTCTCATGCTATTTTGATAGAGATAAAATGAAAACTCGCCAACTGTCCCAACGCCCTAAGCGTACATGTGTTTGTTTTCTTTAAAATTTGCTTTTTATACTTAAATATTTCTATACTGTTTGCTTTTTTTTTTTTCGATATACAATTGATTCCTCTCTTCGACAAGTCTGTTTTTATTCAATTGTGTGGCGAACGGAATTTTATCTTGAGTTTAAGTTCAAAAGTAGTTGGTTGCATCTCCAACGCCTCTGATACCTCGATTTTTGCAGAGCTTACATAGCTGCCGTATTAGCCCGAGACATTTGTGTCGCGTACTTTGTAGACCTAAAGAAACACAGGCTCAAGAAGATTGCTTGCTAACATAAATAATGGAATCTTGAATTTGAGGAGGAACAGGGTGCGGCCAGACATTTTAGGTCGATGAGGATCTTCTGAAGACGCTTGCGGAAGACGATGGTCAGCAACTAACTGATCAATTGGCCGAGGTAATACACTGCGGCTATGGCATTATGTTCACCCATATTAGTCTAGAGCCATTCGCTAAAAATTACAAGTATGGGTACTACTGAAACTGAGTGAGACCCAAAAGGGAATGCCTTTTAGAATTTCTGACATCAAGCAGCACACAACCATTATACCGAACTTCTAGAGAGAATTGCTACGGGGGACGAAAAGTGGTATTTCCGCGTTGAACGGAGAAGGAAATTAGGAACCCTTGCAGGTTTGCCTAAGCTCTTAATCAAACTAAATCTGCATCCGAAAAGGCCTTAACTCGCCTTAGATAGGGCTTGAAGGATTTTACACATTAGTAAATGCTTATGAGAGACTAAACGGTTAACAAGGATTTACATTTGGCCCATGAAGTACACAAGAAAAGACCCGATAGATAAAGCAAGGTCATTCTTTTCTACGACAATGCCAGACACGCATGGCAAAGATCATTAAAGTGCGCCAGCAAGGTCTTGAATGGGAGGTCCCTCTACACCCTCCGTATTCTCCAGACCTCGCGTCGACGAATGATTAGGTTTTTCGATCAGTGGGAAGTTGAATTGATGACACTACATTTAGCAGGGAAAAGGGTCTCACGCACCGGGTGGAAGAGTTCAACGCCAGAGCACAATGTTCTTGCCAGAGCAGGATAAATCAACTAGCTGAAAGATCACAGAAGATCGTCAAAATTCACAACAAGTATATAATATTTTTCTCTGGAATTGAAGTGAAGCTATAGGTTACGTCTGCGTACCACAAACACAATGCTATGACAACCAATGTTAAACCAAAACCTTCTTTGATATGCCTGTGTACGATGTTATGTTAATAGGTGTCGTCCATTTAACTAGTCATAGACGGCTTTTAGTTAGCCATTTTCGCTGAACGTTACTCGAAGTGTTCATCACCATGGTTCGGTCTACGATCTAACCACCGCGTACGTTTTTGTACTTGTACGTTTTTCTATGCTAAAACAATATGTCGCATTTGGTCGATTTTGCGCTTGCTTCTAGTAGGTTGCTTCAGGCTTACGAGGGATTATTCGTTGTGTCCTACAGCCCGATCGATCTGGGCTGTCATACCGCCATTTGTTACCAACATCGCCACGACTTCATCAAAGTACGAAGGTGACACTAACCAGTAGGGAATTCCCAATAGCCGAACTGCTACCGATCAGTGCGTGTTCTGTGTGTGGCAGAAACGAGACTAACATTTCTTAAACTCGCAATCTTCTTTTACTTCGAACTGCTGCAATTTCGGGGATGCGTTTACATTGAAGGCTAATATCACACTGGTGGATCCGGCGATGGCGACCCACGACATATACACATACAGGAAGCGCAACGCCCGAATAAATGATGCTTGGCCAGCTGAAATGGCGCGGCTTTAGCTAAAATCCTTTTATATATCGGCCCCTCATATCGCAGGCGACAGAGGGTAGCCGGAAAAACAGCGCTAGCAACTGTTGGAAAACTAAACCAGGCGACCTTGCCAGGCCTTATCAAATACACAACAGCACATCGTAAGCCGTTTCGGTCTGTGAAAGCCTTCTCTTTGCCAATCCCTTAGCTCGATTGCTCTGGTTACTGCCTGACTCCTTCAGTAGGAACGGGTTGCTTTCGAATCACAGAGGTTAGATGACCCACTCGGGTCTTCAGAAGGTCTTATTGGGTTCGAAGCACGATCCAAGCTATTTCGAATGATGCTTTCTACAACGGATAGTACAGGAAGTCAAAGCTTAATTCATGTTTCCGCTATGACAGTCATACAAAGATGCAGTAGATTTGCACGTCGCGACTCGGTAATTTGGCAAACAGCTTCGTGCTTTGAAAATTGTATCTAGATCACTAGATCTTTCTGGCTTATAAACATGAAACAAACACGCATCAAAGGACGATTATAACCGGGTCATAAAGGGGAAGAGTCGTTAAAGGTATAGATCCATTAGTCCTGATAATGGATAGCTGAGCAGCTAGTATGGAATAGAAGTGATTTCAAACATACTTTACTGTGTTTTCTATCTAAAGGGATAGAGCCAGCAAACCTAAACGTTTCGACCATAAGCGACAAGTAAATTGAAAGAAATGAACACCGGACTCACTGCACGTCTATTAGAATGTAAATAAATTAACGGCTCTACCTTAAGCGTTATCTATTTTACGATTTTCCATGTTTGGCTCTGTCGAAACGGTTCCCATACCTATTTTAAGCATTAAAATTCAATCTTTATTTATTCGCTTGCACGCCTTGCTCGTATAGCAGAGGTCGACGGACACGAATCTTAATACGTAGCGTTGACTTCGAACATACAAATCGTACGCACACTCCGTAGACAGATTTTACCTCATGGCATACTCGCGCGTAGCTAGCCAATACCTACTGAGCTAAACAGCAACAAACATTACTCACAAGAAAGAATAGACAATTTACATGTATATGTGTTTTTACGTTCCGCGTAAGTAGTCTCCATCGGTCTGTAGACGGTATATACAGACGGCTCATTGCAGATGTTCACAGAACGGAAACAAGCTAAACTGCTTTACAAGCATGCGTGACGCTACCATATTTTAGAGACTAGGATTCTTTATTGCTTTCAATCTTCTAATTGGACCGTTTGAAGGAAGCTTATTTAGAAATCCAAGAACATTCAGCGCTTAAACCTATGTACATATTATCAGCTAAGGGGACTTTACGAAAAAATTTCTCTAATATTTTCCTTCTAATGTAAACCTAACAACTCGGCAGAAAATAATATCGTCTAGATCAAAATAAAAAATAAGCATTGCCCGCCCGTCCTTCAGCAGACGCTACGACCGACTTTCGAGCCCACCCTTTATCGACCTAGCTGTCCTTAAGTGGCCACGATCAAATCGCTTTTAACAGAACATTCCAGGTAAAATACCCTTCACTTTTCCCATAGCAGAAAGATGAAAGGGCTCAGAACCGGACGCAGCGAAGCCCCTGGGTGGCGTATCTCGTCAGGATACCTCAGCAGCAGTGGCAACAAGAGAAGTGACGAGAAGGGAACCAAGCTGCTCGTAGGCCAAGGGCTCAATACAGAAGAGAGCGATGAATTAACTACACCGTTTCTTTATTTCCTGTCGTTCCCTTTCCCTCTCTCCCTCTCTCTCTCTCTCTCTCTCCTCTTACTTTCTCTAATAACATTTCGTTGTCGGCTACGTTCTGTTGAAACTTACTTAGTTCACGCCAATGAAAACGACGCTGATAATGACGGCAACAGCGGGGGATGGCCAGACAAGACGGCGTAATAAAACTAAATTCACTTCAAAACCAATGATAATAGAAATTATTGAGAAGCTCTATGAGATGAACTATTAATAGGTACAAAGGCCAAAAAAATTGAAGTCGAGAAAATTGCTATTGAGGAAATCGTTTCATCGTCCTTTGCGACGCAGGACATCGGAGAAACAAAGCTAAAAAAAAAGCTCAATGCATTTAGTTATTTTCGTACTAAATTAGTAATCGTATTACCCGTATAAATCTTTTACATATAGTTTAATTACGATATACAGTTTCTTAGTACAAACAATTGGTTGGTTTGACATGCAGGTACTTTAAACGCAAAATAGCTTAAACAATACTAGTGGTAGCTAATAGCAGTAATAATAACAATACAACACTATGTAAGTAGAAGTAAGTGTCTCATGCTTCACGCCCGGTATTGGCACTAGATCTTGCTTCGGACGGCTGGATCTCAGCACAGAAGTTCTACGCCCGGTTCCAAACACAGATCGCCACGGGTCCTTAAGCTTGCCAGGTATTACTGCGCCATCTACAGGCCAATTTACCTCTAACTATAATGTAGTTGTTTTAATTCCTATTACTATCGTGTAATTGATCTAGTTTTTCTGGGATAGTTTCCACTTTGCTATTTGAATTTGTCCTACGATATCCCCAAAAGCAGACACGTTCGCCTTACGATATTTTTGAAAAAAGACATCACAGTTATCGCATTAGTGCCAGGGTCCATTGCTTCACTTTAGCATAGTGATGAAAATAACTTCGACTCGTTGCGTTTCGTACCTATTTTGATTGCCTCTCTTGTAGGGGCCGTGTATTGGTGCAGTTGGGTTTCACTATAATGGCCATTTTCGTTCACTTTGCCTCGTATTGCCATCAGATCTGAATCGGTCCCTGTCGGCTAATAAACAATACGGCAAAATAGTTTTCGAAACTGATATTGATCGAAGGAGTTGGCTTTGATCGCAAAGATTCACAGAAACACTGACGTCTCGTATAAACTCAATATGTGTAACACATAGTGCACTTAAGTTAGCTTCCCGAATTATAACTAAAATGATTAGAGACTATGAAGAAAAATGTATATATCTGTTCTTTGGCATTGTTCAACCGCTACGAGTAACGCCGTCGTCTAGCCTCTCCTTCAGGCTCGTGTAAACTTTTTTTTGAGGTACATCAAAAGAGAGTGAGTGAAATCAGTGAAAATCACGCCAGTCCTAGTAAAAAAAGCGGACCCTAATAAACAGCTTGTTAATGACATCGTGTCAGCTTTAGTATGCCAAACTTTGAATCGCTTGGTACCCTTGAATAAAAAATATAAGTACGATAAGTTGATGCCTTTTCGTTATGGATAATAATGAGAGGTACCAGATACCTAGTAATCATCCTGCGATAGTGAAAGGACACACGGGTGGTCCGCCAGGCGTAGGCATTAAAAGCTAGTTCTTTAAAGCAATGTTTAACGCCAGTGCCGTACGTAGAGTTCGAAACATTGACTTATATAGGCAATGGCGACTCTCGAGTTAACAGAACTATAAACTAATGGCATCGTACGAAAGCAGGTCGTTTGGATGCTATCCGCGAACGGTATCTCAAAAGCGGAAGCTTGTCTACATTACATGCGTGAAATATACGCTGAGATAGAGGACTGTTTAGGTTACCAGCTTTGAAAGTGATGAGAATGATCTATTAACGCTATTTCATTTATCCGCAGACCTCGTCCGATGCTTACCGAAGTTTAGCTGTGATTACATTTAACACGAAGCTTGCACCCCTTGGCGCAGCTGGCGGTTAACAATTAGCTGCGCTTCTACAGTACCGCGGACATTCTAATATACATGTAATTGCTATCGGTCATTGCTGAACTATATGACAACGTTGAAAGGTATTTGGATAGTGGTGATTTTTTTTCTAAACTATTAAACCGATTTTATCTGAAGGAAATCATACAGTGCAGCATTATGATGTAAGACGAAATCCAGGAGAACCCTTCACCAGTGCGATGCTACAAGTAGATACATTTCGAATCGTTTGTTTCAACACGAGAACGATGAAAGTGACCTCTTTTGTGTTCCACTTGATATCACCAAGGGATTACGTTTGCCTAAGTAAGTTGCCTGAGCTTCAAGAAGATGCAAGCAAATCCTCATGGTGCTTAAAGTGCTTGACAAAAGTAGGTTGCTCATCGATACAAATCTCTTGATAGCCACATTCACGATCTGATTACTAATACAACTGTTAAAGGTAGTGTCAAAATGAGTCTGTTTTATATAGTTGACCGATGCATAGCGATAGTCACACAACTGGTTGAACTGCTGGCGTGACTACGTTTACCTTCGTACATAATCTCATGCTGATAACATTTATGCTGTATAAACGGTCCTACGAAGATGTCGTACTAGAAGCCTAGAAATAGGCAAATGCAACAGGTTTGCACGTACACGTTACATGCGTACGCACGTGTCAGTTTTCGTTACTTTTGCGCGCCATCAAACGCTCTACCCGTATACTGTAGAACGCATCGCGTGCTAGGCTCCATAAGTTAAAAAAAAAAATGATACCTTGCATCCTCTCACATGCTGAGAATAGGTTCCCACTTCGAGGGCAATTAGTTCCGCAAGCAGTTTTTTCTTGGGACGCATCCTGTCACCGTCTAGGTTGCTTACGGGAAAGTTTGAAGTTAGGGGAGGATACAATATGTTCTTGTTGGATTTCATATGTAATATGTGTATAAGCTGTGTAATATTTTCTGTCTAATAAGGATAATACTAATTATCAAGCATACATTTATTATGAAACATTCGTCGGTGAATTACCTCAGCTACTTGATGTGCGTTGCAATTTGCCTGTATCAGATATTAAAAGGTGTAGCTTAGCGTGTGGGAAGTCGGCGGCTTCAGAAATCAAAATTGCAGTACGTAACACACCTTATGTTAGCTATTTTGGAAGCGGCTGTTGAAATCAGCTCGGAAATCGGATTTTGGGCTAACTGTCCCGGCAAAGCAAAGACGTTGGTTTCATATGGCGTACGGATATGGCTTGAGAACTCGGTAACGTAACGCGCACCCGAGTCGTTTCAACATAACAAAACTGGTAGACAGAGAACTCTGTCGATAAAGTTAACATTCCATTACGTCATCTCATGCAACATGTTAGCTGCTCACGTTATCTTCGGCTGGCCGCATGTAAAATGCGTTATTCTATTTTGTTTTTATTACGCAAACGACTCAGCTTATCATTTATAAGACTAGTCATAGTCAAAAAGCTTTTGTATCTACAATACAAACATCGAAACTAAATATGCTTCTTATACCGACGGTTTGCACAAAATTGACCGTAAGTTTGTTTCGATAGCCATACTTCTTGTCGATTTCTGTAGGATGAAAATGCAAGCTAACTTGCAGCTGAGGCAAACATCGGCACCTCAGGACGTAGCCCGTGATAGGCTATGCGACTTAGTAGTACAGGTGACTTTCGGTTCCATGAGCTGTACTCCTATATTCTTCTTGTACATGTTGGTGTGACTTGTGGCAAGCGAAACTCTAAAAAGAAAATCTACGAAGTTCAAAAGGAAAAAATAAAGACATTGGTCTTTTATTATATGTGCATTGCACCGAAGACCTTCTGTGAAGACAAACGAGCTAGGTGGAAAGCATGAAAAAGCTGCAAGAAAAACAAATAACCTGGTTTTGGCTTTTACTTTACCAGCCTGAATGGTGTGCACAAAAGATACATCGCAAGAGGACAGCAAACGCCGTCCACTTCATAGTTTCCGCGCACAAAGTGATGACGCTAGCCAAGCAATCGCTAGTTTTTTCGGTAGAATTTTCGGCTATTACAATTTTTGTATAAAAAAAACATTCGGAAGTCTCTCACCCAATCAGAGTTGGATGCACTTCAATATTTTGTCACATATTGTTGAGACGATGTAGGAGAGATCAAAAAGTGTTTCCCTCAGTCGACCTATGGCACAGAAATGCCCATATATCAATTGGGTCGAAATAGGGCAGAACAAATTAACGCGGTTTTTTACAATTAACACGAAATTGCCCTGCGCAACAAATCGCTATTTGGCCAATTCGTGCTGTTTTAACCCATTCACCTCACGTAATCAAAGGTTTTAAGAAATTTAAAATTAATGTATGCTAAATTTCTAATTAATAAACATAGAGGTCGTCAAACCAGCGAGGAAGCATTTCATGCGTTTGTCTAATTGCATGGACCTGTATCGCTCAAAAGGTATCTAAAGGTAATAGCGACCCTTAGTTAGCTAACAGGTGACTAAAATGCTTTGATGATTACACCATGGAACTATAAAAGGAAGCTCATAGATAATTCATTTTCAGGACAGGAGTTTTCAACGGAAGGCTGTACCTGACCCTAAATTCATTCGAGATATCTGGTTACCACAAGCTGATCGAGAATCGTCCTCACGTGGCCCAGATGGGCACCTTTGGCGGTTGAAGCTGGAAGTCCGACACAATTTACCCAGAAATAAAAAAAAACACCTAACAAATAATTAATAACAAGCTAACCCATGCACTGAACAAATATTATTCGGCTCATTTGTATTATCCTATCCAAATAGATGTAGTGTACGTCGCAAGAGTTTTCCCGATCCGATGATTGTTGTGATAGAAAGCATGAATGTATGTAACCGATTTTTAAATAGACAAATGCTTTTTATCCCTTTTTTTCTTTTTTACAGAACTTATAAGAATCGTTGCATATTTTGATGTTCGTGCATCTGAACACCCAGCTCTAAAACGTTGTCAAATCTAAGTAAAACTAACGATGCTAGAGACCAATAGTAATTTGGGTTTTTTCTTTCATAGAAAAAAATTCCCGCGACCGACCCAGTAATCTACTAGCTGTTCTTTGACGGCAGTCTCATAGCGAACGCCTAACATGTACCTCCACACAGACCTCCAGCTGTCAAGAATTGCATGGTTTTTTCGTTGCTAGTATGCATCCTGATGCCTCCACAGGCCATCGTAGCATCGTGCCCCTGAATGACAGTCATTTTACATGCTACCAGAATTAAGGACAGGACGGAATAGTATCGGTTGAGAGGATGCTTCGGGTGTCAGACTTCGGTATCGAGCGGTATAGTTTTTACCTTACGAATGACGGTATCGTCTCTCCCTTCTAATAGTCCCGGTCGTCACAAAGGTTTTCACTTACCTGGGATGTCCTGTGTTTTATTCTACATAAGCATATTCTATCGTCGTTTCATTTCACACTTGATGCAGCATAGCTGTGTACCAAGTTCAAAGTATTGACAGAAACGTTTGGTGCGTGGGGCACGGCCGTGTCAACAACTATCTTTGTCTATCGCTATTAGCTTTTTCCGGGCCCCCGTAATTGCTTTACTTTGTCTTCGTTTTCTTCACATGATCAAGTCGATCGTTCTGTAGCTGCTTGCCGTTCTGTGCTTAAGCAGACCCTGTTCAGATGTAGCTCTTCATTTACCAATAACGAAACTTTCATTCGTTTTCAGTTGTAATTTCTATTAGCTGGATGATTCTCGTGTTTTTCGCGTACCAAAAATGCAATTTTTTTTATCTATAAACTCGGGTACAATCTTGCTACTGCCTAGGCCAAAACCGTTATTTCTATTCGGTGTCCTTCGTACTGTTTCATAGTAGTTGACATTTTTGTTATCACGGTTTCTTTTGTCACCAATGCGTATGTGCGTCTGCAGCATTTTAGTAGAGGCTAGATATCTTAACAATTCACATGCATAAAAATCACCATCGACTCTTCCGCCCTTCTAACCAGTCTCGATGTCCTCTCTTGTTTTGAAGCTGTGTAAGAGTTTTTCTTCAAAGTGATGCCCAGGTGCCTGTGTGATTAGTCGTTCGTTATCTGCACTGGGATATTTAACTCTCTCTCTCTCTCTCTCTCTCTCTCTCTGAAGGCTCCTCTGTTAAAAAAATCACTCCTGCTCTTTTAGACGGATTAAGGATCAGCTGAAACGAGCCAGCCCACCCGTCAACGGTGCTTATATGTTGGTTCTTCTGGTATACAGCTTCTGGTATACAGTCGGAATACGGAAACGTATCGACAAAGAGGTTGTCGTATTATCATACTTAAAAAATATGCTTTTGTTTATTTTGATAATAGTTGTATTGAAAACGAAGTGTTCTGTTACGGAGTAATTTTTCTCTGTGGTTCAAAATTGGTTCCAAAGTAACCGAGTACTACTTGCCACACTGAGGGATTAAAAAGGTTTTCAGCTTTCTGTCATTCGCCTTTGCAGCTCTGTTTTACAATTGTATCTAAAGTAAAGACCCGTCCGACTAAACCTCACGCACTGGGACGCCAATCCAACAAAAATGACATATTGGGTAAATGACACTTTACGTAGTCTGAGTACGTAGACTGTGCCATTTACTTTCGAAGACCTGGGTTGAACTCAGCCACATAAAAGAATAAGGCAGATTGTAGCGATGTAATTTATGTATGCGCTCCAAACGTTCAATTTAACTCATCTTATTGCATGCACGTTACCCATTTTTTACTTGGAGATAGATAAGGAGTCACCTGGTTCGTTCAAGAGGCTAGGTCATGTTTCCATTGGACGGAATCGCTGACCTGAATACAGATCAACCATAGCGTATGCATGAATTTCACTCGGGCCACTTTACTCTTTATGTATATACATACGCTGTGTGTTTCAGCGGCTGACTAAACATCGTTTCTAAAGAATTCTCTTATGGATATGGGAATAACCAGATTCGACTGAATAATTACCACAACACGCACCATCCAACTTTCTGCCTCTATTTTAGTGGTTTCCATCCCCACCTATCGGAAAAACCAATGCTGCTCCTTTCAGAACCCACAAACTGCACCAGTCCCCACTTAAAGGTCTCTGAAGGCAAAGACAGGTACAATGTATTCCAACAAATGTATGCAAACTTTCTGTTTCTCCTCTTCAGAGTGTAATTAATTGGAGTGGATTAAGATAAAATTTGAACGAAGAAAATTTAACCCAAGGTCTTATAGGGAGTATCGCAAGGAATTACAGAGAGAACCACCTATGCAACTTGCAATGAAACGGATGGAAGTTCATAGGCAGCAGTCCAGGAACCAAAACGATCGGCGAACTTTGTTAGTCAAAAAAAACAGTACTGCAAAGTTAAAAAAAATAGCCTAAAAGTTGCAGGACAATCAAGTAGCGGGCTTGGAGTCAATAAATAAAGTATGCGTTTTATCTTGCACTGTTGAGAAGCTATACTCTAGCAATGGTATCAATGTTCCGTCAAAAAAAGGTTATCCGGACTGAAGAAAATAATTGTTTGAACCAATCAAGCTACATTCAAATCAAACAACACAATGGAAAATTTTCGCAGTCGGATGCCCTAATCAAAGGATTAATTGGACTATTATTTTTTGTCAGTACTTGAATTAACTGCAGGGTTCTATTATAGCACATGTTAGGAAGAACTTTGGGCGGAGTCGTAGTGTGATGTAAAAGCTTATCTTGAAAAAAATCTTCTAAGAGTGTGGATTAGACAAACAAGTTTCACAGAGTATCCTGCCGGCCCCCAAACATGACGCCAATAGACTCTGAAGAGGGAGTATACGCCGTAAAACCGACGACACTAGACCAGTATAAAAATAATGATTGAATCAGAATGCGCTACGACACCAAATGAAATGTTCGTCAATAAACAACTGGCCGTTAACAGCAATGCACTGATAGGGGTAGATAGTAATGCTATTTATTTGCGACTAGAGAAAAAATTATACACATTATATAGGTTAGCTTGTAATTTAAATATTAATTATATGTAAATAAAAGCGGAGCTTACGGTCATTAATTTTTAGGACACTCTGGCACTTTGTCGAATGCCATCGTGCGGTGAACCTTGCTTCGGTCCTACTAACAGAATAGATCAGAATCGAGCATACTCGTTGTATTGAACTGTATAGAAGTAATCATTCTTCACATCTGAGGTATGTACCTCTGTTTCAAACATGTGTGCAGATAGATGTGCTTTTCCTTCAACCAATGGGAAAACTCTATGTGCGTAGGTACTTTGTTGAACCGGTTTATATATAGGTCTGCTTTAAAAATACTGGTATTAATCCATACGAGAAAATCGTTCGGGTACACGTCCGCTGTTGCTTATTTTTAACGACTTCAGATTCGACCAGTGCTAGTCTTCTGGACAAACCTACTTCTTCTAAGGCTCGCACAGCAACACCGAAGATAAGTTTCCCACATAAGTCCTTTGCCATCTAAGGAGTGTTTAATATTCACGAACAGCACGGCTAGAATAATAATATATGAAAATTAATATTTCGGTAATATTTCGATTTTTTGTGTATCCTGTCTTTCGTAACGTTGAAGCCGTCCCAGCACTTCGCCCTCCCCAACCTAAATCGACAATGTCTTCATTACTCCTTTTCAGCCAGGGAATATTTTACAATAATGAGTCTTCACTTGTTGTATGCTATACATATTTGATAATATGTAGTCTACCCCGTTACTACAGGCTTCGTATTTCTACCACTGCACTGATTGTGGCGTATATCGTCTTGATTTGAGATATGCAAATGCAGTTGAGAATAGCTGATGTTGGTACGTGGCTGGTCGCCTTATAGGTTGTGTACATAGTATCTTGTCTACCCAGCAGCACCAGAACGACGAAGAACACCCGGGCCAGATACCCTGAGCCAATATAGAGACAGAGACCAGAAGAAGCGGGACCGAAACAAAGAAATATATCGCAACAGAGTGAGGTTGCAAGTTGTGTCTCTATGTAGAGCTATACATGCGAGCACTTCACAGACGCTCGAGTTCCCATGACTGCCACCCCCGCACGCCATGACTGAACTCACCCCATTCACCTCATTGTTTCATCTTATTCTAGCTGTGTCGCTCGGAGCTGCGAGGACGACGTGAGAACGAATTGACGAGCCTCCTTGCTAGCTCACTTTTGGACCACTGCGTCCTCTTTCGATGATCAATATGCTCTATCTCCAACCCGTGTCATCTGCAGTCAAGACCCATCCATCTGTGTTTCATCCGCAAGTTTCGCTAAGACCATTCGTTCATTGAGATCAGTGAGAGATTGGTCTCTAGGCCAGTTTTTCTCATGAACCACTTGTGTTAATGTTACGTGGGTCCACTCGTTATAAGTCGCATAAGCAGTCATCACCACCGCTGTAGGGACTGCAAGCGCGCACCATCCGACTGAGGCTGCTTCGCGACTCAGCCCGAGTAAAGTGAGGGGAAAAGCATGTGATTTGTTGAGTGGCTGAGTGCACCGATGGCATCATTGGTGATAATACCGAAAATCATGGCGAAGACGACGTGCCCGCCAAGCCGACGCACTGGCTGCTGCGTAATATCTCTCACACAGTTTTGGGCTATAAGTCGATCGGATTTACACAAACAGCAAGAGATCGCTCGAACGATGCTAAGTGTAGTAGTATACGTTCATTGGCTCATAGTGGTGCCATGTGTCTGGAACGCAGTGCACATAGAAAATAGGCAATTGTACACATGTAGTGTAGGCGGGCAAAAATAAGAATAGTGTTGGCATCACGTAAGTTGTAATCAACGAGATGTTCCGTGACAGTGCGGCGGCAAGGTGTTTACCGAATAAACTTGATGTTATGTAACGTGGTACAAGCTGAAACCGAGTACATTCGTACTCCGATTTGTGCTGCGAAGGCCCAGTGGTCTGAAGCAATGCTAATCGGCAATAGCGGACACAAGACCAGAAGCCTCAGTCATTTACAGGATGAACGGGGGTTTGAAACGACGAGGTTCGTAAGTGAACTGCGCCAGTAAGCTTCCGGGTTAGTCTTTTCGTCTGCTGAGCTCGAGATACCAGTTGTTTCTGGGAAGTTAGTAGAGATTTGCGGGTCGCTTCAGAGACTATAATGGCATTTCAAGTGTATTGCAATTAATTATGTTCGGGAAAGTTCATGAGGCGTTGTACAAAATTGCAAATGACGATTCATTTCTCTTGAGAGTAAATATCGCGGCAGGCATGTTGAAATTCTTTAACCGACAACACACATTTGCCCTCTTGTTACTTACACTTGGCGCCATGACAGCTAACCTATGAGGCCAACCTCTTGTGTAGTCGAACTTCTCCAGCTGCCACTGACAAAATCGGTACTGACTAGATAGAGTGGAACTAAGTTAAGATTAACTGGCTAGCCGATATTGAGCGTGTCTGCGTGCTGTTTATGGAGCCTTCTCGGCTTACGCTGGAGAGTCCGCGAAAACATAACAAACATGAAATCTCTTCAGAATTTCGCTAGCTACTAACTAGACTCTAGCTGCCGCTATCAATCTGCATTTTTTTTCCACGTGAGTTAATAGAACTTGAGGAGTCTGTAAGTTGAGGGTATCGTGTAGGCAGTAAACGGCATAGCATATTGTTATGTAGAGAAACTCGTCACTTCAACACCGTTATTATCATCATCAGTGAGACATTCACTTCAGTATGCTTTTGACTCTTTTGTTTCACACTTATGCCAGATTTTACCAGGAAGCCAGGAAGGGTGTTTGCGTTTCATTGATTTCTCATACAGCAGCATGGCAAAAATAGGTGCCCTATTTCACACCAAAATAGAACACCGCACACATTAAAAAGATAACAAAAATCCTAAAACTTTACTACATGAAATATAGGCTATTTCTTAAAATGACATTTGTTACCATTCAGCTTGCGAGTATCCAGTTCTATGATTGAAACCACTGCTATCTTCAGCGGCGTGCGCGTCTTAATACGATTGCAGTCGCATCCCTAAGCAATATAAACTTGTTTAAACGAACGTTTTTCAATGTTCCCTGCTTTAAGGCTGGGCTATTTAGACACTGGGTAAGTTCAAAAACTAATCTTGCCCGCTCGTCAGGGCTGCACGTAGAGAATCCCATTGGCTTCTGCGTAACAGATGCCCCGTGAAAAGCGTGGACGCCAATGCAAGAAGAGAAAAGCGGTCCTGCGCTGTCGCTCACAATCACTCTTCTGCTGAATTCATTTCGAAAGAATCATTTGAGATTTTTTTTTATTAAAGGTTCCAAAGCAAGTTTTATTGTGCTCAGAAATGGTCGAGCGAGCGAGAGAGCGAAGTAAGTGATTATTACTTTTCGAAAACATTCTGTTTTATAGATAGATTTAGCAATTAATTATCTCGAAAAATAGCAAATTTACCCCTAAAAGTATTCGTCTGCACGAACATACAGTGACAGAAATGTACGCACAATATACCCTATGCTCAGAGAGAGAGACTGTCTTGCAAACGGCCCATGCACAGAATTCCGTAATTAATTGTTAAGCTTTTAGTTGAAGCTGGTGTGCCATAGGAGATCATGCTGCTTTTGGGGGGTGAGAGGGGCACGAGGTGATTGATAGCTAAGTGAGCACAATGCTTGCATAGCCCTCTGGACATCTGCAGATGAGCACTACTATGATAAATCCATTAATTAAAAAAGGCTTCTGCTCCTGTTAGTGCTTTTCGCCATGCTTTTCGTTACTCAATACAATGTTGTTCTGAAGATTGTATCTCGGTCGTAAACTTTACACTTGGACATGATTTAACCTATGTAGCAGTCTAATTTTTGAGCCTTACTATTCACTGATGCGACGCGTTCTGATCCGTATCGATGAAGAAATATTCATAAAACCGCTAGCTAATGGTTGGCTTGCGAACAAATAGATAAACAGGTCCTTAATCGTTAAGGCTATTCATTAGAGTCGTTGTCGAGTTAAGCCATCCTAGTCAAATAATTCCAACTAACTGTATTTACCTTACGTAGGCAAAGGTTAATTATTGAATTTTAACTAGGACGAAGTCGAAATGTGCCGTTACTTGTCGTGGCTGGTTTCATAGGAAAATTTCGATCCTTGTTTTCAAAAGGCACTTATCGAGGGACATCCTGTTATTGGGACGACACAGGACCTTTAATACACATAATGAGGTAGTCACATGATTCTGCCAACTGTATCGCACGTGTGGTGGCTAAAAGGAATATTGATAATTCACTATTTGAGAAACACTGGATGACGCGTGCCGATTTTCCCCATGAGGATTTCCAATAAAACACTTGAATCAAGCGATGGATTGACGTGTTGCAGTGGAAAAGCACAAAAATATCAACACTAAAAAAATACCTTATGCCTGCTACATGGTTTTTGCAACCTCGTAAATCACGAGCCATATATCTAAGGTTTTCCTTGACTCTGTTCATTTAGCTGCACCGAAATAAGTAACTGAAGCAAAACGTTATAGAGATAGGCTGCCTGCTGCCAAACCTTCTTTCGGGGTGTTTTTTTTTTTCTTCAATCGTGTCTGATGAATAGCGTAGGCTAATGTTTAATCACTATACGGAAGCCAGTAAATATACGTCGACGATAATGGTGTGATTGTACTGACCCACATGCTAAACAGGGGAACTTGAACGAGCTCCATGTGGCAACCCCGTTGCTACATGCTTGTGCGCGTATTCGTTGCATTCCTTTATAATGACGCACCTCAGTTAAAGGAAGAATGGATGAGGCACAATAGCTTCACTTGTACATCAGTAATTTCGAAACTCGCGTTACCACTAACATGACGAAGTGAATGTTTCGATATGAATCAGGAAGGAAGAGCCCCTAAACTACTCTAAAATCGTCATGTCTGCAAAACGGTCCGTTTCGAAGGCACGTATCTGCCTGTAAAGGTTTTATGCAGGACATAGTAGGGCGGCGGGAAACTGCTAGCAATCAATCAAGCTCGACGCGAATAAGGTGATCTGGTAATTTTCAAAAGTGAAGAAGTATCACTGCAGTTAAGTGGGCAGATAAAGCTAGAAATAATTTCGTATTGTATATGCAGCGCTTTTTTCAACGACGATTGCGAGCAACGTTAGCTGGGGGTGGCAGGTTTTGTAAATAGTTCGACAAAGTTTGAAGAAAAACATCCATTCTGAAAATGACCTACGTAAAATCATAACATGTATTACTACTGGTACGTGCTTATCATCACGAAACAGGTATATCTACGTGAATGAAAACTAAGAAAAAAAAACATTGAAATTGTCTATACAGAAGGGACTTTACATTTCGCCATGCAGTTGCAAGGGGCTAGTTGAATGGATGTTGCTTATTAAAATCTTTGGAGAAACGTAGATGAGGCTTGTTCAGGTTTTTGGTTGAGGCTCTTGTGAGCAGAACTTTTACTGGCGATGTTTCAGTCTGAAACCCGCTTTTTAAAATTGCGTTCCATACGACCACGGGTTCTTTGCTGCCAGTTCTAATCAGTCAACTACACGGTACAGCTGAATGCGGGACCGTTAAGGGGGATGTCAGCCTGCCATGTTCTTCCTCCTCCCTTGGATCCATAATTAGAACTTAATTCCAGTATTATCTGCCCTAAACTGTACACATGCGCTAGACCCACCCACATCAAAACTTAAACAAGCTAGCTTCCGGCCTTGTTAGCAAAACGTATTCAACCAACCAGTTGCACGACTGACGAAACTGCATGACAAAGTGCGCTTTATAAACTCCGATGGCCCCTATTTGTTCGATCATGCGAGAATTAATATTTTATATATTGTACAATCAAATATGGCTCGCCTATTGAAATGCCTATCTGTGTTAGTGTTTTCGAATGTGCATGTAAATTTCTACCAAAAAATCTATAATGTAATGTACTATGTGAATACCTATAGAATTATTTGTGTTAATAATATAATTTTACTTTGGAGCAGCTCCTTAACCGCCGTGAAATCAGAAGGTCAAAGTAACTGCGAAAAAAATAGTCATAGATAAGTTGTTTTACCGACGACCACCGTATACAGTTTACTCTCGCTTGCCGCACGGGACGAACCGAAGCAAGGAACGAAGCAAAAGTAAGGTATATTTCCACTGTCTTCCCTTTCTCTGTACTCAGGTCTTTCCAGAGGTTACTCCTACGACCCTTTTTTGAAGTGCCTCTTCTCCCGACGCCGCCGACAAAAACCCCATAACAAACTCGTTCACGTTTGACTCCGTCCCTCTTGTTCCCTCATGAATAATTCCTTTGGTCACCAGCTTCTTACTGCGTTCAACCTCGCAAGTTTAGGGGCCTGAGCTCGATTGAACTAGACGGAAGTTCGTTTGCCCTCTAGCCGATTTTCTACCTTTACCCATTACTGTGACACCTTCTGAGGCTGCAACTGCCACTGAGGTTGCGCTGCTGCTCTCGCTATTGAGCCTATCGCAGACGATGAGACGCTGATAAGGATAACTCTACCTCGCTTCAACGCCCGACGCGGAGCATTGGAATTGGTTACACCAAAGCCCTTCGGCTTCTCCTGTTATAAAGTACTCCACTGCCTGTCGGTCAGGCGGTGCCATATCATTGGTGTAACAACCAGGACACCTTGTCGGGTTTCCGACATGACTGCTTAGCTGAGTCGCGACCGGCCACCAAACTACGATGACAGGATTCGGGGTACATCACTGATGTCATTAATGGGTCAGCGTCACTCAGTACGTAGAAGGTTTCATTTGTGGCTTCACGTTTCACTAGTGATCCCTCGTGGTAATAACCCTTCACTGGTAAGCGCTCTTTCAGTCTCTACCTCTTACTCTTCCGCTTCAATTTTCATATTGTATCTCTACCCACTTCTTGTTGATGGAAGATGATGTTCGCTTGTTATCTCCGGCCCACGAATAGTAGCGCTCACGCATGCGGGCGTCAACTAAAGTCATAGATGCTAAGCCAACTGATAGCTTTAAGACCACTACGATAACTGCCTCGTTTGGACGTGTGTGCCAGGTATCGACTAGATCCCTAGTCGAAAAACGGACTAGTATGACAGATTCATTCACAGGAAGTTCTTTTACCATATGTAAGGCTTTCGTATAACACAAAAACCTTGTATACGCCACTACACTATATAACCTTATATTTAGGGAAAATCTCAATTAATATAGATCATAGTAACAATTGTTCTGATAGGCTATACGCATTGCACTACAAATAATCTTACGGCAAGTCACGACCCTCCGTAGTTTCTTTATGTCGACTTATAATATCCACCATTTGCCTTCTTACCATTAAGTATATTAACATTGATTTTATTATCGTTTTCACCAAAATGATGTCCTACCTTGTCGGTGTTCGACTAGACCCAACTAAAACTGTCCTATTCCTGCCTAGCTGTCTTTTTCCTCTGTATTCGGATGCGCACCAAAAGCCACAATAAGGGCTTTCTACATATATGTGTGCACACTTTACGTCTTGATGGCGAAGTGTAGAGAAACGAGCAGAGGCAAACCCCACCGCTAACGCGGAGTTCGGTGACGGCATGATAAAATAACACGAAATACGGTACGGCGCGGCCGGAGTCGTTTTCAGCTCGTTTCTTGAAAGGTGTCATCTTCACTACCCCCGCTACTTCCCGCCGGCTCGCCATTACTCAGCTTAGTCATGACAAACAGAGAGTGAGCGTCCCTCTCGCATGAAGCACTCAGCGGCTTAGTTTGGTGGTGTCGACTCTTCGTATAACACGGATGAACCGTGGCACTATATTTTCTCTCGCTAGATCGTCCGGAGCCTGCTCAAAGGCTACGGTAGTTCCAATGGCATCCTTCTATAGCTAGGCCCCAGCCCAGGCTAGTGGTATCAGAGTTCGTTCTGATGACCCAGTTGTGCGAGCGAGCGCGAAGATATCCAATTAGGCAAACCGGCTAGCGGCGGCTGGGCGCGAGCTCAGTAATCAAATCCAACTCAGATGAACGTACTTTCACGATGGAAAACCGCTTTTGCTGTTGCAGAAGAAGGAGGAGAGCCGCGTCGCTGCTGGTACCAAAGACACTCCACGTTCGCCAAAGGACGCGTCATGGTGTTACCACTACAGCGAATAGAGAAAAGATCCCACTAGCGCTTGGACCAGTAGCAGCAGCAGCAGCAGCACCACGGCAGAGACTACCGACATGAGCGAAACTCCGTTTAGAACGACGATCCCGAATCTGCCGTTGCTCTTGATGTGGCCACACATTAGTGCCATTATAACGGTTCAATTATACTGCAACGAGAGTGGTAAAAAGCGAATGCGATGGGCGGTCCTGCTTTTAATATAGTTGCCGACCTGTTAATTCATCACTGGTCGGTTCTCGGATCGTTTAAGTGATGAAGGAACAACTGCGCTAATCACAACTGTCGATTGTTACCATTATAGATGTTACCTAAAGTTAGAGATTTATGTCTATGATTTTTCAATTGTTAGGAGTATACCTGACGGTTTGATCGGAGTGACAGGACTCTGGTTGAGCTTTGCGGAGCCAATTTTCGTAGAACCAGCTTAGTCCTTTGAAATGTTTTATCTACAGGAGCAACACGTACGGTAAATCGTCTATAATAAACAAATGACAAATCTCATGTACAAGTACCTCAGAGTGCACAATCCGCTCATTTGAACGAATCTCGCATATGAGAAAAGCCCAGAAACTCTAAAATTTTCGGCTTTACACGAGTAAGATATGATTTACGGATAGGGACACCTAAAATAAAGCAACGAATCAAGCTGTGGTACTTACAGAGATTATGGTTGCTTGCTGTACGTGCAGAATACCTCTTCGTCTGCCGGCCGACTAAAAAGCGGTTACGTAACAGTTACACACAAAACAACAGTTCGAGCCCCTCTCTCGTTCTCCCTCTATTTGTCTTTATAATTCTGTTCTGTAAAATAGGTATCTGTTATTTTCCTGATTCTTCTAGTCACTATGGCAACTACCTCCACGACTATACTTAGCCTCCGTAGTTACTGTTGGATAATATAGCTTTTTCTCTTTTTCGCTCTTTCTCTGGCATTACCGCTCTGCGTTGCTGCCGACCCCCCAAAATGTCGCGGAAGTCAGTACAGGACGGGACATTGAGGCCTGCATTCGATCTATCTGTCTCGTTCATGATTCGCCGACTTTAGCCTGCTTCCGTCGTCTCTTCCTTACGCTAAGCTTTCTCACACCCTTTATCTTCCCCTTCTTTCGTCTCTCTATCGTCTGCTGTGCGTTGCTTTCACATATAAGCCGTTATAAGAAGTGCCTCGTCCCCGTGGCGCCCGTAGTGAAGTGCTTCATACAGCCGTACGGCTGACGAGGATGTCGTGTCGCCCTATGGGAACAGGTTACGAGTACAGCTTGTTGTACATACAATTCAGTGCGGGGGTAGCTAGTTAGCGCGCACCTAGGACCTTCTGTGGCGCTTTGTGAAAGAGTGGAACAGAGAGAAAGGGAATCTTCGTTGAACGATGGCTCGGTCACAATATAGCTGGCTGTAATAGGCTGCGGCTGACGGAGGGGCCGGTTCCGTGTGAGCGGTTCCGGACGAACGACTGTTAAGGCTGTTCTTACAGGCGTGCTTGCTCAAGTATTAGTTGCAGTAACAGATGCACGACTTCGACAGGAAACGTTCGTTCTGCGGTTGTTCTCTTCGGAATAACGACATTTGCAGATATTTTGCTATGACAACTCCTGCCTGCAGTTCCAGTCTAAAAACGTTGAGATTTGCAAGTTTACTGGCATCGAGTACCTTAGTTTAAATTTATTTAAAAGTAAAGTAAAGCGTGTATAGACAAATAGCTAACGTAGTATCTTGAGTAGCGGTAGGGTGGTTACCAGCAGTATATTAGTTATAAAAACTTATTCTCCTATTATCAAGCTGACGGCGGGCACTCTTACTGCTGGACATAACACGAAATGTAGGGCGATACCTCTGTTGGTGAGAGATATTCATTTGTAGAAAAAACTATTGACCTAAACATATTAGTACGACTACCCGTTACGGATGTTAAGTAGACAGTATGCCTCCGCAGCGTCGCCGAACTGTGATACGTCGTCGTTTCGAAATTATTATTTGTTGTCAATAAATTTTATTATTTATTGTCAGTTTACCCATTGGTGAGTGACACAGCGCTCCTTGATAGCTAGCTAACTTGTGTTTAGGTTTAGCCATTCGCCTAAGAGCATAACTATTCGTCTACACGAAGGTGCGACTGCGTTTAAACTCTCCCGGAGAATCAATAGAACGTATAACGTTTTTTGGCGGCCACGTTCAGCATTGTCCCTAAAACTAGACATATACTAGCTAGGCACACTGTATTGAAAGAGGAACTTTCCTTTTTGGCACTGTCGCAATCAGCTTCACCGAATGCAACTTAGATTGAATCAAGTGATCTACTAATTACCTAGCTAATCCGTTATCGAAACGGGAAGGCCATAGAATGTTGCCGGAAAACAGTTACCAAACAGACTCGTATGCCCAGCCGCGGAAATATCTTTAAGTACTTCGAATTTACGCAACATCGACCTCACTCCACCCAATTAGATATCTGAAGTCCGCTGATTTGAGGTAACGTCTTCTTTATCATATAAGCACTCTGTTGCATAAGTGACTCAGGCTGCAACCGAAATCAAGTATTCGCTTCGTATCGTCTTTCCCAACATTGAGTCGTAACGTCAAAACGAAACATTCTCGTCTACTTAGGAAGAAAAGACAAAAGTTAGGAAAAATTTAGGACAAATTTTCCATTAATCTCAGCCTTAGAATGAGACATTTTTTACAAGATGCTTCCAGATAACCTTTATTTTATTTTCTGTGGACATACTATATATATATATATATATATATATTTTGCCTTGTTACTGTGTCTTCTTGTTTGAAACATCGAACATGTGGGCCGTAGTACGGCTTTATCGATAAGATCAACAGAAAACAATAAAGGAGTTGTCTGCCTTATCTTATACGTGACTTAACGGCCTTCGCGTAAGAATGTAATTCGTTCATTGTTTTTACGTTTCAGCAGTCGAACACTTATTATAAACATGACAAACACGTGTATATATACATAGTTACGCCTTGTGAATAAAATATGTACAATCCGAAACCCAGATGAATAGAACGCGTCATTCTTGAACATAGTCAGAATCTTTATGGGCCATCAAAACTTGCCAGTGTGTAATTTCTACGTTCATTACGCCCAGACGTTTCTCCCTAATCGATGATATAGTTCATTAATGCGTTTGCCTTATTGTTACGTTTCGTCCTGTTTCAAATATGTACCCTTCCAATACTAAATGAAACTGTTTTTGAGCAATGTATCACTCAGTCGTCATAACTATCAAAAATAATTAAGCTTCTTGACAAATGCGCAAACGTCTGCCTGCGCTCGAACAACTGTATCAGCAACCTTCGAAACAAACTCCAGACAACGATAACAGCTGGCCGGCGTCGTCCGCTCTGCAAGCTTTCTCACAGACTGACAAAACAATACGTCGACGAACAAGTCAGTGATTCGATTGTCATCGGGAACGCATGAATCGGATGAATTGCTAATTTTTGAATACGCGCGGGCGCACAGTTTTGTCTGTTGTTCTGGGCCTTACAGCGACAATGCGACGGTGACGGTGACAGCTGACGACGCAAACGCGAGCAGGAATTTTCGAATAAAACAGTGTTTTCTATCACACCCGTGTGTAAACGGTATTGGCTACACTGTGTGCCTGTTCAACACTTGATAGCAAATAAACTATCGGGCGTGTTCACTAAATTCAAGCACCCTCAGCATATTGAGCGAACGCTCGAAACTGCCATTCCTATGGATTACCGCGGTGTAAAGGTCGATTGTATCCCCTTCCGCATTTAACATACATCGTATATATCATCGTCTACTGGCATTCCATAGGTAATATATAGACGTTGTCTATATAGGGTAGGAGAGAACGTAAAATTGCAGTCGAGTAGGGGCTACTTAGGTGGTATCGATAAAAGAGCCTCGGTGTCTGCATACTGATGAGATGCGGTGCTTTCCTTTCAAATGCACGTACATACTAAACATACATACGATGATCGTTCTACAAACACCACAATCAGTTCTCGAACACGTTCTGCCGCCGGCGACGTACAGTGCGAAAATGAGTGTTTATCAATTAGATAAAAGAACTTCGCAGCCTTTCAAAGAAGAGACGTCGTTTCTACTGCAGCCGATTCCATAATGTAAATGTTTGAGCTGGGTCATGTGGACCGGTGTTTTCGATACGATAGCGTGGTAAATCTCATTCAGGTTAATTCGCAGAGTGCGTTAAGCTGGAACGACAATTAAGCTTTTGAATGGCGGTGCCACTGCTATATCGCTTTTGCAACTATTACAGTTACCGGTTTGCTATCCTTTGTTTGCTAAACGTTTGATACAATTAGATTAAGATGAAGTATTGAAACTACGGTACTTTTTTGGTCATCCACGTTTGGTAGATAAAGAACCTGTATTGGGTTCGGCGTATTTTTTCTGTCTGCAATGAACGAGGGCAAGACCCGTTCTCTGATAGGCTACGAGCCAGTTAAAATCGTTCCATCTAAATAGCTATCTTTCACATATGGTAAACTGTTGTAGGAGGCGTCGCGTTTTAGCCGGCATAATTGACTCACTGTACAGTTGATTGTTGCATGTGGGCGCATTATCTTAAAATACTTCTAGCCAATGGGGAGTGGCAAAGTTAAAACTATACGAAATTTTTTGCGCCATAGACAACTTACGTGCGTCTGCCGGTAGCTAATTCTGCAACCTAGAACGATTCATCAGCCACTTTGTATGTATAGACATTTAGATCAGGCTAGGAATTTGCAGGTAATTTTTGAAGACTGCATGACCAACGACAGACATTTCGGGGTGCGTGACGTAATAAGGCTTGCACGCCTTCATGACTTCATTTTCTGTAATTAGCTATGTGACTAAAGCCGGTCTAATAGGCAACAAGCAGGACTACTAGCGATAGATGACCCTCCTTTGTGTAACTAATTTTTAAACGAGTTTGTAGGTTAAAAAAGCGAGAACTTAAGGGTTTTATGTTAAAATGCATTTTTCAATTAACATAAGAAGTTTAGCGTAACCGCAGAAGTGTCTGTTATATATGCTTCTAAAGGAAACATTGTCAAAGTAATACATGTTTTTGCAATCTAGATATATTTCTATAATGCAAGTCATTGAGGATATGCGTCGCTCTAAAGATCGTCGAGTTAAAGGGAGGCTATAAAAATAACATTTGTCTTGAACATACAAATATAAAACCAATATTTCATTCATTCCTCGCCTCCTGCAACTGGACAACACAGAATCCTTGGTGCATCCAGACATTTGAAACTAAGTGGCCTGCTTCAGGACGGATAGGATCATCTTGGCATTCAATGGTGCTAGCCGTTTCGATCAGGAAATGTTTTTGTTGGCTTTCTCGAATCGTGATGTATAGCAATCACAAGCGTCTTTAAAATGCTCGACTGACTGTCACCATCGAAAGCGGATTGTTCAAGATATATTACATATTTTTACTAATTTTTAACCCTTCTACAAACATCGAAAAGTCACCACTTAAAGGGCGTACAAATATTTAAACGAACGTTTTCCTTGAGAGATAACAAAATGTATAGAACTGAGGTCGGATAAACCACTGCACCGCATGGCGCGCCAAATATTCAAAAATCGGCAAAATACTTCCAAAAACGTGACCAGGGCTCCTTTCGAGGAAATTTCGTCTTTAATCATTCGACTCATGACGATAGTTGTAACCCGTAATGTACTTTAAAGTTGTTATCTATGAACAGCAGTTAACTGCAGATATTGTACTTTCGGTTACCTAATGTAATATAGGAATATAAATAAGACGACAGGACCACTTATCAAAATCTGCCAGCACCTCTGACAGAGTTGAAGAAAAATTATCCTAACTATCTAATTATAAATCTTTATTATGTTGTATGAAATAGTATGATGTTAGAGGCCGTCTATCTGCGGAGCTGAACCAAATTATAGTTTGCTTTTTATTCCTAAAACTACTCACATCGTGTAATATATAGACACACGTTTCAGGAACTTGCTTCAGTTAGGTTTTTCCTTAAATAGGCACATCGTGGTAACTATCCTTGTCACACTGCTAGCTGACTGATATTTCAAGTAACCTCTTGCCATACCATCACTTCCACCATTTACAATGCACTGAAAAGAGCTGCAGTACCCGAAGCGAGTTTATACACCCTTTTCGTATTAGGAAAACTACTTCAAAATGTAGAGATAAAAGAAATCCTTTGCTGCTTATTGTCAGCTCAGTTATACAAGGGTACAAAGCCAGGCTATTTATACAAGCTCTGTACTAAGATATAAATTCGCCATAAAGGGCGTGTGTTCAGCATAAATTCCATCTACCAAAACATTCACAACTCGAAAGAGTTGTGAATGTTTTGATACACCTGCGATCGGGCGTCGCTCAAATCCACGTGGTATTCTTGCTGGATACCTATATGTACAGAAGTTCATATCACAAGGGAGTGTGTCCTGGTTATCTGCTCTGTGTTACTCAGACTCTGGTCTTCATCAAATGATCTGTTGTAACGCCTGCCACCGAGAAGGCTTTGGACTCAATTTCAATCTACCTTAAATCAATTTCCATCCTTGTAAGGCAGTGAAAGTAGGTCCTATAAAGAGAGATCAACGGCGATGTCCTAGTTTACTTGAGGGAGCTGTATCTAATCTCTGCAGGTTATTATAGATGATTAAACATGTAAGTCGGTCAGTATGCCGGCGTATTCTTAGCACAACGTAGGTAATACGATGCTTGCCAGAGTACTTCAAATCATACGGATATATAAAGATTCCATAAAGATCATAAAATCTTTTATTCCAGGTACCGGTGTTTCAATGGTCGAAGAACTAGGTTGAACCTAACGCTGTAAGTAACGTTGCTCACAATATAAACCCATTCTGCGCATTGCGTCTTGTCGATGTTTTTTGACATTTTCAACAAGAATAAGATCATACAAAATAAATCTTAGTTTCTGTTCCAATCTCACAAATCTCTGCTTATAAATCCAACTGGTATAAATAATCATCACAGATGAATTCATTCTCGAACTCAGTATGTACAACTTCAACTCAAACATCCGACTATAATCTTTTTGTATATACAGATACGATTCAACGATGTTTAAGTTCAAGTTTGCTTCACTTCAGGCAATTAATGCCAGTTGTTTTTCTTAACATATTTGAGGCTTCATATGCTGGAATTCATATTGGAATATACTTAATAAGAGCTTCAATTGATAGTTAATATCGGCTACTCACTTTATAAAATGTAAGTGATTTTTATAAGTAATCTACCTTTTATAACATTTTATTACCACGATACACGTAATTTGTACGTTTGAGGTAATTTCCTCCGAAATATAAAACTAAAGAAACCAGCAAATTTCATGTATTGTTACTTTTGCTCTTATATATATTTGTGTGTGCTCGTTAACAGTTCAATGTTCGTCCAAAAGCAGTGGCCCACTGGCAGAGTTTTTTTTTGAGGAAAACATCGCGGATTTAGACACGAGACGCTTCTCCGTTGTCTTCCCCTCAGACAAGTCTGTTCCATCAACTGGGTCCTTCGCTCCTACAAAGTTTGCTTCGTAATCTTCTTTCCACCCGTAGGCGCCTACAAGTTTGGCGGGCGTCTTTAGGCGACGTCTTTGGGGTCGCTTCTCATTCTATGCCACCGTTGTGTTTTATCTTCGTGGTTCATCTCTCATTCCGATACGACCATTCTTCACATCGGCGGGTTGATGCGGTTCTTCAAAAGAAAATGGGAACATCAAAAGACTCGCCACCATCACCAATAACAACAGCGATAACAGTTCCATAGCCTACTCTGTTTCCCTTTTTTTTTCTATCTTGGAATGCCCCTTCCCTTTGCTCTCGGTTTTTCAGTCGCAACCTCTTGTGCAAGCTTTTCATTGTCTGTCTATTACATACATTAGAGATATGTATGCCTCTATACACGTATCTAGTTGTCTATAATATCGAACTATTGCGGTACGTAGACCCATTGGTTCGGGTAGCTGGTGGTAGGGCTTTTCTCTTCTGTAAATATCTTCCCCGTCCATACCTCTCTTTCTCTTTTGCTATTCGCTTTTTTCTTCCTTTCTCTTATGCATAGTCAACCCGTCTGTTCCAAGTTGGAAGCCCATCGAAACTCCGCCACAAGTTTGCTTTTTGCAGCCTCATTCCACGAGGCACGTGACCGTGCCTGCGGATGGCATTCTTCCAGCCTGCTATTATTACTGCTACCACTAGTACTCTTGTCGTTACCGTCTCGGCCGACGCGCAAGCTACAACGATGGCCGACTTGTATGCTCCTTGGATTGCGAGTCCACTGGGCCGTGTAACCGCCCCATTAAAGGAGCGACTGGACCGAACCAAACCTCAGTCCCATGGCCGGCCATCAGCTAGATCTGAGCAGGATAGAGTACTAAGGCCACGTTATCCTCATTTTCATCCTCGTGCTCATACTCCGACCACCGCGAGGCTTCGCATCCTACCCTTAGGACATCCCGGATGACACGAGCAAGTCGCTCGTATTCTTGCTTTATTCAGCGGCAAGAAGAACTGCGGAAGAGAAGATAGAAGCGGAATGTAAGTTACTTCTTGGAACACGTTGTCGTCCAAGTCTTAGCGCCCCTTCTGTGCCCACACGAGTTTCCTACGCAGTCACCTTAGTCAAGGCTGGCGCCTTTTCTGGAGCGGACAAATAACAGCACCTAGAAGGAAGTGGCAAATTGAAAAAGCCTATTAGCATTTTATGGTATTATTCAGTTGTGTAATTATATTGTATTTATTCGCTGAATATGTCGCTATTAGACTTGTGATAATAACGTGCTGTAAAATATGATGTATTCATAGGAAGACATGAACAAGAAAAAGAGATACCTTTGAAGGGCATATTGTTTCTTCTACTTATTATATCTTTCAAGTGGCTCTTGTCGAACTTGCAAGGGAGGATATTTAAATATAATTACTACGTACCCAGTATTGGTTGTTTCTGACCTTGTCAGTGTATTACCTGTCCCAGTGAATGACCAATAGGAAAGCGCGTAATCAATGTTTGTTGTATGTCGTTATGGATTGGCGTGAAAAATTTTAGGGTGATTTTCTAATAAATCAGATGCCTTAGAATGGGGTCATTTGTAAATAATGGGATGGATAGGGACTAATAGCTGGTTTGCCATTGCAACATGTTAAGCAACATGTTTCGCCGAAACCTTTCTGACCGAAAATATTTGCGTCTACCGATCACGTCTATCACTCCGTTCATGGTCGATAACTTTTTGTACATTTTTTATTTGTCCTCGCGTCCAACTCTCCTCATTCAAGCGATATTGCCATGTTGCTTTGTTTTCTTTCGAAATTTCGCTCTCAGTTAAAACTTCCCTTGGGCCAAAGCGAAGTTTACAGTGGTTTAAGAAACCACGGAAAATCGCCTTTCTAATAAAAGATAACCGAAATTAAGTTAATGTTATAACTATGAAGCCTTTGGTGTAATAAAGCAGTCCGTACACTAGAATAACTATAACTGACCCCGAATGTGAGTATGTTAGTGAAGCGTTCCCTATCCAGTTTTACGAAAAAGTCAGGACCAGGGGAAGCAGGGCGCCGAAAAAGCCACCGACGAAGATAAAGATTTTACCAAAGCAATGAATAATCGACCTTTACGTATGGTAAAAGGAAAGTGAGTGTTGCGTAAACTAAAGATGGGTTGATAACTAGGCCAGTGTTAGTTATAAATGTAAACTTGTTCCTTTTTAAGACTAGAATCTCACGTCTTCACGTTCTTTTCACAGAAAAATACATTCTATCTAACTTACAGCAAATATGAATCGGTTCGTATAAAGTTTATAAAATACTAATTTACGAAAAAATCTGTATTATTTTATGAAATTCTTTTTCTTCGTCGTCTCTAACCGATACCACGACCGCGTCCATTTACGCCAGTTAGTGGGGTAAATTGGGACAATAACAAAACCTTACATTCCACGACTTCGTGACGGCAGTCACATAATTAGACGGCAGTGACGGATAATCAAATTTTATAAAGGATCTTGAATTTGGTAACAAACAAAGATATTATGCCAACTGTAGAGAAACTACAGAACTATTTTATTTCACTGTGTGACGGTAAAATTTGATACTAATAATTACCCTTCGAAGATGAACCGCAACTAACATCCGCTATTTTCTGCAAGTACAATCAATACCTTCAGAGTTATATATGTCTTAGTATTCTATACTGATAGACGTTTATAAACTCAATGACTAAATGCTATTCCAGCTCGATTAGCAATTATAGATTCTTAGCAAAGTAAGGCGATTTTCATACGTAGCAGTGTACGCAATGGAAAAAAGACGTCAATGCTCTACGTGGATTAGTACATCTGTGACAAAAATAAAACGCTACTGCTTATAATGTCTAGGTTGTTTCCTCCAACAGAATACTACTTGTTGTAAACCGGTCTACCGTTGATAAATTTAAGTAGAAAGCTATTCCGAAGATGTACAAATTTCTTTACAATACACCACCTGCATTTGCATAGAAGAACATCATTTTATAACCAGCGCTAGATTTCCAATTGAGATGTTGAACATCCATTCGCTCTAGGCTACGGTCATTATCGAGTCATAGGTGTCAAATAGAAGGCCTTCAAGGCAGTAATAGGACATGTGCGCAGAGTTCACCAACTTTTCTAAAATGCCCTATGTGCACAAAAAAGAGGATGGATGATCCTTCTAGACTTTTACGAGTGTGCGGAAAACACTTTAAGCACAAATATATTACACAATACTACACGTTTCCGTTGAGCAAGCTTGTTTGATATAATTGTCTTATTTTCTCCGCTGCTATAAAGATGAATTTAAAAATAACGTCTATTTTAGCTATTCAAAAGCACTGTTATAAGTTTGATATCGGAACAAGCACCGAATAGCATCATCACAGACGTACAATTGACGTTTTTGTATGATGTCTCTTGTAAATGATGATAATTGGGTCTGTGTGCTTTAAAGGTAACAGTACCTTCGGAATCTTTGCTAGTCCGTCGTAAGATACGAGAGACGCGCGTTACGACGACAAAATTTTATTGGGTGTTTTCCATTTGAAGCAACCACAGGCATATTAGTCCGGTGCAGAAAGACACAAGGAACTTTCAATGACAAGATGTTGGATTGGAAACTAATTTATGTGACTAACTAATGTTAATTAATCCGTATGTAGTTACCAAAATTCTTATTATCCAGTGGATCGAACTGCTAGTTTGATTGAAATGCTTGTCCACTCTTAGGGTTCTCGTTAGCCACGTACTCATTGGTAGGCTTCATAGGCCAGGCATAATAGGCTCTTATGTTGTATTGTATCACAACTGAGACAAAGGATTATCTGGAAGCAGCGCTTTGTCCAAAGGTTGATTTTGATCGTACACATGACCCTTATATACACATAAGATGTATCAATACAGCCGTAGAAAATAACTGTACAACCTATCGGCAAATTTCGTTGGTGATTCTTGAATGCCAGTCTTCTTTCTGCAAAAGACTGGAGACACGCCGCTTGTCCGGACGTTGCCTAAGGCACCGATCAATGTCCTACGAGGCTAATTCATGCTCTACAATGGATGGCTATTCTTTTAAGGAAGTTACCGGCGTCGTATAAAGTACCGAGATATGATCGATTGCCTCATTCACGTCGTCGACACTTAATAACAGCGATCCCGATTTGTTTACTAGGTAAGCAAACGGACCTTCTGCACTTCATTTTCTAAGCATTCGGGGCAAACAATACCAATTTAGCCGTCCATTGATCGCGTCATGTTGCGTAATTATATATCTAAATTGCTGTACGTAGAGTAACAAACATACAGTGAAGACTTAATCTGTCATTTTTATGATAGGGCCCGATATGCGTTTCGCTTATATATCTATACTAGTAAATCTGATTACACGCCCAGTTCTATATCTATGTTTTGTGTTTTCCGTTCGGTACCGCCGTTAAGCGTTCCGTTAGCCGGCTGACTCTCAGCATGACACGAATTTATCCATCTAGACTACATCGAATCTAGACCATAACGTGCTCCTAGAATTAGCAGGCAAATACGTTACCCACTAGGCTATTACGGGGACATATATACCAGAACTAACTGGAAAAATCCGTCGCCCTAGGCAATCACAATAGAAAAAAGGATGTCTGAAGTACGAGACGGGTCCAGTGTGGTTCCCTCATTTTGATTTTGTTTACGTATCGCCTTAGTAAAAAGATCAGATAGCCTGCAATTGATGAAGAAATGTATAAAAAGTTGATAAATCTGTTCGGTGATAAATATATAGGCGAACACATGTCTAGTAAAATGCTAAACATGATCCTGATTTGTTATATGACAAAGGTCGTGGAGGATATGTGTGTCGTTGGTGAAACTTCAGGAAGTAACCTTTTTTAGCCACAAACTCTACTTCTCATAGCAGAATCTTTCGATCGTGTTAGGTTCGAAGTGGATTCAGTGAATATATATTGGATGAGACAACTGGAGGAAAGCAAGATGTTATATATACATTGTTACGGTATGTTAGTAGCTCGATAACTGTAGAAAACTTTAGACGCCTTATTTTAATATATATTTTTTCAGTGGTGTCTGAAGACCCAGTCGTAGATAATATTGTAATTTAAGTAATCGTGTGTATTATTAACTTATTATATAACTTTTCACCTGTAAGTCTGCTTCTTGGCCGGGCCCGACTTGTCTTTTATTTTAGTTTTTCTAGGATAAGCGCTAGATTAAAAGCCTACTTATTACTTTCAACGAAACTCGTTCATTAATGTCGATTGGTTCAACTTATCATTCTACTTGGGTGATTTCGCCTATGTATTACGACCAGTTGATCGTTGAATGATAAGGTTTCCACACGGCGCCACAGGTAAGCTTTTGAGTGCGCAGACTTGAGAGTCTATCTGCTCTAAGTTACTAGCATCAAGCTTATGGGATTAAGAATAGGCAAATCGTTGGAAAATAAATCGATGCCTTATATTCAATTCATAGAATAGTATGCAAGCATTTTCTTAGAGATACTTTCACTCCAACCTGAAACCTAAAAAAAGACCCTAATTTTCTGTGACTTTCGTGGTCCATTAAGTCAGGAATTACCTGTGACTCCTGTTTCACATAAATGTAAATGTACGCTTCAACGAAGCCCCAAAACCTGTTCCTTCTGACAATATTTTATGACTTAAGCTCCATTGGTACCACATTTGCAATCTTTGAGTGTAGATCGTCTCTGTGAGGACACAGATTGTCCATTATGGAATAAACGCTGATATCTTGCCTATGATGATACGACTGATGGACATCGTAACTTCAGTACACCCCTTCGCACAAAGGTGGCATGTGAATTCAACCTGCCGATATTTTTGCTCGACAACTCATGCTACAGAACCTTTAGTCACTTAAGACTTAGCTTAAAGCTGATCGATTTTAACAACCAACTCAGTAATGCAATGTCAATCTGGAAGTTTGTATTCGATTCTAACAGAAGGACGTGCGCAGACTTCAGCTTCCCGGCGGACGACAAAACGTTTGAATTTTTTTAACTGCTTCTCGGGCTACCAACTTAACTACTCCCTTAATTAGTCACTTGTTCATGATAAAGTGACAGATGTTTTCTATAGAAAGCAGATAGCTAGGGAGCAACTAGACTCGGCCAAATAAGTATATGTTAAGGGTTCACGTATACGTTAAAGCATGTTGGATAGCTTTACCTTTCTACGTTTAGCTTAAAACCACTTCTTTGCCCTGAGTTCAGAGCATCGCTGTTTGTTTGCTTGCGTGATACAACATGATATACTTTCTCCCGTGGTCAGAGGTCAACGGCCTTAAGGACGAATACTGCGAGGCAGCGATATGCTAAGACAGTGCAGGTACAATGTCAGATCTATGTTGAAAAAATATTTTAACATTGACCTGGTTCCAACAAGTCGTTTGTAAACTTTGTGGCTCAATATAGGTATCCTCCAAACATAGAAATGCATCGAAACTTTTCCTAGCAGTCGACCAGAGGAATTTTCTTGACCAACAAAAAAGAAACCAAGCAAACTCAAGTACCACTTTGCAATCTAAGGTAGTCCCAACAAGGTTAGTTAATACCGTCCGTTCGAGCTCCTCTTTGTGCACAATGGTCATACGAACGAACGATGTGCGATGCTATTGACACGTATAAATTGTCGTTGATCTTGCAAGCGCTACATGTAGGATCTCACTCGGGAGCGATACTATCACTTTCCTGTCACATTACTGGAGTCGTTATCGTCTAATTGAGCGCTTTAACATTGGTTAGTTTCAGACGTCCCTTCTTTCCCCATCCCCCCGAACCATATTCCTCTCGCCACTCGACTTGTTTAGCTGGGCTGGTCATGAGACAGAAGGATATAAATAATTGCAGATGGAGGAAAAGTCTTTAACAGGGTACCAACTCCGAGGGGAAAAAGTTCATTTTAGTTTGGCCGGAGGCAACAGAAATTTAATTTGGCGTGTCTCATTTGAGACACGTTTGCTCGTTCAGCACCCATTCGTCGATGCTGTTTTCAGATCGGGGCCGCGAGAGGTAGAAATGCTACTTAGGGGGGATGCCCCCTACGGGCTATAGCACTGCACATCCCGACATTGCCGCTTATAGCCACTGGTAGCTGCCGCCCTGGCACCTACATCCATGGATCCAGCGACGTCGTCCACGCCATCGGCTCCATCGCGGCAATTACAAGTTTCTCAATGCCCCGGGCTACTCTGACTGGCCCCCTCCGAGCTAAGCTCTGGCAAACACAGTTGAACGCAGCAGCTCAACCAACAAAGACTTAGAGGATTCAAAATAGAAAGAACAAGCGAGGTAGTTCCCTGTGCGTCTGCTATTAAACGTTTCTACTACGTTTTTCATACCAGCATTTGAGAGGTTATCCGTTGGAGTAGCAGAAGCAAGAGCCACCAACTCGGAGTTGGCTCTCTATCACCCAAGCGCACCCATCCGTTCACTTTTCCAAACGCTCCTCCAGAGTCAAATTGTGTATCCATTCGAATGGCAACGAAAAACCTAAGCAGGACCAAAAAACGGTACAGGAAACGAAGCGTCAGTAGTGCCCATCTTCACACATCACAACAGATGACTCTCGACAATGTTCTACTTGCTTTGCAGCTTACGGGCATGTCTCACAATATGCCAGCTTCATCAACTCCGTAATACGTAGGAAACGTCCTACGTATGGTCGTCATTTGCAGAACCCATTTACATTATAGCCGACGCGTTTTCATCGTAGCTTTCCTGTAGCTGCACCCAATCGGAAGAAGTTGCTGAGGAAAAGAGAATCAGCAAGCTTGGAAGTTGCCTGACGAATGTTCTGAGGAGAAGACTGTCTGGCAACAATATAGGGATAAAGTGGTAAGTCTTTGTTAATTCTTCAACGAGTTACTAGTCCTAGTTTCGGCTAAGACCTATGGATCTCGGAGTAAGGCTACCTCGTACATGTCCTATCGCCGGACCTTGTTTGTTGTATTTGCTATGAAGAGCAGAGAAATATACGCTGTAGAAGAAGAAAGTAGGAGAATTTTATATATATATCGGGCAATGTTGACATAGAGGAACAGTTTCGGCGATAGTCCAAATGCAAGGTGGGGGTAATGTTCTACAAAGTAATTGTAGAGCTTGCGACCTATTTGTAACTAAACGCTTATAAATCGGACTAAATGCGAATGTATGTTAATGATGGGTGACCTTAGAAACGTCGACTCGATTTGCCGACCTGGTTTCGGTTTTTAGTTACAATTAAAGGCCTGAACTATGCGACGAATGAGAGCTTTTGATCAAAGACGCACTTGGCACCGAGAACGTTTGTTCGTTTTCAAAGACATTTAGATTGTCAATCTCAAATATAATAATAATAATGGTCACTAATGAAAATGCAAATTCCTGTGAGAAAGACCAGTAAATAACGTTTATTATATACCCTCGACTCGTTTACATATGTATTTTCTTTACAAAGACTTCTTTTTTGTGTCTATTTACAGCGGATGGAGGCACCAAACGAGCAGTAGCAATGAGGTTACAGTTTCGCCCTGGCTTGGTACTGATGACGATGGCGATTGTGCCCCAGACGTAACAGCGGCTGACCAAACACGCCAAAACGGCTCGTGATTCTGCCCCTCGACTGTATTTTCGTAGTCCGTATTAGACAAGGGCGATTCTGCAAAGAAAAACGAACACGATGAAAATTTATTTTAAACCGGAAGCCTTAATATTCTGACAACGTAAGCTTTCGTGAAGTTTAGTTAGAAGGAGAATACAAAACAGGGAAATTTGTATCGAGCAGCTCTATAAAGAAGGCTCCACAAGGTACTTACTAACACAGCTACACTTCATCCTGTTTTTCAAATTTATTATTGAGTTTACGTATCTGAGAAATAAGCTACGTAAATTCAGAACAGTTGTACTAGGATCTTATTGTTAAGGAATCCGTCGAAGGGACTTTACGCGGCGTCTTAGCGCCTTGCTATTTCAGAACACTTACCATTCAGAATGCGTACACTCCTTTGAAAAACGTGGTCTAACGCAAGTTTCGGTAGTCCGTGACTATTTGGCAAGTTTGCAATATTAAATGATCTTTGTAGACGATTATAACTAATTTCGCAAACGAACGTCCGACTAGTATCAATTTCCAAATGTTTTACGTCCTCAGCACCCAGTCTTGCTATAGCTTCCAGGCGAACCAGTCGTCCGTGGTTTCCAGAAATCATGCGAGTTCGCAGTCCTTGTAAAGGTTCAAATGGATTTGTCTGAGATGTTTCACCGTTTATAGGTATCTGCGATGATCGCGAAAGTTTGCTTGTTAAATTCAGGTCCATCCGGTGCCCAAGAGGCATTTGCCACATGTCGTAATCTTGGCGAAACAGTTTAATTGCAATAGACGTCGGCTCTTCGCTTGTCCACGCCCCGCATCGAAGCTGACGCAATGCTAGACTGAGGTGAAGCTCAAAGTCTACCGGGGCATCTGAAAATCACAAAAATCATTCCGCTGCCTCTCAGTCGACCCTATCCTTTGATTTGTTCACATGCATTAACAAGGTAACTCCCCCACTGGATAATCAATAGCATGCAGGTATCTAAAATAATATAATGAATAACATACAATGTGCGATCGTGAACGTACCGTAGATAAGCAGCTCATGCGTAGCCGTCTGCTCTTCGTGTTCTTCGACTTCATTTTCTTCGACATCATCACTTTCTACTTCGCAGCTGAATTTACCAGACAACTCCTTCACCGGTCGGATAATTCTCACTGCACGGAACATATTTGCTGGTTGATCGCTGTGCTTGTACAACGGATCCAGTAAATCTACATACATTTAATCACACCAGAAGTTAAGAAGAAATTAGGTCGTTTGTAAAATCTGCAGATCATCGTCAAGCCCTTAAAATATTTAGAAAAATGTATCGAGCCAATCAATTTAGACCGTAGTTTACTTAGTTAATTTAAGCAGCTGACCATTTGAGCTCAACCGCTTGAAAAAGTTTTCTTCGAGCTATTTTCCGAAAATTGGAATCATAGTGCTACCTTCTCTGGAAATTGAGTATTTTTCAAAATTTTTTAGGCACTGAATAAAAATTCTACAAAATTAACTACGGTTTATTCAGTTTAGAATGTGCCAATCAGAATCCACTTTTGCACTTTAATTTTAAATGCAGCTTGTACACACCTGGTTGCAATGGAAGTAGTTTTTTCTTGACCTGGCAGTCAAATTATTGGGTCATATCCTGACGATGGTCACATATTTGACGTTTAGTTGCTTCATATTAAAAAAAACGAGTCAAGTCATACGGACAGTGATTTCTTTGGTATAACCCCTTAACACGATACTATATCTGACGGTTAATGACTAACGTTATGGACTCGTTATACGTTCTAACATGCTATTCTATCGATTTCGAGGTTTCGTTTGACATACGATCCAGTTTGCTCTGTGACGACGTCCTCAGTCGTGCGTATTTGCAATAGTCATTACCTCTCAGCTATATGAACGATATTATTTTTCTTAAATCCACCCTCTATTAAAGCGCTGCAGGTACACAACTAAAACAGACCAACCTTTGTATGCATGATGGAACAGTCTTGATCGAGCTGCCGGTATCCATTGGTAAAATGGGGTAGATTCTGCATTTCGAAACCACTTTACAACCCGTGGAACTACTGAACGGTTTTCACTATTCGTTCGTTTTTTATCCAGGCTAGAAAAAGGCGTCGAGTCTGACACGTTGGTAACATTGCCTCCCTTCTGTCGGACGCTGGAAACGATTTGTCTGGGACTGGTGATAGTGCTCACGGCCAATGCGGACAGCGGGGAAAGCGTCATCGATTCGCTGACGTTCTTGAGGGTGCTATTGTCGTGCCCGCCTGAGGGCACGAGCTCGTAGACGCAATCGAGTACAAAAGATGACTTCAGAGCGGGGACCCCGTCCACTATACCGCCGACATTCGACGGAATCACCGTTGGGGACGCTTTATTCGAAATAGTGAAACCATCCGCCGTCAAAACTGCGATGCCCCGAACAACTACACGACCTGAAAAACATGCACCCACATAGAAATAGGTATATGACAAAAAAGCCGGGCGCTCGCTAGAGCCTCATAGTCGTGTGTCAGACACATAGTCAACCACATCCTCGTTGTACTTTCAGATCCCGTTCCCACACTTACGTTGTTGTATGTAGATTACTCTCGCAGATCGCAAGTGCATCGTGGTCATACCAGCCCAAATTAAGATGAGCCATGCTCAAACAATATTTATCTGCATAAAGCTTGCCTTGATAAAAGACTTGAGTGAGATAACTGTGAATACATTATTCAAAGAGCTTTGCTGTTACATCGAAGTGCTATTGCATATTATAAAACTTTTTAAGGAGTACGTCTTTATTTAAATGGGCTCTGCTGTTTTACATGGGCAGTCACTGGTGGCATGTACATGATTATACTACACACATAAGTGACAAAAAGGAAAGCATCTGAGTTGGATCTTATCGATGCCGTATCTCTTTTAGGGCCTGAAACACCTGTTTTCGACACGTGTAAACGAATTTTCACCACGCGTAATGCAAGGATCTCAATTCAGTAGTGCAATGGTTTTGTATTAGTTTTTACGTTAATGTATAGTGGAATCCTTACCTACCGGCATAAGAGTTGCCGGTTACGCATACTTGGTCTTTGTTTTGGATTTTTAGTTCATTCACTTGTCTGCTGTACTACTCATGAAGAAGGGCCACTCTCATGGATGCTGAACGAGCTCTTCCGGCGGAACTGAAACCCATACTTAAACAGCATGACCCGATTGGGTCCGTCGTGAAATGGGTAACATATGATTTCAATTTAACCGAGTAAATTTTCATCGGTGTCAACATTGAAAAAATGAAAGATAGCTACTTCACCTATATCTGGACTAGCAAAATAAGAAACCCCGACACTCACCAATCACATAAATGTTTCACAGTTTTACCGGAGAAAGGCAAACATCTCGCCTCACCAGAGCCCATAAAGGAAACTACAGCTTTGTTTGCAAATATAGTTACACTCTACGTAAATACTCGACCATATCTTGTGCAAAACACTACCGATTAGCAGTAAAAAAAAAAAACAACAAACAAAGTTCATGTCATACAAAAAGCCGACTTTATTACCGATTTCCGAGTATGCCACAGGAAGCGGCCGTCACGTTAAAAGTGACCATACCCTTGATATATTGTACATGAAGAAACCTCGTACTTGAAGTGTGAACATGTCTCTTTCGATTTCAAGCGAAATTAGGTAACGTGTCAACGTTTGAAAGAAGTCATGCTTACGGTGTTAATACTATATATTCATTTAAGGTAAAGATTCAGGCACAATGTTTGGTTTATACCTTTCCCACGTCGAAGCAGAACACTTTTAGATCGAAGCAAACGAGCGATACGCTGAATCGAGAAGAAGCCCCGCAGTATCCCGTCTGTCTTATCTATATAACTTAGCCTTAAATGCAGCTCCATTGCTTATTATTGCCGCAGTATTTCCCGTCAGAGATAATAAGCAATTATCCGCTTATGCCTCCTTACAACATCGAAGTAGGCTATTAGTGAAGTTAATTTTTTGTCTGACCCTAATACTGTTCATGACGATCGATGACGATGTACCGGCCATTAGTTACAAGCTCTGCTTGAAACAGCAGTATAGTTCCAGAACGGATTAATAAAGAGGTAATACCATTTAGCAGAATCTGAGGCTAAGGCAAGTGAGACCTGTTCGTATTTTCTTAATTTTCGAGTCTGCAGCGATTTCACGGCTTGCCTGAACGGCATTTCGCAAACCATCACCCGTTCGCCTCTTGGAGTACAATGGGTCGTGGAATCACCTTCGCTGGTCTTGGCAATTCGCTCAAGTCGTCTCGTAACAGAAAAAAGGAATGGTAGCCAGCAGTGGTATTTATGCTCCATCAACTCCCGTCTAAGTAAATCGAGCGAGCCAAAACTGAAATTCTTCCAAAACCTTATTCTTTAGCTGTCCTCCTTCGAAATGGCGCTATCCTTTGAGATGACAAATGGAGTTCCCATGATTTCGCCCGGTTGCCCGGCAACCAGGCGGCCGGCCAAGCTCCTCCATCGACTTGGCACCTATTTTCGCGGCTCAGATAAGAAAGTCTTCACACATCGACCGATAGAGTGTAGGGGAACGCGCAGGTCTCGGGAAGTAACTCGGTTCCACAAACGCCTTTGCCCGACATTAAGTGAACGGGGCAAGTCGATGCCGACGCAATAGCTTCGATCAACGGCACCACCGTCTCGTAGCTACATCACACGACAAGATACAAACCCAACGGTTTGGCGTCTCGCAATGATAGCAAGTAGAGGGAAAAGAGTTGACTCTTGGATGTACAGAAATCGGAGAAACTAGGTTATCACATTTAGAAGAAACGGTTATTCGAAAACCTCTTTGTTCAGTTTGGCCGGAACTAAAGCCGCTTTTGTTGCTTTGCCTTGTTACAGGCTCTCTCTAAGATTATCGAGGGTAGAAATCCAAATTCTTGCGTTAAACTACTGCATAGAAAAACGTTGTTAAGCATTCTACTTTTCGGCATAAGGAAACGGAACGATACGAGTTCTAAAAGCTTTCAGTACTGTTTCCCAGTCGATTTTTACCAGGCGCTATGTTTATTCCCAAGAGTTTTAAAAACAAGTCAAATCACTAAATCAACTAATTAAGTCTTAATACGAGTATTATTGCAGCTGTTACGTATCAGTTTGCGTGAAATCAATATGGTCGTTCTTACTTTACTGTTCAAATATAAATTCGCAAAAAAAAGATGTCTTCAGACCTACCTATTAAAAGCCAAAATAATTTTACTAAAAACCACAAAAACAAACGCAGCAGTCCGAAAAAAAACTTCTGCTTATTGTTTGCTGTTCAGTCTTCCAGATAAGATGAAAACTTTAAATACTAAAGGTGAGAACAAAGTTGGTCATGTTCTGTTGAACACCTAACATTTCGTAGAGCAAAAAGAGATATTATACATTTGTCTGGGTACGTCAATATCTATTCTCGAACGAAGTGTTCCAAACAATTCAACAACGATCTTAAGCAATCTTCTACCAATCCTAGAAGAAATACTATACGCTTTGAGTTCTCCTACCTTGCACCAATCCGGATAGTAGAAATTGCAGGCATAAATAAGCTTGGGACCATCTATTGGCTGACGACAAGATTAGCAGTTTGTGGTGTCGGAACATTTCGACCATTTCTCATATCGACTTCACGAGGCCCCACACAAAATTATGCACTTTACTCTCGTAGTTCGACGACTGATTCTAACAGCAATTTGTCTAACTGGAGTTTTTACTTTGCATTCACCGGTAGCATTATCCATTAGCAGAACGCCATAATAACGTGTATCCATTCGAGGACGCAAATTGCAGACGGCCTATTTTAGAATGCTGTAAACGTTTTCTTTTCAACTGTCTTTAATCCCCCTTGAACTTTAATGACTCAGAATATAGAACGGCGCAACCTAATCAATCAGCCATACGGTTGGTGAGCGGACGTTCTTTGATGTATACAAACGACTTGATCCGCGCGGTCCTCCTTGTTACAGTCTGGAAAGAAGTCTGCCAAGCGATGCCGGCCTTTGAGACGGTCAATCGACAAGGATCCGGTTGGTTTACCCTTTCCTGTACAAGGGAGAGGATGCCTCGACGAGGAGGGCAAATAGTGGAGCCTTTGTGTGCTGAAGCCCCAGAAATTTCGGCTGATGCCAGCCTTGAAGATATTTATTATATTTATGCTAATAACGTCAAAAATTGAATGAGTATTGACTTAGCTTTTCGAGAGAACCCTACGCTGAAATTTTTCCTGTAGCAGACGAATTTTAGTCCTCGGCCTTTTGTAAACAATAGAAATTAGAGAGTTTTATCTTAGACGTTTGACCAAGTTAATGAATTCGCTATGATTGATGATTTTGGAACCTTTATGGAAACTCAGGGGCTAAATTCGGCTAGAAATGCTTGCCAATTAACAGCACTGCATGACTTTGAAATTTTTTTTTAATTAGGAACTCGTAATGTTCTTATTTTTCCTTAAAATACGTTCTCAGCAAACAACAAAATTATCCGATCGAAGGCGTCTGCTTAAAGACATTCACCGTATTTACCTATATCCAAAACTCGACAAATGTAGCAACTGTACGCACAAATAAGGCTCATGTTGTATACGTTACGATATGGGCCCGCCACTTAAACTTCTCTGCATAGCACTAAATAATTGGGTTCAATATTTCAATTGCTAGAGAGGTATGTATTTTTTCTGGACCATCATTTGTCTATGGTCGCACAAACTTTGAACGAATCTCTAGGAACAAGAACTTGACAATTGTTGTCCTTGACCATGAAGAAATGCATTTTCGCAACTGTGTCATACATAGAGGCTCAAACAAAGTTCGAGGTTTTTAAAAATTGAGAAAATGTAGGCGCAATTTTTCTCTCAAAAATAATTAGCTTTCAAGCAAACTACCCATAAATTTCTATTATGTTGCGGTTGTCGTATCTTCAGAATTAGTTCCCAGCTCGTACACTAAATATAATTTAGCGTACATTAAGGACTTGAGTGAAATATTGAAAAGGGCCATGACTGCGAACATGACTAACTGACTAATTATCCAGCGCTAATAGAAGCAGTCGCGAAAGACAGAAGAAATGAAGATCAATCTTAACATTAAAGAAAAAAACAAGATGTATAAAAGATACAGGGTCCTTAATCGAAACAAGTGTCTTCAGATACGCACAGCCAGTGCAGGAGCGTAGGCGGCAGCCGTCATCCTATTCTCTTTAGGAGCAGTTCATAGATTATGGTAAAAAGAACTATAATACTTACATGCAGAATAATGCCGGTTTTGCAATGTCTGCCAAGCGCGCGCGTAAATAATACAATGCGCATATGGATACGAGTGAACAGACTCCATAGAACGTTGTGGCGTAGCTAGGGCCTGATTTATTCGTAGGCAGACATAACGTTCAAAATCTCTGGTTCCCACTGGGATATCTTTTTCTGGGTATAGATATTAACCTGTGCCTACAGGTTATTGAGCGCTGATGAAGTTGAGGAACTTACTTCACTGCGATCATGTTATGATTGTCATCGCGCATGAAACCACATTGAAAGATCACGGCGTCGCGTCGATAGGAATCTACACTTGTCGCAACGGCAGCGTAGATCGCGTTAGGATTTTTATGTATGCAGACGATCGCCATTTATCTGCAGTTTAAAGCTTGTGCTGGCTAAGCCTCAGACAGTAATGATGGAGGGTTAAGATAATGGGCGACATCAGCTTAGGACAGGAAACTGGAATAATAGGTAAAATAGCGGTTTACATACAACGAGCAAAAGGCCTAATGTAATCAAACGCGGGTCACCAGTTATTTCTATACTGACGTTGTAAGCGCCCAGGTTTGTTGAAACCTCTTCTGCGTTTTTGGTAGCTAAGCAGTTTTAGACGTTAGAGATAGATGCACCATTAGAAGAGTACTGAAGGTTACTAATTGAAGCTGGCAAGTTAACTGGAGTTCCCGATTTTGGTTATGCAACTAGTAGAATTATGAAGCCAGAAAAAAAAACAACAATCAAAACGTGGTAATTAAAAGCATATACTCTTTTCATCATGTTTGTTTTTACAACATTGCTCAGGAAACGAGTAAGCACAAAAACAACTAAGCATGAACATGATTTCACCTTTTTTGTCGAGTTTCTCTCTGGCTTTTTAGAAAATCAATATATTCTTACGGTCTGTATGCCATGAGATATGTGAGTGTGTATTGGATTCGTCGTGACCACTGCAATTAAAATCTGTGTTCTTATTAAATTGCCACTATGGTTCATACTGTACGGGAACTTCTACTTGCTCAATTTCCTGAGCATAGTACTGTGTTGCGCCCTTGAAGTTAACTGTTCACCTTGGAGCAACTACATTACTACATAACAGCAAGTTAAACGACTTAAAGGATTTTCCGACAGGTGAGGAAAACCAACAATTGGAAGCAACGTTGGTGGAAGTTTGACGTATATCTTACACAAACCTCTACGATGTTTTCAACAATTTAATTTCTATTTACTTATGGTCTAGTTGTGCCGATCTATCGAACAGATACTATACCTATCGTGACTACGGCCATACACAGATTTCACAGGCTTTGTATTCCGTGCTACAGTTTTTCCTAGCGGCTGGAAATACCGATACTTCGGGTACCTCAAAAAGTACAAACCTCTGTACGTGCAATCTTTTAGCGACCCCCGGGTATTGCGTGTGCAGATAACGAACACGACGCGGCCATAGATCATCTTCCTCACAGCCAATTCTCGTAGACCGATATCCCATAAAAGACTCAATACCAAAATTGTAAGTTTTCAATGCTTATGATATAGCTTCATACTTCAACCCTGTCATTGACTCTGCGCCCTACGCCCGCATCGGCCACAGTACCGGAGTGGCTTTCCCGACGCCTAAGCGAAGTTTTAGGTTTTCGGCAAGAAGCACCGTTTTGCATCTGCTTTACATACCACATGTTTTTCTGTAGGTGGAAGGGTAATAAATAATAACACGCAAGTATGATATTATCATAAAGGCATCCGAAATTCTCCGTTAATTATATGCATATATGGGATACGTTAGCTTGAATGCTGGAAATAATCTCTATTTATTTAATTCATAATAAAGCCGTGCAATACTTATTTTCGTGTAAAAGCAGTTCGTCGTTTATTATCAAGCGTCAATTGTCTAGATCCCTGCTACGCAAAACGCCAGCAGCGTTTTGTCAGGTTCAAAGGTGTGCACACGTAAATAGAGCTACTACAAGTAACTGTCAGAAGACAGATGAAAAAGGGTCGACTAGAGTTATTTTCGTTGAGCAAAGGTTTTCTATTGATGGGTAGCATCCCAAGGAGCAACTACCACCTATGGCTCGAGGATCTTCCGCAAGAATTGAAAAGGTATGACCCCTTCCTTGAAAAGGTTATTCTGACAATCGCTGCCATAGTCACTGTTCCTGCTATACTAACAAATAGGTGACAGAAAATTTCTATGCAATAACTGAATCAAAACATTTCACAGTACTTGTTATGAAAAGCTAGTTTGATCCGAGAACCACATTGTCTCATGGATGTACTGAAAATTTCAACAACAACAACAACAACAACATTTTACAGCCTCCCGTATACAAGATGAGAAGTGACGTAGAAATAATAGTATCACAAATGCCCGAGACCAGGGTATCTCGAGAAGCTTGAAAACACTTGAAAAAAAAACTCCAGGCCAAGTAAGGCCAGAAATTTTCTTTCCGACGGCTAAATAAACGCGGTTGCAAAGCTCATCATTATTACGTTATTGGTTTTCCCAAAAAAAAAATACAACTAATTTGCTATATGTTTTACTATTATTATTTCGATTTATTGAAATCATTTACTTCTTAAACTCGACTTGGACGAAGTAAAACGAAGCCAACCAATGTTATGGACCACGATATGTAGTCGAATCCTAACATTATAAAGAGTGTGAAAATTTAATAAATCATTTTTATGACGTACGGCGTCTCATGCTAAAGCCCGCTAGCATAAAATGTCTGATTTGCAATGATGCAACAGTTCACCTTGCGATTGAAGTGAGCCATATTATTTCCTAGGATGCAATACATAACTGTCCGCTATAGGTTTACCTAATTGAAGATCATGTACTTCTGTTGTTCGCTTTCGATGTCGAGGGTGAAGACGCCTTCAAGCTAGTCAAAGATGTAGAAACAAAACCCTTTTGAAAGAACGTTGAGCCACGATGTTTCCTAAGCCATGTTTCCTAAGTTGTGGAGCATAGATGATAATAACATTAATAATATATAAATATCAGTGACATCGAAACAATACTTTCCAGACGAAGAGTATAGTTGTTTATTAAGTACGACTACAGTTATGGCAACGAAACACAACTGATTCACTATGAAAGGAACGAGAAAACAGATTCTCATTTATCAACGTGTGCCCGTAGTTATTTCCAGCTATCTTACGTGAGCATAGAAAGACGTTCTCAATCGAAGACCAAGCGAAAATTACTTCTAAAGCCGTTCTTTCAAAATTCGACCGAAACTAGATCTCCCGCCAACGTCTTCTAGCCTTCAAGTCTCCTGTAAAGCTTGCGGACGACAAAAGTTCCTATCGAGCGTGGATATCGGTCTCGAACTGGTTGCTGGTAAAGCTGGTAGATGGAAAGTAAATCCGTTGAAACGTCGCTCAATGACGAAAAAAACAAAACAAAGTACTGAGGGATAGAATAGAAGATTTTCCGTCGGCCTCCATCGAGTTGGAAAACTGGACACGTCCAAATGGAGAAATTTGTTCTCATCAAGATCGCTTGCTGCGTTCGGCTAACTGCGCTATTGACATCGATGTAGTGGCAGATGTCTCCCACCGATTTCGTCGCCGTTGTTGTTTCCTGTGGTGCTTTCGTTAGCGATTTCCTAGAGGTTGTCACTCATTTCGTCCTATTGATGTCATAATTTGTGGCTACAATTTCACGGACGATGGGGCATCTACGGAGATTCTAACAAGAGACGGGATGACTTACCCGTTGTAGGCCACGATTTTTTGCCCGCTTCGTCTCTCAGCTGAGCTTTGAATCGCTGTTGAGCAGTGTTCGGATAGCGTTCTACGGGAGCACTGATTCACCGATGTTGTAGGCACGAGACAACCAGACCCACTTTGTATCGTCGAGCAGCTCGCGTTTTCATTTTAGACGACTAGTAATAACTGTATCCAAGTCCAAACTCTCTGTATACACCTATCACATTTTAAAACAGCACGGAGTATGACACCGTGCAAACGGTAAGTAAAAATAGGCAAGACAAGATAAAATACCTTTAGATTCGTTTGAAACGAGACGTTCTTCTCTGTGAGACCGGAAACGTTAAAATGGTAAAGTGGTGCATAAGGTGTTACAGCCTACATTCTCTGTATACGATTTCTATCAGTGTATAAATAATATCGACTGTAACCAGGCAGCTGTTACGGGTAAAAATAATAACGGGTAATAAACCTATTGATGATATTGAATCGGTAAATACACCGTTTTCTTCCAACATATCTACAATGGTGTGATTTCAGTTCGATAATGCAGCTTGGTTGGAGATGTCTTCCTATGAACCGAGCATTGTTAAACTGAGTATATATTACCATCTAAGCTTCTATCGATGTGAGTTATATTATCGTACGACTTGGGAAAGTCGTACTTTGAACGAGACAAAACACATGGTAATCGACACACAATGAAATTGTCACTGCTTTGCAAAAGAAGCTATTATCCTTTTCCTGAAGGTCAATTTTTCACTACTTCTCGGACAGGTTCAACTGCCCTGTTGGTTGTCCTCCACAGGATTTTTCAGTTTGATCTGAAATATGTTGAAGGAGATGACCGGGAATAAATATGCACGACTACTACTAGCAAATGGTAGTTCGCAAAAATACTATTAAGAGAGACATAATTAGGAAAAGGAATATCCAGCAATCAGGAAGTCTGTATCTGGTAGGTGGTATCATTTTGTCAAAATGAAGAATACGTCTGATACAAACACTATTATACATTCATGTAACACGGGAACGTAGCGGTTGCAATCATGTTGTCAAATATTTTAGCCCATGTCACTGGTCAAATACTGCCAAACGTTCGTCAGCTTTACGAGATAGCGAATTACCAGATTAATGCAAAAATAATGCCAATTTTTCGAACGACAGATTTTCATTCGAATTAATTTATGACGCAATTTCCGCCACCTTCAATGATTTTCTATATGTCTTAGTTATCGTTTTTTGAAGCTTTCGGGTCTATATTGTCAAACGTACCGTTACGAACTGCATTAGCCGGCGTTAGACCGCCAAAAACCGAAAAGCATGTGTGAAAACTAGCATCATACACAGGAAGGCATGTTTTGCAGGGCGATGTTGATGACTTTTGCCGTATGTGGGCTGGCATTGGATGAGTTTGCCTGGCCTATTGAGTTTTTTTGTTTTTTTTTCTATAGATATCCTTGTTTAATCTTAGTGTAACTGAGTTTAACACGCACAGATCCCTGTCTGTTATCTTATTTTACGCAAGTGTTTTCTAGTTTGTGCAACGCTTGCAGCCCTATTAACAGCAATTCATGTTTTGTTTACCTAAAGGCTCAGTCTGACTTTTGACTGACGCGTACCTGTGGAGTTATCTGTTCTCTTCTTTGCTTCGTATAGACGCAAAGGCACTACTTGTTGTTATCCTTAACAATTCTATTTCAAAATCTATAGTTGTAGATGTGCGTTATTGACTCTGTGTTGTGTAGTACCTCTTAAATTAGGGCCGCTAGGCTCTTTTTTTGAATGAACTCAATAATTTTTCACCGATCTGATCTGAGAGTGGCGATCAAGACAAGGTCTCTTATTAACGTGCATTTAGCAAGCTTCCTTTGGACAATCGTCTCAGCTGTATGATTTTGGGCGCGTAAGGCTCAGGTATTAGAGTACTTCGATAGGTTTTCAACCTTAACAAAAGGCGAACTAACGCAGATGTTAAAAATGCACTGGCACACGTCAGTCTTCCGAGCCTAACCTCGAGACCAGGTATCGTTCGCCACATGGTGGCATTAGGGCGGTGTTACGGAAGGAAGTAGGCTAGATAAAAATTGAGTAAAAGCAGATATTCCTTTCATAGGACTCTAATTAAAATAATATGTCCTTTCGTACAATGCGTGTCACACAGTACTCCCGTAAACTCTACCATTATATAATTTGCTTAAATGTTACGCGTCTATCACGGTCTGCCTCTCTTGCTTTAAAGAAGCTAATCTTGTAGTGCATTTAATATTGTATGAAGTAGCAACGTTAATTACATCCTTCGTGTTGCTTGCCATTGCTATTCTACCAGCTGCAAAATTTCAATACATATTTGATGGTAACAGAGCGCTGTGTGCAATTTGCTTTATATTTGTGAATCGAACTTCACCGCACTGGTTTATACAGATTATTTGTTATCGCCGATTTTCTGGACTAAACGTGTCCTGGTTTTATTAGTGCGAACGGTTCTTTTATCTACGACGTGGAATAGGTTAGTAGGTACGCCTGGCTGGATAATGCTGGTGAAATTATTTGAAGCGCAAACCACATGTGTATTACTTTTACCTTATTTCATCATAAAATCAAGTTTTACTGTATATAGGTATGTAAGTGCTTTCTAAAGAGGGGTACGATTCTAACAAGCTTCGAATACAACAATACAACAAAGGTTTCCGACTCATGAGTCTAAAAGTAAGATACCTTTGTGCTCCCACACAGGCGAAATGGCTTTCATACAACGTAAGCTGACCAACTATTCACTACATGTTTCCACAGTATCTTAAAAGTAAAAGCTATTTCTCTAATTAAGTCTTGCCAAAGCTGACATATAATTACTTAGCACTCTTATTTGTGACCTAGGTGCTGTAACAATGAAAGATACCGTCCAAGGCGTACCGTTTTCTCCATGTTGGAGTTGTATGTATGTATGTAGTATAATGGACAATATGATTGCATATAATCGCATATAGAAAAGGCAGTCACCGTATGCGTTCAGTTCATGAGGCATTAACAATCTGTTACTTGTCACTAAATAAAGCCACAATTCAGTTCAACGTTTTTACAATAATTTTTTTCTTATGAGCCTTCATCTTATTTCTTTTCGTCTTCGTTAATGCGCAAAGACCTATCCAAGTACGGTAGTCACACGTGAGTGTTTTACAGAAACGATTGTGGCCACGGCTTTCCACGCCGTTAAGCCCGCTCTCACGCTCCTATATGAGCCTAAGTATTCAGTCGAGCAGTGAACAGAAAAACAAGAACAAAGTAACGTAAAATAGTATATTTTTCCTACAAAATTTTGCCTGGCCTAACTTTTTTTCTTTGTACCTGCGTGTTCAGGTCCCGTCCCTCACGCCATCTATCCAACTTTCACTCTGCACCCAAACGTCAACGTCATTTCCAGCCCAACACCTACTCCCTGTGTTCCTTCCTTCTAGCATAACTTCTTGCATGCGGCAGTTTGAAGCTGTCCATTTTCTTCTAGTCGCAATCAGCAGAAAGGAACCAACACAAAAAAATAGTCGTCGTCTATTTGTCTACTCAGTGCACTATCCTGAACGGGCCGAGTTTCTCCTATCATGGCCGTGTCTGTTTGCGCCGGTCCGTCTATCCACGTTATATCACGTACTCTGGATGTCCCTGTGCGCCACCCGTCACGCTTGTGCCTCGTGCCGACTCTACCAGCCGACGTTGCTGCTCCGATGAGCACAGTTTATGACAACGAGACCACATGCCCCCGAACATCGAAATTCCTTCCCCTCCCTTCTACCGCCTCAAATGTGTTGCCTTTTGCCGCTGCTGTTCTAGCTGCCTTTGTCTTTCTGAGCGTACAGGCATGCATGCATACAAAAAGGCACACGTATGTACTAACATTTCCTTTCACCAGCTAACGTTCCATCACTTTGCTGTACCAACGAGGTTGCTCTCACGAAGGACTTTTGCTGGTGGTGGGCCACTGCACGATGGCTGCCGGCGCGTTACTCGCAGAACTACAGATAAGATAAACGCGTCGTCTTTTTCCTCTATTTCGGCCTGCTCAGCAGTGTTCCCCTCAGCTGCCCACAGCCCCAAGCTGTGTTAATTTAGGACTTTCGTTCGGCGTGTCATTCAGGTCCTTTCTTTCTCTTTCTAATGTGTATCGCGGACATAAATAGTTATCGTTCATTATGCCGATATCAACGAGCTTCGTGCTAGAAGCAGCAATGGGAACGTGGAAGCTGAATCAATGTGACATGCTTACTCGTACTTGTAGCAGTATTCTAGCTTGTGCGTAAAGTGTGTCAGAACATTCATAGCTCCTGTTTTGATAAGTTATATCGGGTCAATTTAGATAAATTAGAAAATGCTTCTGGTTTTGTTGGTAATAACCATTTCTACGATGACGATGTGTGTAAACTCGTTATAGGTACGCCCAAATATTCGAATATCTTTAGATTTTACGACTTGTCCATTCCGCATAGCGTTAGGGCCGAAGAATTCCTCACGGTTTTTTGTTTTGCATACGGAATTTGTTTGCATGCCCGGTCCTTGTACGATTTATGCAAGGACATCAGGCATGTTCTGTAACAGATAGGCGAATACCTTCAATAGCTTAAGAGAAAGTAATATAATATATACAATCATATAATAAATAAAAAACAACAGACGCGCCCGCCTTTTTTTACGTACAACTAACTGACCCTCGCCCATAACTAAATACTATTTTTTCATTGCTACTTTACTGTCTACATCTGTTAAACATTCCGTTCATCAAATCATCAAAAGCATTACAGATGACTAATTGCAACAATGGAGTAGATGAGTCGGCTATTCAAGGCCAAAAAATAATAGTTTTCCCAAAATTTCTAAATCGGCAGTAGGATAAGAACAACTCTCTAGCCGTTAGAGTGAATGAAAGATCCCGCAGCAATGAACATCAATCACACTCGGTAAGCTTTTCAGCCATAATGAAAGTGGGTTGGATACATAGTTAACGATCGAGATATCTTACCTTTTTCGCAATACAATGTCAGCTCACCAGCACCTCGTACAAATAGCATCCTAATCAATTTCTTTTTGTCCTGACAAACCTGACAAATTGTCGTTTGACGCAACGGACAAAAGCAGTCTGTCAAAGGCTGGTCGCATTGCTTATCTAGTTGCTGCCTTGTCTAAAACGATCAGGTAATGCCAAGCGGGTATTGTTACCTTTATGACAATGCAACGGTGACACGTTTGCCCACGAAAATTCGGAGCACGTAAGGTGGTTCCAGGCCATGCGTTGCAGAGCTCAGTCTCGTGCCCCGTCTGAAAAAAGAAAATATAACTAATAAGGCATTGTCGGATACAAAAACATCTACTTGATCTGACTCACGGCCATCCCGTTCAGCCGAAGACTGAAGGCCGGGGTCACCCGATTTTTTATAACTGGTTCGTGCCACCTATCCCCACTGTACTCTTTGAGCTCGAACCGATCGTCTAAATTCGCAGATAACTATAATATTAATTAACAGCACTGCTAATCGCTATCAAAGCAACACGTTCCTGATTTTCACCTACTGTCTAAGTTAAACGAAATCTAAATGACTCTCAAAGACGAACTGATAACAGCTCTTTTCTTAAACTTTATATGAAAGTAACATGAACTAGCCAAACTTCAATATTAGAAACTGGAACCAAGGTTTTATGTGAGTGGAAAGCCGTCAGGGCTTCTTGCCTTCGCGGATATTGAAGTTTTGTTTGCACTTCGAAAGCCTATATTTGATCGATATATAGCCACAATAAAGCCACGAAAGAAGTTTATATATACTCTTTCCTTATATAAAGTACGTCAATATCGCTACTAACAAGAAATACACTATACACACTGTCACTCATAACCGGAGTAGAGGATCACTACAGCTTAATTTTATATCACAGTCAGTGGCGAATTCGTTACTATCCTCTGAGTTATGGAGGATAGCTTTCAGATCACGAAAAGTTTACGGAAGAATTAGGCGGGGCTTTGTAGCAAAGCTTGTCTTCCAATGATAAAGCGCGATACAATTCTTTTACATAGTCTGTATCTTCCTGTTCGTATACGTACTACTGCTGTGATATTTTATCTTAGAAAACACGATAACGTTAATTGTCCACAGGGCAATTGGACTTATCGCCTTGGCCTTTGGGATTTTGTGCGACTCAATCTTTAAGGCAGTCCATGGTACTCCCCAGTAACACCATTCTCGAACAGACTTCGCGTAGTATCTTTTCAACAGCAATCAGTTCTGCTTCCACAGCTAACGTTTTGCATTGTAGATCGGGTATATATTGAGGATCATTAGACCTTTCTTCCGACGACATCGTGCCTCACTATACATTTCGCTATTTATTATAATTTATACATATTTTATGTAATTGAAGGCAAATGATTGCTGTTATTCACGCTCGACTCGGTGTTGTACAGCGGTTCAAACGGGTTTTTTTTTTCTTTCTAAATAAGTAACACTTATTCGCGCTGAGAATTGAGGATTCCCCGCTTGAGGATTGTTATCTTAGAGTTAGAAAAACGCAGAGGAAGGCTATTTGTTTTCCGCGAAAACGACCTCGGTTTTTAGCCTGCGAGCTCACTTCCATACCGTGGCAAAACCATACAGCCTGACCTTGAAATGATAACTATGCAGATTTTCATTCTCTGCTTCCTTTTACCACCTTATGCGGTATATTAATATGCTGCAATTGTTTGTTTCGTTTAAATAGCTCTTGTATGCAACATAACCGTGTGCGTATGTACGCATTTACGCCTTACCGATAAAGTAAAATAGAAAAAAGGTTGTCCTAGTGAGCCTAACATGAATTTAATCACCATAAAGCCATTATATATATTCAGCAATATACTATTTAAATCGAATCCTTTGTCGTTGATATCGGCAGCCAAATAAATAGTTAAACAGTAGGTGATTACGCATGTCCCAGTTGTACCGTGTCTGACTCTGTTCGCAGAACAAGAACAAAGAGGCCTTTAAGCTTGACGAGTTACTCTTCAACGATAAGAGCTGAAATATATTTATAACAAAGGTCGATGTTCGTTCTTCCTGATGTTTCAGGTTTGCCAAACCTAAGCCCGAAGGCTAAGTTTGGAAAACTAAAAATCCCACATCGCTTCTAATTATAGCGAGTCATAGGCGAATCGAATTCTTTAATTTGGATTAAATTTAATTGAAATATAGTAGTAATCGTATATAAACTATGCTAGCAACTCTTATTATTATGATCACAAGAAATATGTTATGAGTACAGCAACATATTAGAGTTGTTAGGTAGCGCTCCATAGGTTTTTTTTCTGATATCTTGTATTGACAGCAAACAAGTGTTTAAGTGACTTTTTTTTCAACTCGAGCATCTTCACCAATAACAGTTTAGCATTTTTCTTTATATATAATCATGTCAGCAACATGCCATTTTCGCCCTCTGCCGGATAATAAATACAACAACAATGTGAATTTGCTCATCCTATAATATGCTCTTTTTAAATACTCGTTCGAGTATGCGTCACTTTTTGCCAAGTGATTACTAAGCTCGACATTTGCCACATGCCAAACTTACCTCGAAAGTCTTCATTCCTCAAGCATTTTGTTTCAAAACCTAACTCGTATCTGGATCGCCTACCTTTACGTCTGACCCCTTGGAATGATAATTATAGATTCGTTAAAATTAGTCAAGTTTGGCCACCCCTGTTTCTCAGGGGATTTGTGACAGCTATATTTTTCCCTTGAGATTACTGCTTCTTTAGCTCAAAATAACAGTTGCACTCATGGTCACTGGTTCGAAGCGATTGTGCACGGACCGGTACTTACCTCAAAATCACATCGTTTGCTCGCAGGGCGCCCATAGAATAATTACCAATATTTTGACCTCTGTCCAAATACAACAAGGAAGCACAGATTTCAATGAAGTGAAAATCTTGCCGTGAACATTTCCTGGGTAGTTCTTCGATGTGAAGTCATATATCCTGAGGTGCTCAGGCAGCTTCTTAATCTCAGCAAAAGACGAATTGGAGAAGGGACTAAGAACAAAATTTTTATTAGAATCGTCCGAGCCAAACTCATGGTGAAGTTCTGTCCATCGCACCGTCTTCTCGATTCAGACCATAAGTGTTCTTAGAACCAATCAATACAGAAGTGCCTAAAACGTAAGTCCTTCATCGCATTTTGTTTATTCACTCGCATGAAAAGTACCGGGAAGCTTGATTTCAGGACATGCTTTATCCGCATATATGAGACCTGTTGATAGAACCGGTCAAAACAATAGAAATCTCTCAGTGTTATTTCAGCTGACGTCAAGTTGGAACGTATGTATTAGCTTCCAGATCGTCCGACAAAAGTGAAAAATCCAATATCGTTAAACAACATATAATTAGCTATAATAACTAATTTTTAATGCGCCGCGGAGACAGACGCTAGGACAGCTTGAGCAAAGCACTCCCTCCTTCCCTTCCTCCGTCTCTTCCTCTGTCTAAAAACTCAGGACGTCTCAAGGTTTCTTACGAAATACACAGGATCTATCGAAAAAACAAATTAAGCATGCTGAGAGCATTTTTACGTCACGCTCGTCAACGTTACTATTATATAACCGTCGCAAACTATTTTTAATTAAAACAACTGAATTGCGATTTTATGTCAAATGACGACTCGTTCCGCATTTCAAGAACATGTGTCTCTACCATTAGCGCGTTTACTTTCCACGTTATTAAATGATAATAATGATAGTGGATTATCAGTCGATTATTAAGGTATCTTCTGCCTACCTAACAACAATTGACAACTGCATGAACACACAAGAGCGACATTACTAACTGCTGTTGTTCAGAGCTTTTTCATAAACAGCAACGGTGGCATCTAGGTTTTTATCAGTGTAAATCCACAATCGTTAATAGAAGCTCCTACGCCTACCGATAGAAGCATGGTCATTTCATTACGTTGCGCCTACTTCAGGAATGAATCTGTTCATGAAATATACGCCCCTCCCTCTCCCAATAGTAACGGTGTAATTAACAAATCAGCCTATCGTTAGCAAATACGTAACACCTGGAGGACAACTTCAGCTCCCCTGGTAGAGGAAATGACTACTGTCACCTTCTGTCGACAAGAAGTTTACTGCACTCTTGCAGTAGATGCTGCCGTACCCCCATCTCACCTCCTTTCTTTCCTATGATACCTCCGCTGACACTAGGTCGCTTGTGCGCTGAGTTAGTTAGCTTTGTCTCTTTCCTACCCTTAGCTTTGGTGCGACACCGGGGGCGAGGGTCGACGTGACGACGTTTAGGGAGAAGGGTTTCTCAAATCGGCCGCGGCCCGTAGCACATGAGCATCCGTCTTTAAGCCCGCCTCGAGAAATGGTCGCACTATAGCAAGCTATTACCTATCGAGCCACTTGGGCACCTTATCTGCTTTGGCTGCTTCAACGGGCGACCTGCTACCCAGCAAACTTATCGTCGGCTGAGCTCGAGCGCGTCCCAACAACCTCGAACGGGCAAAGAGCTATTGTAATGTTGTATGGTGTTGTGCAGTATTGCGCCTTTTTGTGCGTATTGCTGCTATTTCGGTATGCCGTTCGAACGTACATAGTACGTCGCATGTTACTTGCTGTTCTTAACGGGTCAAAGTTCCTGACAGCAGTGGTGACTCCACCCCGGATTATTGTTATGTTCCCGGCCGTTCGTGTCAATTTTGTTCATACTGGGACCACTGGTTGGATGTCTTTGGCCGCGGTAGCTTAATTCGGCGTCGTCGGCTTCGCTATTGAATAGCCGTGATTTTGTGCACGGCGTCTACTTCAAATCGCCTTGTCTTTGTTCAAATGTGTGGCAAATCACTACCTCCACTCCGTGTGTGCCTTCACCGTACGTGAATGAGCAGATGTGTGCATATGGATCGCCGGTATCTTTTCTCGAACCTGTCGACTCGAATGGAGAACAATCCTAGCTATTGTTCGGCACGCTACTGGTGAGCAGAAGTGACGATAACAATTACAACAACAACAAAAAAAAAGAAAAAGTGTCGGCGGCAGGTCAACTCACGAAAGAATAGCCCTAACTCAACCCACAACAAATATGCGGACCACTTCAGCGATAGCAGTCGCTCGACTACTGACGCTTTTGCTAAGCAGCGGAGCACTCGCACAGAAACGCTCCGTCAGCGAGTAAGTTGCGCGAACGAAGTTCTATCAGTAGTAGTATCTCTGACTGCATAAATTATAAGGAGGATATAAGGAGGGAGACCAAGGCATCTTTGGGCAGTAGAGGCTTCTAAGCGCCTTCGGCTGTGACACAGTGGAGGCTACTAGCACGAAATCAATAAACAACTGTTCTGCTGTAAGAGTCGAGAGTAATATTAATATATAAGAAAAATCACGAAAGTATTTAAGAATCGCGTGTTGGCCAAGAGGGAATAACAGAGGAACGAGCTTATGTAGTAGGTAACGATAAAGCAGGATTATTTGGATTGAAAGTTCATTAAATCGGCAACAAGCACCAAAAGTCTTTCATAGAAAATATTGCCTCCGCGATCAAATCTTTAGCATAGGCTAGACGCGCAGCGATGCGCTTCAACGTATATATATATATATATATATATATATAGATTCATAACTCTTAGAAAGAGGTCTTTGAAATAAACTGACGGATGGATATTCACATAGCAACGGTCTCTAAATTTGAAAACAGTAAGTACGCCAGCTGTGACCACCTGATGCGGAGAGCTCACAACGGTACCGAGGTACACTAATCGCTCTTACATTGTAGAGAACGCGGTGTACACAAACGATGTCTTCAAGCAAAATAGTTTCCCTTAATCGGATGCTGCGAAGATAAACGTATACGTCACGAAAGTAAATATCTCCGGATGCATCCCTCAATCAAGGTGTGATCGTCAATACGAGAGCCAATCGACCTTGCTTATGTGATCTTATAAGTCTGATCAGTCATCGTCCCTATAATGAACTGGAGAACAGAAAAAACCTGACATAGCCCGCTATTCGAGCGGGATAAAAACTCAGTGAGACGTATTCCGTAACTACTAATCACCCTAGACGCCAACTATTAGTCTGCGTATGTATTCCCGAACCACTATTTATGGACGACGTGATCACGCACATGCCAGAATATCGTGTCAATTTGCCCCGCTGCGTTGCCCCGCTGACTGTAGCCTTCGGCAAACGCTGCTTTACATACCTGACCGCTTTAATCTCTTTTCAACACAAGTATTATCTGCTGGTACTATCCGCTTTCTATTGCACTAACCACGCGTTTGCTGTATGATTATATGGGGCCACCGTAAGAGACCACTAGCAGACTCGACCATTTTCGAGCATGGTATGGAATGTCTCTCTATGCGAGCGCGCGCGCGCGCGCGCGCGCGTGTATGTCTGTTGGTTGCTGGCGCTCAGTCGCATCCTGTAACACAGGTTGCTAGGCCTAGTTTTCGAACCGGGGCTCCCCACAGCCACTAAGATTTCTACTCCTATATTTGCCACCGATACGATGAGGCACAACAGCAGTATTGGGTCTTAAACGACGTCCTTTACTGTGAGAGTACAATAGTAGTCGGTAAGCAGCTTCTACTGCTGCCATCGCCACCGAGTTCTAATTTTATCCCTCACCAGCGCTGTTGTAGTCGGATATCGACTGGGGCCCGCCGGTGCCGTCACTAGCAGCAGAAACAACCGATCTGTGGCAGCGGCCGCCGCAAAAATCACCGGCGCTGCCAAGGTATAGACGTCGTTTGGTAGTAGCGTTATCGTACGTTGAACATGAGCTTGCGTCTCCTTAAAAGTGAGAAAGCTCTCTTTGTGAGCCTGCGATTCTCTTTCACATGAATGAGGAGGCATAGGACTCACTAGTGATACTGTGTTAAAAAAGATTTGGTTGAATGGTAAAGAAAACTTTTTTTTCATTTGGCCACCTATGCGCTGAATATGCGGTGCAATTGGATGTTCCCGGCTAACATACTATACTTAATAGGCAAATTAGTAAATGAAGGGAAATGGAATATAATATTTTGGTGCACTGTGTCATCTGTTACCTAAATATTGTTGTGATCCATCTTGGATCTCCTAACAGCAATGATTGAAATATCTAGATGATTCCATTGTTTCATACGGAGTTTTCGCAGATTCACAAACAGCCCTTGTTATATTATCGATATTTAATATATACGCATACATGATGTTGTAAAGTATGTTGAAGAAAACAATGGTTTTATTGATGGAGCGCATTCTGTCCCCTCACATAGTGACCGGCTCGTTTATCAAAGTAAACATGAAACCAAAATCGCAGAGTTTATTGTGTCTTGTTAATAGATGCCATTTCTTCTAAAGTCAAAATATACCTTTTAAATTTTTTAAAGTTGTGGATCAGAAAGCAATTATCAAAGCAAGGGCTAAAAAACAGTTGTCATCTAACAGTATGAAAGACAATATTTATTACTAAAAGCAAAAAATGGCCATCCTTAGTTCTCCAAACACGTGTACCGTTTACAGTATGAACTGTGCATAAATTCCTCGAGTTACTTATTGCCGAAGGACCCAACCCAAGCCTAATTCGCAATATACCTTTCTCGGTAATATTATAATTTATCAATATTTCTAGTATTAGTGGCTCCTAGGAATCATATCGACCTAGGTTCGTATCGACCAGATAGCTAAGAGGCTAATACCTGTCAGGAAGAGCTATGGTAACCCTTGCAATTTGCTAAAGTTTCATTGCATTGTCTCTCGGATCATGCCCTGCGATTGCGAGAAAGATCTTTTTTGCATGAGAATCCATGTCGTTTTTTTTTGCCACTTCTATTTTTTGTTTGCTAAACGGTACCATTTCCTACTGATGTTACTGGCTAAATTTAGCCTCTAACGTGTGTCTATACAAGCAAGATCAAATGTTCATTTGCAGATATTACCGTCGACCTCTTAAACGGTGAAGTAATACTAGGAAAGGTATTGCGTCCACAATGCACCAGAAAAAATTCCAAGTGAAATAAAGTCCCAGCTTCAAATCCTCGGAGCTTTACCAAAGCTTCACTTAGGTGCATTCACTTTCGATAGCAATTTCTTGTCTACATATCAGTCCGTTCTTTTCTGTTGTCACAGACGCCAAGCGTCGCCACTTCAGTCGAATCAGTACTAAATACTTTCAGAAATAGTGCATGCAACGACGAACTATCCATTTCACACTTCGATTAGAAAGCGACACTTCACCAAAGCTTCGTGAATATATTTCACGTCATCGATGGACCGGGCTTGTTCTATACACCTGATATACTATAATATTACATTAAGAGAATCGTATTAAGATATTGGTTTTTATCGTGCGTTAATTGTCAAGAACGTTCGCTGCATTTTTATGTCAGCCTTGAGTACCACTGCGTTTATAACAGATATCGTTTGAACTATTATATAAAACCAGAACACGTTACCAGCCAGCGTGATGCAAATTAAAATACATGTGTTCAAAAAATAACGTTCTCAAGTAATTGTTTTTCTAATAAAGGGAAGCTTGCTATCGCGGCACAGCTTGACAGGTAGCTAGTATATCTAGGAGTGCTTCGGGTATTCGAATGTCTGTCATATGTTTGCGATATTACTTAGTAGTTTTACTTTGGTAGCCATGTTCTTCCTGTTGTTCGTAAAATACCGGTTATATGCTCCGTCAGAATGACAACTTTCCCTGCTTTTTTCGCGTTATTTTTTCTAAATGAGAAAATCGGTGGTTTCTGTCAACAACGCATTGGGGTTCAAGATATCATTACCCACCGTACGGAATGGGAATGAGTTTGAGAAGTATCAGTATCTTTTTCTCCAGATTTATCCATGATCTAAGTGCCCTGAAGGAATCCTGTTTGTTTTGCGAATCGAACAAAGCTTCCACTATCGGAACGTTTAGAGGTGCGAACACGAATGTTATTATTTCTCACTTTGCCCTAAATCGGATTGAAAGATTATAAACCCGCATGATAGCCCTTACAGTCAACCAGACGACAAGATGCTATTCCGGAATGTAACTTGCGTAGTTCGCAGTTAAGGAAAGTTTAGCTTAAAAATAAGACGACTTGATTAGTTGCTGGAAAAGGTATTTATTTATGTCTAACGAAGGCCAACAATTCAATGGCATTGAATAGCATACACGATCTACTGAATAGGACGACTATCGTATAAATAAGGTTCTAATATGTACGTCGTTGACCGAAACTACTAATATACAATCAATGCTATGCATAGAGTATCGTTTTTGTTTTCGTACGTCATTAGCGAATTATGAACCCATTAGAAACGTCCGCCAATGAAAATAGTGCCTACAACCTTGAGTTAGCTACGTGTTCCGGAGTTCCTGAACATGTCCAGTCTTTACTTGGTAAAAGTGGTAATAGAAATATAGTAGTTACGTTCGGAAAGATAACTACCATACAAATTTAATCATTAACCATACAAATCAATTACTAGGTACACATTTGGCTAGCGTACTCTGAGACGACATGTATCTGTCTTGATACATCCATACAGATAATAACGAGCACAACATATACAAATATTCTCAATACATAACACGTAGACATCATTGTACATCACTGTAAAGTCAGCACATTAAGTTCACGATGGGTATGTAATTGATCCTGACCACATACGCTTACTTTAATGGGCATAAGCTGAACTACGCTATAGTTTCTGGAAGTGCGCGCGTGTATGTATGCCTCTTTGTACATAGGCTTGGATGAAGCCTACCAGGACTCCTTTTCGCCAGTAACTTTGACTAGCGGCGATTTCACGCAGGAAGCTATGCAGAAAGGGCAGCTCGCTTCGATTTAAACAGATACGCACTGAAGCACAGGCTGGTTACATCTTATTACAAAGATACGAGCTTCAATCTGCCTCTATATCGTTGTTCCTTACGGGCTCGTTCCCTGTATTCGCTACCTCGTTTTGCCGGGCTGAGGTGTGTATTAGCATTGACAACTGTAGTGAGTTCAACCTTAGTATTAGTAGGGTCACGAGAAGTTGTAGCGATGTCTACGAAATTGTGCTATGCAGTCACAAATAGTCGACAAAGGTTGCCACCTCGATATGGCGTATCTCGAGATACTGACGTGGACGGTCTCGTCTGACCTTCGTCCATTGGGGTAACTCGACCACCGGGCAACGGTCTCACCAAAAAGAGGCATGATCGATTGACAAACGCAAGGAGCAACCCAGATACCAAGCATATGACAAGTAAAATTGCAAACGGCAAAACGAGGGAAAAAAGTAGCAGCTATCATAAGTTCAGCAGCAGGGGCTCCCCCCGTACGATGCAACCGGACACAATATTAATTGCATCCGGTTGCATCGTGCAGAAGTCTCTAGACTCACTCGGATTTGCTATTTACGCTATGCGAACAAATATCATTTTTTTTTCTATGGTTAATTCTTAAGTACCCCTTCTGTAACAGAGCTCGATACGCTGTTTAGGACTGCTTTAAGGTCCTCTGAGGCGCTCGGCACGATTAATCTGTGTGGATCGAACCGGCGAGGCGATGATGATTATTGTTATTCAGCATCGCCTTCACTGTTTCTTTCTCGATCCAAATTTTGCCTTACGCGAGTTAACAGGTAAACACGTTATCATTGCACCATTGCAGACACAACAATGGACGCTTACTAAATGGAAGCGCATGAAGCTACTGCATGGTAGGGATGTTTAACGTTTCTCGTATTTTAGCAGACCAGAAAACAGTGTGAATTCTCCGTTATGTAGCAGCTACCGCACCCTATAACGCTTATGCTGCTATATAGAGCACTAATCCTATCGGGCATTACTCCTTCATCAATGGTACCGTATACAGTAGCTGTGCCAGGGCAAACATGCCGGATTGAATATACGGACCGGATTATGGCGTCTGAGAACAGGATGACACGAGGATGTGTAACCAGATGGGTGACTGTAAAAAAAACCTATCTACGGTAGATTAGATCTGCCGTTTTCTGCCATTTAAATCAACCATGCTTCTGGTGTTACCGCTGTATCTGATGCTGTTTCAAATTTGGGAAGATTAAGTGTATTTGCCAAATTGTCTGTCACTTACTCACACCAAAAGAACCACTGGTCAAACAGTGGATAGCAGTAAACAATGGGGACCGGTGCATCTTTGTCAAAGTCGGAACACCGGAAACAATCAGAACAGCTTATCGTTTATTAAGACTGCACTCACTGTGGTACGGAGCAAGTACGCCACTTCCGAACAATTGTACAATAGGTAGCATTTTAGAAATCTATTGAGGGTAATTGCAAAGTGTGACAATGTAACAAACTAAAATCTGCTCTGTTAAATTTCAACTAAATACCCGTGACATATAATAGATATTATTCTATACTTAGAGTCGAAAAAATCGTGCTTCTAGTGAAAGCTATCTAGATAGTTAAAACGGTTTTGCCAACTCTGCTATCACAACATTATCTGAGTAGTCGATCTAGAAACTGTCTTCAAAATAGAAATTCAACTGTCTATATGCTCCTACCTTTCGTGACATCTCTGTTGGCTGATCGTGCTACGTAGCAATTTCAAATATATCGTTTTTAATCAAACAGAACTTCATTTGTGTTCTACAGGGACAGTCCAGCGAGTATTTCCGAGGACAAAGTTGTCAAAGTGGACGATCAAGAAGAAACCAGCTTGATATCTTTGACGTCTCCATACCGGGAAACTAAGTAAACAAGATACCGTGTTCTCCTAAATTCAATACGCTTGGCATGTTGCATTCGTAGGACTAGAGTGTCGTGCAAACATATCAGCCTTCGTTATCCCGCACCCATTACTGCATGATCCATAGGAAATGAATCTATTTTGTGGAAATAAAGACTCCTATTTTCCCGATGACTTACAAAAAAATCAGCGAAAGGGGGCAGCAGAGATTTAACTTTACGTCGTGGGTGATTGCGTGACAAAAACTCAATGGCAAAAGCGAGATAGCCTCTACCTAACCACGGGTACTACGCCTTTAAAGGCGATATCAGTGTTGACACGCTTTAACTAAAGGGTCTGTAGTTTTATTTCGTCGGCCGAAATTTTACTGACTTCATAAGCTTTAAACCAAATAATCGTATCATTAATATGTGCGACTTTGTGTCTGGAAATGCCTGAAATACATTATTTAAGACAAGTTCATTAAATGCTGAATGCTGAGAAGAGCTCAACATAGAGTTGTCTATCAATTTACACGGTCAAGTAAGAGTCTATCACAGATAAACCATATAATGATATTGACTTTAATTCTAGGTATTCAGATGTTATCGTGTGGCAGTTTGTTTCATTCTACTTCTTTAGTACTATAGTGTTTCAAGTTAGAAATTTCAACATGGATTCGAAGACCGATGCGGCCCGCCTATCGTTCGGTCTGCTAATCGCTTTCGGCAATCGACTGTTAACCCGCTCCCTGTGCTTACTGTTTGCCATTCCAAGCTCAGTCCGTTTATTGAATATTCAGCTGAAGATTGCTCATTTCCTTTACACTTTATTCTATTTAAAATGACCACCTTATCAAGCGCAGCGGATGCTTTACTACTTATGTCCAGTATTACTGGTCCAGTCGGTCAAAATGACTGGGCATATCAGTATCTTAGTTTTATAAAGACAATATCCATGTTGAATCGTACCTACTCCGTTCACCTAAAATCCTGCAAGCCCTTTGAGACTAATAACTGTTTCGAGTTTTGCGTCCGGCGCTCTTTCTAGCGCCTAATAGAATATGCCCAGCCCGGTTTCCGACATAGACACCCCATTTGTTTCTAGGTCTAATGGGTGTTCAAAAACCGCTGTCCGTTGGCTGACTCTTCGAGAGTTAAATATAGAATTAATGGTCAGCCCCAAAAAAAACGAGAAAACGCCACACGTGTCTACCTGCTGATTTTCCGATGTCGCGATACTATCAAGTTTTTTATAAATAATGAGCATAACTACAATACAAAGACTATGCCATAGTTTCGTATCAAATAGTTGGGTAGGAATTCACTCAAAGCGCGATATGCCCGCCTTCAATCAGATTCCAGTTAATCGGAATTAGAGGTATATCAAAGCAGCCAATTTTATTGGATTTTAAGTGCAATAGAAAACGCTTTAAGCGCGTTCTATCAAGTTTTTCTTTTATAGTTTTTGAAAATTTGTAGGATCACTCAGGCTGAGCTTGTAGAAAAATTAAACTATGGGCATAGTTTTTTCCATTGCAGACGTAGAAGTGATTGACTACCAAGGGTTTTTGCCGTACGCAACCATGATTGGTTCCTTAACTGATGCACTCTATTCAGTAGTTGTAACGAAAAGAGACTTCACACTCTCAGTTAATCTTAGCTAAAAACTGAATACTCCTTAAAGTAGCTGGCCTACTCACACCTGTTAAAACGACGAAAAACTCAGGCCACTTTTGCCGCCCCAGTCTATGTGTCAGGCAACTTTTGGTATATGTCTACTCACCTACCAGTTGTAGCCTGTACACTGAAAAAATAGGATTATAGGACATCTGGATTTTAAAGAATTCGCTATGCAAAGATTGCCCCTGTTAGCTAAGTTCCCGCCGCGCTATTGTCTCTGCGTATCCAAAACAGCCTTTCTATGTCCAGTATCACCGTTAGGCATCCCATCATACGGCTGGCTTCCAGCCCGGGCTATGCTCGGCTTTGAATATAGACCACAACATGTCCCTAAGATCCAAGAGTACTCAGGCGATAGCATTAGGTTCTAAGCGTTAGCGTGGTGAATAGAATAGTTTTTCCTTTTGAACGCAACGCGGAAGAAATCAGCAATCATTCGTATGAGTCTACTTACAGCTCTCGATTCTTTGAGGTTATGACCTCTTCGAAAACTGGACTGATTTTACAGGAAAAGCGAGAGCTGCCCTATCTCAGCAAGGGTTTTCAAGCTCTCGAACTAGTGCAAGTGTAGGACACTAGGAACTAGGACACGATCATGGATCCTAGAAACATGTATATATGCTTGTTTATAAATTTTAGCTTGAATTAAACAAAACCTATTTCTTTTAAAATAGGTTTTGTAATTAACAACTTATGAGCCCTAAGCCTTCGTCACCGAGTTTGTTTGTAGTTAGTGCTGTACCAGTAATATGTCCCGCTTATCTTTCTATCACAATATTTTGCCTGTTTATTTAGCCTGACATATCCCATTCAATCGACATTATCTTATCACATTATTTTTTTTAGCATATTGTTGCCTGCTGTAAACACGACATAAACGAAATTCTGTGTAGAAAAAAAATATCTGTATAGAAAAAAAAAGAAGGGCATTTAATAACATTTTTTTTTTTGTTTTCTTTTTTCGTTCTACCATTCGAAATATTTGTATGATACGCCGAAAATCTTTCGACATAGCACACGGGCACAACTTTTCACGATACATCCTGTCTAGGATCCGCATATTTACCGGTAGTTCTAATCGCTTGTGGTATAGCGGAGTTGTTGATACGTTGTTCGCTTGTTTTCCATCCTAACTCTTGAATATGATACTTGCGTCTAAGCTAAGCCTCTTTCGAAGAGGCAAACAAATCTTTCGAAATTCTAGAAAAGCCTGCGCGGCAGAGAAGTTGAAACATTGCAACATAGTAGCCTACAATGGTCGTCCCGTGTATTCGAGGGTGGTTCACTCAATGAGTTGTACGTTGTTACAATCATATAACTAATTATCTAATGTTATGCTTGAATAAGACTGCTACAGTTGTTTCAGTAATAAATAAACCTTTCCGATCAACAGATGAGTCATTCAGAGTAGCAGCAAGGAAGAAACTGATTGAATGTCAAGTAAACTGCCTGAATGGTGTTTTCACGTCCTATTATATGGGTGCTATCGCTATTTTCACTAGAGAAAAAAGATTCCAAGATGTATCCTGCTCTAGACCAGGCCGTCAGGTCATTTCGGATACCTGATGCCGATTAAATTGGCCTTACTTGAATAACAATGATGAAGTACAGGTATGCAGGCTAAATCTCGCATTGACCCTTAGAGGTTCAGCAAAAACCATCTGACCGTATCTGACCTGTCGGTGGGTGACGCCTACTCGATATAAGTGGGGCCTGATGTAAGTAATTTAGTAAACGTTTTTATTTTAAGCAGCTTAGTAATGATTTAATATTGTTTCTCAAACGCTCAGTGAACAACAGTTATTCCTATAGAAATGTAATAAAGTATTCAATACGAGAAGCAAGTATCTCGACATAAACAATAACGAACTACAAATAAAATGCTGTTTCTACTCCGACAAGATAATAGCTAACCCACATTTGTAGGTACAATTGCCTGGTGCTGGTCTAATAGACCGTGTTTTCAAACGACCGGACTGCAGCTAATTCCGGAGTAAACTAAGAGTTTTCAAATTTAGAACAACTATTTTTAATACGTCTAACTATGCATTTTGTCGTAAACAAACAAACAAACCTAACAGCATGGCTCTACTTCTATGGTACGTGAAAAACCATGATAAGCATACGTTTGTTCCCAACTCGGAAAACATTAAAGGTCAGGAGATATCTAAATACGTATTATTTGTGATATTATACTGAAGACCCGCTTCATTAGTAGACGTGCGAATTTCGCTGGGTCCGCTTTCACCGGTACCGCACAAATCAATTAGCGATGACGGCTCTCAGTCGTTTAAGTTGGATCTGGGATATTCAGTGTACTGATAAAATACTGCATATCAAATAGTATAATAGGACGGCTATGTCTAGTTTTAAGCACCGATAATAGAAAAAGGTGAATTTTCTATCTGTTATAGATTGAATGTTTATGTAGCTCGATTTGCTTCGTGCTACATTGTTATCTCATTTTAATCCCAACTAGTGATACCTTCAAACCAGTACCTTTCAACAAATTCATTTGTCTCGGACCCGGTCATCACTGGAACATAGGCTTCCAGCCACAAGCAATAACTGCACGAACTAGTGTGGGAACTGTGGCGGCAAAGTGTTTACACAACGAATCTAACGCTTACGACCCAATTACTGGTGAAAGCAGGTGATTTTTTTTAAATCATTTTTGTATTATTGTTACCAGCTTACCGTAAAGTATGACCAGGCTAAATAAAGGCTCGCTCGAATATTAGAAGTATTAATTCTAAGAGGCATAAATCAGGTCGATGTTGATCTTAGTGTATGCTAAACCCTTGCACCAGGAAGATTTTATATCTGCCCGACCCACGATTCGTGCGACGTGTAATAAGCTACGTCACACAAAATGACGTCATGGATCACGTAATCGATATGGATCTGAAATGAGACTGCAAAGGCTGACTAGCCAAACGTTTACGACGAGGAAATTCTACTTCAAAACATTTCTCAGTCGCTTAGTTTTCACAACTCTGTATGATTCAGATAATAAATATATAAATCTTACAGAAAAACATTTGTTATAGCAGTGTTCATTCGAGTAATTAGGTTATATTATTCAGAGTAAGGAAGTGTTCTTTTAGAACTGGTATTCCCAAAAGGGTCAAGTGGCCATGGTCCAACTGTAATTTTAGCTTTCAATTCTTATGACAAAGACTTGAAGGCCTCGTGGAGTCCTTAGATTCACATAGTATTTAGATACCATTGTCCCAAGAGTATATCGACTACCTTTCCATGGTAATTATACACGAATTCAAGATGATCACAGATATCATACAATTAAAAAATAGGAAAATTTTTTAGTTTACGGGGTCGGTAGAAAGCAAGTTTCCTGATTGACCTTACCCATTAAGAAATATAATAATATATAACGTCATGAGTAAATGAATCACCATTACGCTTAATTATATCTATTACCAGGGGGTAAACGCGTTACCCTTGAGGTTAGCTTGTAATTACCGAATCAATTACCAAACGAATATAGTTTTGCAGCATTTTTTTACAATTTGTGCCCTAAGATCGCCACGGTTCATACAAACAGAATTTTCCTTGCATAACGTCTTACCTATATATTATTAGGTTACGTTATATTATATACGTCTATTCTTCATATTTTATTCTAGGTAGGACAAGTATATTGCGCTATTCCCCAAATACGTATGTTATAATATTATGATCTAGCGTAAAATGAAGCTTGCGAGTCAGGCGGACTGATCTTTATGCAAGCGCTAAGATCATTCAGATTCCTTTATTTACTTTGTCATTGACTGGAATATGAGGATGAATACTGCCCTGTGGTGTGTTTAGCGTTCGTCTTCCTGGTGCCTTACGGTAACCGGTGAGGGGGCATCCTCTAAATTTACTACGTTATTTTCGCAAATAGGCGTGCGTAAAGCAAAATAGCTACTGTCTTTCCCACCTTCGGAAATGAACCGTATTTAAAAGTCTATCCAGCTAAATTGGATGATTTAACACCTTTGAAATAAGTCTTGTGTATTCTCAGCATCTCATAGTTCATCTCGATCCATGCTAATCGCACAATGAAACAAGTTGTTCTACTATTCAATTATAATTCAATCTATAAGAACTGTACCACACCTTTAGGAGGCTTCTCATTTTTACAGAATGTTCATATAGCTAGATCTGCCGTCTTTACATCATATGTTTTTCTATTTATAATTTAAATGATAACAACAGGTGATCTTTCTTTGTTTACATTATGACAGCCTAATAACAGCCTTGCAATAGATAACTAATTGATAACTATACCTGCTGTAATACATATATGATTTCTCAATGTAATTTGTTCAATTTTCGTGCCCTGTATACCGGGTCTGAGAAAGCAGAGATGTCCCTGACTGAACTAAGATAACCGCTTCATATCAACAACCCCAAAAACTTCACTAACACACTACTCTGGGCACTGCGCTATGACAGATAACAAAGTGCCCTGTCAAGGGTAGAGAGTTTAGTCCAAAAAAAGTCGATAGACTTGTTCTTATTTACATTAGCACTTCAAATTGAAGCATTCTTCATTTCTGCACTCGTAGACCATTACCAATGATTTTTCTATGCCATCTGCTATTAGTTGAGACAGCAAATCTAGTCCCTGTGAAGCATAGTTGCCGTAGCATTAAAGAGAACCCTTCGATATACAGGAAGCGATTATAACAGTTGTTCTGTGAGAGAGAAGATATAAAAGCTAAACGGTACTGTTGTAAAAAAAAATAGTGATCTATTCCCAGTAACAACGTATGTTTCAGCTCTAACTCGAATGAATACATTTATTTTGCGGTGATTACAACACAAATTGCATGAAAGGCGTAACTCGATTTTTATTCCTAGCTAAATATTCAAGCGCTTTCACATTAACCGATGATTTACTATTCATCCGTCCTAGCTTCTCAATGTTGTTTTAGCGGAGTTTCAACAGTCGCTATTACCGGTATGCCCCCTATATTTCGAATTTTATGTCCGGTACCGCCTTTAGGCATCTTATCAGACAGCTGACTCCCGGCATGAAACGAAATCTTTCTATACCCGGGTGCAGGACTAGACCACAACATGCTCCTAAGCTTAGCAGATAAATACGTTACTTACTAAACTATCACAAGGACTACCGGTATGTCGAAACCGATTCGTCCTGAAGAACTCTCATAGCACCGTTGCTACTAAGAGCACTCGCTGCAGTACACATCTGATTTAGGACGATTCTCCATCTTGCATCACATGCAGCTTTTACGGCCTTACGGTAACCGCTTAGCCCCTTCTAGAAGGCGATGTGACAATTGTCTCCTTCGGCTCCGCCTAACCCAATTCGATTCACTTGTCTTGAAAAGCAAATGTCCCTAGTAGAGGCAGCTGCCCTCTAAATAGCTTCGAATAATCTGTGTAAAAACATCCCTTACACCGTTAGGTTTGGCCTGTGCAGGTGAACAACATTTGGCACAAGGCCGACAAAGCTTAATAACGAATGGTCGAGCGGCAGGTGGATTCAAGATGACTTCATTAAGCCTTCATCTTTGAGCCTACCTTACCTTGTTATGGATAAGTGGTCTACGTTTTAGATTTTACTCAGTTTAGAGGCAATTTAGGTCAAGTCCGTTTGAGAAGTTTGGCGTATACAATGCAAGTGCATTATATATGAATATATAACGAAGATATAGTATGCACGCACTTATTTGTAGCATTCAGTTACCAAAATAGTTATTAGACATCATAGTCGCGTTGCTAGAGATATTTTACTCATTGTTCGGATCGACGAAAAACGTTGTTGGCTTAGTATTTACATAATAGATATCATTATAACTCTGTATTTTTAATTCAATCTAGTCGGAAACGCTAGCCCACCGCAATCGATTATCATTGATCCAATTGTTTTATACTGATGAATAATTATTTTACGCTTAATCACATAGAAACGAAATGTATTTCGAACTACCTAAAGTAATGGGTCTAAGCTTCGCTCTCGTTGAACCGGCTTTCTTGCCTTTATGCTATTCTTAACCTAACGATGACAACGCACAGCAGCGCGTCGATGTTCAACAAAATAAAATTTCTTCCAGCGCAGTGTACTTCTCTAAAGAAGAACTTATCACCGAGAAAATCCGAAGTACTAGTACAGATAATATGAATAGTAAAAAAAGGTGTGCTGCACATAGGAATACAAAGCAACAATATGGACCAATGTAAGTGTCAAAGGTAACTAGTTTCTGTAAGCGAATTTCTGCGTGAAACTTCTTTGTGTTACAAAGTATTAAGAGCGAGTCATGCAGGTGGAAAATATTGAGAAGGAGATGGAATTAGTTTCGTCCAATTATTGCAAATAGTTATTACTGGATAGTCAGATTTGCCTTGTCATCGGTCTTCATATTTAGACCACTTACTTGTCTTCAAAGCCATTACAATTATTAAGTAGCTGTGACTGTCAGCCAAACTGATGCTTTATCACCACACAGAGCTTTCAATAGCAACTGAATCTACTGATAGATATAAGCAGGCCACTAAGACTGGCAGACAATTATATTGCTCTATCTGAACCTTCTTAGCTATTTTTTTACAACATCGAATTGCTTCCTGGTCCTTTAGTATAGTCACCTTTGTCCATGATTCATGGTAGTTAATTAGGCGCTTGTTTTCAAATTTCTGCAATTACTGGCGCACTCCATATCGTGGGCTGGTCCTTTTTTCTTTAACTACGTTTTAAACTACACAGCAGCTCTAGACGGTTCATGCCGTCCCTTTCGTCGTCATCTAATGAATGTATTCCTGAAAAAAATATTCCACTGACCAGTAATGGCATATCGATTAACTCAACTTCTGACCTAATCTTTTTTGGTAACCCAAGATCATTAGCTGCTTTCAAGATGCTTCAGCCCTCTGAATCCGTACCATCTACAAACTATACAGAGCTGGGTCGACATGGATACCGCCGGCTTGTCGCCGTTACGATTCGCCGTTTCATCTAGCACTATAGTAGTAGTAATACAAATCTTCTAAACTTTTGTAACGCACAGCGGGTAAATCCTTGTCGACGGACCTGAACACCGTCGATAGAAGCCAACTTAATGTAGGCTTGTCATGTGAGTGTGGCCCAGAAAAGTCGAACTATTTAGCCACATTATTCTGAACCTGCATGTAGTTTTCATTATCCTAGGCAGCATCTGATTCCGTACTAACAATATGCGTACGCTAAAAATTTTAAACGCTAATTTTCCACTTGCGCCTGATTGGCTACCTAATTATATAGTCCGTTATACATCGCTATCAAAAACGACATGGTTTGACGGATCTAATGTTCTTCAACTTTTTTCTCGCGTATGTTATATACATTCGCGCTCACTTCAGGCCGACCCGAAACGAGAAAGCGCATGCTATTGTCACCCAGTTAATTAATCCAGTTCGGTACGACCCGCGCATGCAGGCGCAATCCGGCGCAGACTGTGAGCACTCCACCTGCGACGAATCGCCTGTCCACGTTAAGGTTAACACGTTCGTACGACAGATGCGTTTCGACCAAGCACAAATGGTGAGTTTTAGCGTATACCGAAGTTATCAACGTGGCACGTATGCATAACAGATGTCAGGATGATGCGGAAATGAAAGCAAAAATCATTTACGTAATTTTGTGTATGAAAACAAGCTTTTGTATGCATTCATCGGATATGCTGAAACTGCGCAAATGTCATTGACTCGATACTTGCTTCAACGCTCTCAGAAGAATATCGATTTTGGGGTTTTGATATCAGGACTATAACAACAAGTATTAGGATCTCTTGTTCTTAGTATTTTTTTATATTAATAATGGTATTTTTTATTGCACTTCAGCAAAGTGATCTGATGATAAACTGAGCCAGTTTGCTGATGTAATTCAGTGAGGATAGTTTGATAGGAAAAATTCCGACTCCGTGTCGACTGAATAAATTTGGTAACCCTATTTTGAGTTTTACACAAGCACTTTCCGGCCATAGCTTTACCTTTTCCTATAGCCGTCTAAGAAAATGTTGGCCATTTAATTGAATTCAGCAAGAACGAAAACTTCTCAAAGAATGTACTTGTAAATACATATCCACCTAAAACCATATGTGACTTTATAAACCTATACGCGCGTCTTTCTAGCTATGATAGCTGTGAATTGGCGTATCTTTGCAATACTCATAATGTAACTAAGCCTTACGTGAATACAGAAGCAACATGACTAACTGTGCGGTACTATTTAGAAAAATAGATGCCAGGGGATTCTAGGCCACGATGGTTTTTAGTAGATAGGCGCTTTAATCAAATATGCAACAACGACACGATCAGCATGCCTTTCATATCTGCATTATTCTCCTATGAGTCCTTGAGACATGTGACCTATAAGCTGCTGCCTTAGCCTTGCAGACGCTATGAGATCTATCGTTGAGCTTGCGACAGGTTCTGAAGCAGAGCCTTCGTTTGCGGCAGCTTGCATTACTGCACAAACGAAGGTTGACAGAAATACAATTTTATTTACGAAAACTTTGAAATCAATCGCAGTTATTAAAATCATTCTAAACAAAGCAATTCTTAAGACTCGTATCTTACTAACTGTAAAATAAAATGAAATTTTTGCTTACTTTATTATTTCACCTAAATGGACCTTGGAAAACATAATCTGGTCTTCATGCTATCTACACACGAGTGCAGATTGTATATGCATAGATGATTACACACGTTAAATCTGCTCATGCCGAATTCATTAAATTTGTCACTGCTCTGTTAGAAGTACATTGCTTCATATTGAAAGATTTTGTTGTTATAAATTAATTTAAAGTAAAGAGAAAAAAAAAGAAAAGGCCGGTTTTCTATGAACCTTTGGGAACCATTAGTGACGTTTCCTAAAAGGGTCAAATCTCGTTCATAAAAAAGAGATGTGACTTCTTTCCACCACGCCAGTCATCAAAGTATATCGCGTACTCAGTTGTGCGATGCGGACACTTAATTTGCAATACTTCGTGTGCATACACAATAAACATGCAAACTAAAACTTCCATGAAAAAGGAATTCTATAAATAATAAATTATATTATGCATAAAGTTATGTTATGCAAAAAGTCCAGCCACGCAGTGGCGAGAGATTCGTTGGCAGCGGTGGGATTCGAACCCACGCCCCCGAAGAGACTGGTGCCTTAAACCAGCGCCTTAGACCGCTCGGCCACGCTACCACACATCTACCACCGCACGAACTGCTATTTTCAGGGGTTCGCTGAAAATACGTCACAACTGATTAAACGCTACGTAACCATTTCATTACTTTTGTGTATTTGCCTTTAACTGCTTAAACTTCTAAATATTTAAAACTTAGGCATTCATTTCAAAACTAATCTACAAAACCCTTAGATTTGTATTGGTGTAGCGTTTTCAAAGTGCGTTTAAGGCCAAAAGTTTACCCCGATATTGTGGCAGGTGATTTATTCTACCATTATAAATTACAACAGACAAATACCTTCATCGTTTTATTCGTAAAAAAAAACTAAGTCACTGTAACTTTATACGAATGACCCTGTTAAGAGGAGACCACTATGGCTGAGTATGTAATTCATTATTTTCAAAAGCGGACTCCAAGCATACTTTTAAATTGCGCAGTACATTAAAAAAATATTTTGTATATTTATATTATAGATTTAATCCATATCCGTATTTACCCTCATTTAGATTTAGCCCTCATTTAGAAATCAGCACTTATATTCGTATTTACCTCGCTTCACCTATATTCGCATAGATTGCGTGAAATTATTGATGTGTTTATGCTTGCTAAATTTTTTGCTTACTTTATCTATAATAACTTATACTTTAGCTATACTTTATTTTTTGCCTTACTTTATTTACCCTTGATCATTCCTAACATGTATGCGTAATAAAATACAATATGCTTTTACGTTTTTCGTTACGAAAAGAGTAACAACTTTATTTGCCCTTCATCATTTCTAACACAGTAATGCTACGACTAAGACTTGAATTAACTTATGCCGTGTTTGTTTCCTTGGCCTATGCGATACCACACGACGCAGTGGTCACCCAAGATATATACAGAATTCGGGATATTCAGCGATCAATGCAACAAGCGTCATAAAAACATGATCCCGCGATGCTTATATCACACGCCTGCAGGAATTTACGAAGTGACACTGCGTGCTAGAGACTACCACTAGCACGGTTAATTCGTTGCTCCTCTTCTTCCTGTTTGCAGTACTCGTAAATTACTTTTTGTCATCAATTGCCTTACTGCCCATGTCGATATTGAGACGAACTTGGCCACTCTGCTCCGGCTCCTTGAGAGGTGCCTCAATTCGAAGTCGACCTTCGATACTATCCACATATGCTTCCATCTTATCCATGAGAACCGTACTGTCATTGAGTTTTAGCTCCTCATGAAATTCTTTCACTGATCGGAAGTTCTCCTGATTGACCTCACTACGAATCGAAACGCAAAGACGGCCATCTTTCAGTGCAATCTGTGAAATCGATCAAATCTACAACGTTAAGCCAAGTACGAGCTTTCTTTACCTAAGAATACCTATTTCTTGGAACGCGAGTTAATTCGCATTTCGTGAATAAGTATGCATATTAATATATCTGCACACAATATTAACACAAAATAGCCATGTTCACGCCCTGAATGCCCTATGTAAGGTCAAAAGCATTTCTTAGAAAAATAATCAGTTTTTTTCTTCGCTAAAGCAGTTACCTTAACATCTTCTGGCTTTACATTCTGTGGAAGTCTCATCTGGGCCACCAACTTATTATCTTCCCTGAAGAGGCGCATACCGCTTAGAACGCCGTAAGGTTCCACTTGGGTCAAAAGTCGCGGGCCGGTGAACAGTGGCTCCCTGAAAAAATCTTCCACAAGACGATTGAAAACTCGGAACTCTGGAGGCATCATAAAATGCCGACGAGACAATAAAGCCGCCCGCGCCAACGGCTGAAACCGTCGAAGGCTACGTGAAAACATTCTGATGCAACCAGGTTGTTGATGAGAGCAAACACTCCTGCCGGACTTATCGAGCTTCAGGTGTTAGACTGTTCTACACAAGCACCAGATTACCTTTGAAATTCACCTGATTTCAGTATTTTCCGCTAATTCTCTAACCGTAGTCACCTAAAGATTCTTTGCCAAACACCGATGTGCTGATTGTCTTGCCTTTGATGAGACAACGACTGTGTAGTAACCGACGGCAGAGCAGAGAGCTTAAATAGGCTCGGTGGCGCCCTCTAGTGAATATTCGTCTATGCTAGGAGATTCGAGAGGAATCGACAGCAATAGTTGGTTACGTTTCTAGTTTGTTTACAAAATATTCACAGCCATAAGGAAAAGAAACTGTATTATTGATAGCTTAAAACCACTAATATACGTTACATACATATGTCATTATACAAGGCGGTATCCAATAATATCTGTTTTGCTAAATTAAATGACGAAAAGCCCAATAATTTTGACAGTCAATGTACGTAGAACAGACATTTCAATAGCTCTTATATGGTAAGAGCTAATTTTTATATAAGCACTAAGGTAATTAATCAAGCACAACAACAGTTATACTTCGAATAGAATAACACGATTTTTTTTGTCAATAACAAAAAAAAAACCGTAGAAGATAAATGTTAACATTTTAAAAGCTATTTATGCTTAAACAACAGTTTCAGGACGGCTTATATTTGTTGCCCTTTAGAAGCAGCTTACACCAAAATTATATATACATTCAGTTAACCAAAGCTTGCGTTGTGCTGTGAAATCATTACATATTGACTGACACAGCCAGGAAATAAGTTTATATAACACGTCATCGCGAATTATCTTAAGCTATTTTCCATTAGATTATTTTTCCCAGTTTATAATGTTTATAAAAGAATTCCTGCAGTGATGGTGTTTTTTGCTTAAGAAAATCAAATTAGTGACACTTGAAGGAAGCATGTTCACTGCTCTTGTGAAAAGAAGCTATAAATAATTCAAGTGATAGCTGCAAGTTTCCCTAAGCCAAACTGTTACGAGGTTACCTTTTGGGTTAGTTTAGTTTTCGTATTTTCTACTTCTGTAAAAAGATGTTTTGCTAGTTCTAACAACACTCAAGGAATCGTTATACATATAGTTAATAGCTTGACTGATCATGCTCTTATAACAATTGTTTTGCTTCGCCCTTTAGCTAGGTCTAAACGTGCCATTTATAACACAAATAAGATGACGCGTGTTCTGTACTGCGATTTTTGTCTATGTTTTAGCTATTGGACACTCAGTTGATATTTCGAATGGAGTGGAACGATCCTCGATTAACGTATCTAGATAATTCCTCTCATCTACCTTATGTTTTACTTGACAAACCATCAGATATTTGGGTACCTGACCTCTTTCTTAGTTCGGAGATACGCACTGACCGTCACGACTTCATCATCCCTAATGTTCTTATACGAATCTACCCGAACGGCGATGTCCTCTACAGCACCAGGTCAGTGAAACAGGCCTGTGCAGTAAATACAGTGAACTTTGTAATTAGAAAAGAAACAGTCACATTTACAATTAGGTTATGCCGTATATACTTTTTTGAACTAAGTTCGTCTTCAACATACGTTATCCAATGAAAATACTTGTACGGATACAGATCGTAGTCCAAGCTATGGTAGATAGCAAAGTACAACTATCTGCTAGACAAAAACTACCTGGAAGCAGTCAATCTAAGTTCAGTTTTCCATTTTCACCCTTTTAACACGTTTCAGAATAAGTTCCAAGTTGAATTGCATCGTTGATCTTGCGCACTTCCCATTCGACTCGCCGGTGTGCGAATTAACAGCAGCGAGTTGTAAATATCGAAACACTGCGGCATCGGCATGAAGTTGTAGATTTAGTGTTTAACGGTCGAGTGGCTTAATGGTAAAAGCCAAACAAAAAGCTTAGAAGAATTAACAATGTCTCTTTAAGCCGGAAAAACTAACAACGTTGATATCACCTAAATGAAGTAGGGAAATTAACAGGCTAGTTAAAGCTTCTACAGGTCGAAGTAAATAAACAAAAGTTGGAAAATTTTGTACGGCCTTATTTGTGAGCGTTTACGTTTGGACTGGATTTCACTTGCCTCGTATAAAGGTTAGACTTTTGCCTACTGGAGAGCTATTTATGGACTTTTTATCATTAGATATACTAGATATCCATCATTAGATATAGTATATCTAGTTATATAGTAACTGTTTCTGAATTTTTTCGCTCGCTCTCAGACGCACATACGACGGACGACTTGGTTTTCTGGTGGAAGGAGAAAGAGCCGATCCAAATAGATCGAGCAATTAAGCAAATATCCAATGATATTCATTTGGATAAGGTAAGGAAATGCGCAACGGCCCCATATAGAATTACAAATATCAGATAGAGAAAGCCTTCAAACTCTTTTTTTACTCCGATTTATTTTTGACGCTCTAAGCCTAACTACTGTGTAAAGAAATCCTCGAAATCACTTCTTTGGTACAGCACCAAAGATCTGTCTTACTCGATGACCTAGGCGGGGTGGGTATTGGTTTTTTCAAGAGCCAGCTTCCGGAACGGCATGATAATAACAGTGAAATTTAAGCCAGCGATGGCCACATGTTAATCGTTATAAGAGATGCCTATCAACCATCTAGACCACGCAACCCCAATGCGACTAGGCATAGAACGAAAGCATCATCTATTCGAATGTTTGCTCTTTTGTTTCACGTCTCTTATCATTATATACATGTTTTAAGGTGACTACACGGTCATGTACGTCATCAACAACTACAGGAGAGTACACCTGTATCAAGGCGCAGTTCTTCTTCAAACGGAACTTGGGCATATACGTGGTCAAAATCTACGCACCATGCTTATTTCTACTACTTATAGCCTACTCGGGCTTTTTTGTAAAGGTAAGCTCTAAGATGAGTAAGCACATCGGTCCATTCCATAATCGGCACGTATATATATATATATATATATAGCCCCAAAAGTTAGTATAGATTCAAGTTAACTAAAAATTAGCCTTTGTCTATTTTAGATCAATGATTTCCTTGATATCAAATGGAGGGGGCCTAAAACTACCGTCTACTGTTTTGGGTTATAAATTTGACACATTGTAATCAAATTATTGTCGTCATGTTAACTGGACGAACTGAGTCAGGTTCACAACAATGTCATTTATGCACTACTTATTCCTGTTTTAGCACACCGTATCATCAGTTCGATCGTTACTCCATTTGTTGCCTACATTGTTGTTGGCGCATTACTCGTTTTCGTTTGATCGCGAGTTCGCCAACACAATGGTGCACCAATGGATTATCGGCTGCCTTGTGATAGCGCTCGGATCGCTTATCGAGTTCCTCATCCTCATTTATATGCACGAGGTACAGCGATGCGAGAAGGTTAATATCCAAATCCTTTTTGTATCATCAATAGTACGTTTTTCATCGCAATACTAATCATATTAAAATCGAGTAAATGATTAAATCTCGTTAAACTGACGTTAGACTCAATCTATGAAGAACCTTATTTTAGAAGAAACTTTCTATCTCTTATAACTGAACAAATGTTACCATTCGTATTTCGGTATTCTATCGGCACGATTGACGCTTTATACTAATATCTATGTTCTCCTTTCAATTCAGCTGAACAGCCGCGGGGTCGGTCTAATGGGCAGTTCTTTTAAGGAGGACGCGAGACAAACAATGCGCCACTATCCCGTCAGTAACCTCGACATCCTTGCACGGGTCGTGTTCTTCATCGCTATTGGCATCTTTAACCTCGCTTATTTCCTATAGAAGCGAATCAATATAAACGATACGGCACAATCAGTACTACAGATACACATAGAAATGGTGAAGTAACAAAAATAAACACCATCCAGATATCATCACCATATAAAGCTAGTAATCATCTCAGATTAGTTGACCGAGTTGCGGATTCAAACTGACTGGGTTCGCGCGTGTTATTTGATGTGGCTGGTCTTAAACAATGTGATGAAACGACGTACTATTGCACATAACTTAATGCCATTGGGCTACTAAAACTTAATTGAATCCTGATAAGTTTTGAACTGTCTGTTTGCTTTTATAGACAAAAAGTCAACAGAAAGTTTGTGAATTACAAAAAACGCATTTTTTACCAGCTTCGGTCGACACTGCAGGGCTCCATCTCTCTATAAACTCCCTATAGTACCTGGCTCATTTTTCGAAACTATGTGTTTTTATAGAATGGTCCCAGTACCTCTATCCATTTACGGCAAAAACAAATAACTCACAACCATAAAATTTCATTTAATAGCACAGTTCATCAAACGAACGCAATGATATTGCCAAAAACAAAAGAGTAATACACTTACAACAATTCCACACAGATATTTGCTACCAGCTATATTAACACCGTTAATCATAATCCACCCATATATAAATAGCCGTAATTCTTCCTGCGAAGGGCCGAAAAAACTCCAACTTATCATGGAATCAAAGACAAAACGAAGCTTTACGATTGTGAATTTGCATACACTGTCGTACGCTGATGACGGCAGGTAATAACGAAGCACGTGGAAATTTCTCGTATTAAGCGGTAAAATAGACGATCATCATTGAAACTCTACGCTGAGACTTGCTAGAGTGAATTCGGCTGAGAAGCAGAGAAAATATAATCGCAATGTATGGAAACGTATGAAATCGATTACCTATTAGTCATTTATAGTGAAGTCAAGAATTATTAATGCGTACCCGTGCATGCAGACCACGTTTTCTCTATTATAAGTTATTACTATTATAATCATACGGAGAGATATCGGGAGAGAGAGAGAGAATTATGTTAAATCCACATCGTGATAACCCGGTATATACAAATGACGAACTGATCTGGATATATATACAGCGAAATAAACAAAGAGTCCAGTATTTATATAACACTGTTGTGTGCTATATCAATTTGTTTTATTTTTTCAAAGGCATGATTCTCGCATTGACAATACAGTAAACATGGTATAACGGCTACAGGTCCTCTTTTTAACTTCATTCATTTTTTATTAAAATAATTCATTATCATCGTTATAGAATACGAATTTCCAAACTGATAAACAATGACCCTGCATTGTTGAATGTTTTATAAAACATCGGTTGAGGAAATTAAGTCTGCATAACATTTTCATTAGGTATCTGCATGAGATATAATAGTGATTGCGCTGTCCTTTTCGCACATGCGAAGTTCAACTTATCCAGTAGATCCTTCTTCAATTCACCGGGACGTCTTTTTACCGTGCTCTGAAATCGTGATTAGGTAAAACTCTGCAACATTAGCTGCTATGTAGGTTGTAAGGGGATACTTAACCACTAACTTCGCATTGCACCGGGGCTGAGTGAACCTTCGTTATAACCTTAAGCGGTCAATAAATACACTGCATTAAGTCCTGTATAATAGAGAAACCTAGATTTATCTTATTTCTACGACTGTCTCATGAGATTCCACTGGAGTGGGTTCACGGGTTTAGACTGGGCCTTAAATAATGCGTTTATTACATCAGTCATTTTTTCAGTGCTTAATGATTATGAAAAAAGAATGTTGCGTATTTTGCTTTAGTAACAACTTCATTATAGATGCGCCTACCTGTAGACAAGCCATTAGCCTCTGCAAGTACGCAATGTTTTGCGGAACTAGATTGTCATCTCCGAGCAGTTGAACTGCATCCTCAAGCAGGCGAACAACGAAAAATCTTGGGGACCATTCGGAATTAACTAAAAAGAGCAACAGTTCGGCTGCACGTGCTGCCCCTTCGAGATTATCCGGCCCAGCATTATTACAGCATTCGTCTCGAAGGCGTAAAAATTCAGCATATTTTGCTAGAAACATTAGTCTTTCGCTTACCAACATTTCCTGCAAATAGTTGAATGGTTAAATAAAAACGTATAGTTAAATTCCAAACAACAAGAACATTTTACGTGGGTATTCACGTAATGATCAGACCTGAGAGAAAGCATTGCGGTAATTCATATCCAGTTCGGTCGACGGAGGCTTATCTAGAAAAAAATAACAAGGATATCTCAAAGGCGTAAACTTTACTCCGTATATTACACAATACAAATAGCAGCGCTAACAGTTGAGTAGAAAAATTGCACGCATTGTTTTTATATTCTTCGGGTATTAGTATAGACAAAAAATCACATTCGAATAGTTCACCGCAACGGTGACCGTATTGGTTAAACAAGTGTGAGACATAGACGTTCTACAAGCTGCTAATGTCTATGGTACAGAGGCATATGCTCAAATAACTACCTGACCAAGTCCCCGTAATTGGTCGGCACAGATGAGAGTACCGGAACGCAAGTAGTCTTCAAGTAGCATTTCTGCAACCCGGGACACTAGCGGTGAATTTTTTGAGCGTATTGCCCAAACCAACGCCGAATCTGGCCAAAACAAGTAGATATTGAGGAACAACAAACATAAAAACATAGATGGCGATTCGGAGTCTATACATACATACGCTATGTTATATATGTTGTGCTCTTGTTAATGTTATAGCTTCAAAAATGGAATAATAAATTGTAACGAAGGTGGTTAGCCTGATTTGTGAATGGTTAATTAAGCCAAGGTTAATATCAGCGGACAAGGTGATTATTCTTCTTCTACAGTGTGATAATGAACATATCTAAAACAATGTTTCGTTCGACAGTACAGAAAGAGAGATATATTTTTCGAATTAGATATCCTGTATTGCTCTAAAGATTAGTTTCTCTTGTTTAACATATATAACATCCATACATTTGAGATGTTGTACGCTGATGAAAAATACGACCATGTAGGCCGGTATAGAATCAAACTTAGGTACCTATTACCCAACACGATCTGTTCATTTCGTCTAATTCAAAAGCTAAAGGCTGTAGTGCGTCCGACCAAGAAATACATCTGAGACCATGAACTTCTTGGCTCCGTCATATTTCATACTATGTACCTAACTTGTTCTGCTTGAGCCATTTGACACTCTGCATCCGGTAAATGGCGAAAGTTGCTTCAGGCAGCCCTAAATTTTCAGCTACAGCGGCCACCTTGAGTGCCTAGAATCAGAAAAGTTAATACACGTTAGGACTGATCTTTAGCTGGATTGCTATCTCAATTGCTTCTTGGAAAACCTTCACGCGGTATGGCCTACCCTTTAATTTTTCAATAAGAAGTTGAACCCAATTGTGCCATTGTAACCATGCAGTCTTACCACGCACGTATTCATTGAAAAGAACTAAAGACTGTAATACGCTGTGAATGTTATCAAATTCTACCTTTAGCGTAATAATAAAAATATATTCGTTTCACAATATATTTGTATATATATATATAGCCCTTGCGGACTTCGGGCAGCACTTGTCTTGCGCGTAAAATCTTAATTAGTTTAATTTATTTTATTTGCTAATCTTACGCCCAGTCTAATGTAGACTATAGTATATACCAACAGTTACTCTGTTGGTGTATACACACTCAATTCGTTACCCTCTACTAGTTATTTTATCAACATGTTTTTATACGAACTGATTTAGCTAGAATCACGCAGCTCACTTTTCAATTAAAATGCATTAAAAGTCACACAAAAAGTCGGTCAAGACGATCTTGAAAGTTGACTTCATCTTATTGTTTAATAGGTAAGCCAAAACGACCAATCGGATTTCTGGCCCTTTTTACATCAATATACCCATTTTAGGTACCGTTTTTACTCAGCTCATCAAAACCTATCGGTTAGTACCCAGAAGAACCGTCATAAATAATACTTTGCATAGAAAAAATATTTTCAATGATTCGATATTCTTTCGAGGATCTCTCTGAAAAAAATGTTCCATCAAAGTGTTCGGCGTATCATCCGCCTAAATTTTCCGATTAATATGGATCAGAATTTCACTCATAGCAGCATTCAAAAGTCTCTTGAAGCAGATTTTTCTCTATAGCCACATGGGATAAACGAATGTCATATTCGGGTTTCCGCCATTTTTACTCCGAAATATCCATTTTAGGTAAAAATGTTCAGTCGGATACCTGTACTTTATTTACCTATTTTTGCAATTTATTTTACCAATTCCGGTATCTCGATGCATCTATCCCGTTACAGTTATTTTGTTTTCCTGATTCAGTCAATTTATTAGCAACTATTTTCAGCTGCCCTCCTACATATATTTTATTCTCCAGTCAGAATCTTTTGGCGGTCCTGCTGCTATACTGCATCAACGTGTCACAATACTTGATATTTCGAAAATAAGCTAATTCTTTTATTGCAATTATCATATTATGTCATTTCACCAAGTTTTGCCACAAACAAATAACGTTTATTCAACTGAGAGATTTAGATTATATATGTCAAAATGATTCAAATTTCATCACCTATTTTGCAACCTATTCTACAAATACACCCCCGCCCTATTCGCGAAGGGAAGTATCCGCACATTTAAACAAAATGAACTGTAAAAGTTAACTTCTATCTATTTAAATTTATCTATTTAAAACCATAGATTTACCATTAGATCACGTGCCCTAATTTTGTATATCGATGAACTTAAAAAATAAACAACTTTCTAACGTGAGCTCTTTGCAAATTCTCAATGGTTTCTGGGCTAATTGCGAAAAATTATCTATGGGATAGAAAAATATACCTCCCGCGTAAGACGTTTACCATATACGTTCTATCTTACATATATATACGTATATATACTCTTCTGTCTAACAATTTATGTTGAGAAACATGCGTAAATATTTAGACCTATCTAAATAATATCCACACAGGCTCACCTTTTGTTGTGTAGAACAGTGAACGCTTATAACAGCCTGAATAAGCATTGGCCTATTTTCGGGCTTGCAATGATGAAGGTACATTAGACCAGTCTGCCATAAGGGCCTCTGCGACAGTAGACATAAAGCATAGTCACGTAGCAACTGTTCATGCAACGCTTCTCTGAAATCAACATTCAATATTATTGTAAATATTAAAGTCTTCTTATTTCGATTGAATAGGATAGATATGTTTATAAATAACAATGCCGTCCATGGATAGAATAGAAAGGTAATCAGTGTATTAGATGTATTTTTCCAGATATAATTCACACCCTATAGACAAGGTGAATGCGTATTCAGTCGATTTGTTCTGGCTGAAATTAGCCGTTCGTGTAATTACTGTTTATTCAACAAATAGTCAATGTTAGAGAGAAGAAAAACATCGAGACACTTTGAAAGCTTTGCTTCAATGCCTAAGGATCATTCGCGACTGAGGTAAAGGTTTATTAAGATTATTCAGTCGCGGTTTGATTGAGCAAACATCAACTATGCAACTGGGTGTTATAAATACTTCTCCGTCTATTGCTTACACATGAGGTACGTTACGTGACTGAAGGTCACCTCCTTCGCGCAAAAGATCCACTAAGTGGGCACCGGTCCACCAGAGATCATCCAAGTTGGCGAGGAGCCTGGTAAATGCCTGTAGATCTCCATGCAGAAGAGAAAGCACCAGCTGGCTTAAAGAATCTCCGCTGAAAAAGTCCTTACTGGCTAAAACCTGCCGAAACAAAAAATAAATATAAGAGCAGGGTGAATTTCCCATTGCAGTTTTTACGAACCTAGGTAGCAGTAAGATGCTTGGGACAGGTCAGTGGTCGATCGGACAGATCATAGGCGTGTCCAAGGGGTACGCACCTCATCAGCAAGTTTGGCAAGGTCTGCCACTTTGAGTAATGGCTGTGAGTATGCTGCTTTCGTAACAACAAACTGAAACCACGAATCACATAGGTCTTTTCGACGATCAAATTCCTGAGGGCTTCCATATAGGAGTCGGCATACCGAATAAAATCGCGGTTCATCCTGAAAGCGTTCTCCTTGAACAAGTTGACGGACAGTTTCCTACGCAGCACAAACAGTATAAATAAAAGAAATAATTTTTACTAAGATAATAATGACGTTAATACCACGTAGGCAGTGATATATATATAATAAGATGATAACGAAGGTGAAAAATTATTTTCACTAATTCTGACACCGACCTGCCACTCGTTCCATTTGGTTAGAAACTCCATGTAAACGTCCTGCCCGAATAGTGGCATCGACAGAAGTATTTGCGTCATGAGCACGAAGTCTTCGGTATCGCCTGATCCGTGGCTGCGTAACATTGAGCAAGCGTCCTCGATTTGACCTGGAAGTCGGATAGTAGAAGACGAAATTGTGATCTATTTAGTTATATTGGTGTTTCTTAAAGTGGATTTTCATAATAACCTTAATCCAGCGCAGAATTTCTAGTGGACAGCAATAATTTGACTACACATGAGGGAAGGCTCTCTTGTTCAGCTGGTACCTGATTATCTGCAGTAAACGGCTGTAAGCACATGTTTTGTTTACCAAGCATAACTAAAGTTGTAAAGTTATCCCAGAAGCTTTCATCATTGCCATCATCGCCAGGAACTGCTTTCGGGGATCGCTTGCCAGCCGGTGAAGAACTCCATGCCGCTGCCCACTGTTGAAGCTGCTACACTCCATAAAAGCAGCGATGAATATTAAGTTAATCAACCAATATATTATGCACGGACACGTGTTCTTATATTCTAGCCGAAGCAGGCCACTGTTAAATTGCTACCCCTAACAAATACATCAAAGGATCATCATTGTTATACATTATCTTTCATTAATGAATGATAACAGACAATATGATTCTAGTAGTGTTAATATATATATATATATGTAATAATAAAAATAATAATACAACAACATAAAACATCTGCAAAAACATCAATCTGCCCAATCAAGTCTGTTCAGTTAGTCCAACCTGAATTAGTACTCCTGGTGCTGGCTGGGGATCTAAAATCAAAATCTCGCATAGATGCCAGACGCTTTCAACGGCACGGAATACGTGCGGTGGGGCCCCTTCGCTTGCTCGAGACTCATTTAACTGTGCTAAAGCAGAACGGTACAATTTTGAGAATCGCGAGATCAGCTGACGCCTACAGGGCATAAATAAATAAAAAAGAAAAAGAGAAATCCATAATTAATAACTATAAGAAAAATTAATTCACCCGCAAAAAACAATCATCAACGCTAGAGCTTCATAGAAAAGCCAGTTTAAGTGAAAACTGACTTTAGGAATACATTTATTTACGTTTAGTTAACAAGTGCCTTTTCGTTATCACGACCACCGCTAATGACAAAGAAGACATTCCGGTCTACCAGAAAGACAATAGGCCTTTTTGAGTTTCAAATAACCCCGTATGCATATACCTATAAAATCATCAACCCAAAAAACATGTACTCACTTATCGCCTTTTTCTTCTAGAGACGTTTTAAATGCTATATATACACCTGCGGTATGTGCGATAAACATTCGAAGTGGGCCATCAATACGACTGCTGACAAAACTGAGCGTATGGATTGGTCGCGAACGCTCGCTACCTTCGTTGGGTGAAGTTACAACAACATCGAGGGCTCCTGCCAATGCCACAAGAGGGGCAGCCCCCTGTGTAGCCATCTTTTTACGTAAACGAGTAGTACTCTCTGGCTGGAAGGTGGTATTTTCCTGTTATTAGCGTTAATAGCGTATAAAGCTATGATGTGGTAAAAATAGCGTAAAAATCTTGACAATTTCGCCAGCATAAGCTCGAAGAAGTCTTTATAATAAGTTGTATGTAAGGTATATTATAAAGTAGGAATGTAGGAGATCTTGCGCTAAAAATGAATTTTCAACACAATTCCACTAAAACAACCATCTGACTTTTGCTACTGAAAACCTCTTATTCAAACTAAACTAAAATCGAGCACGCGGACTGGATCTCACTGTACTGTTTACAACTCCCAGTTACTGTGTACTTTAAATAGCTGTAGCTACTTTTGCATTTAATATTATAGGTTTAAGCGAAGCTATAAGCGAATAAATGATGATGATTTATAATATCGATTACGGTTTAAATATGGGGTACCGGACACATGTTTTTCTGGCTATTTATTTTGACGAAACAAAGTTGAAATATTTGTATTGCATACTCAAAATAGCGTTATACTTTTGCTACTAAAACCCACATAACATTATTGTGTGTTCCTAAAAACGGATTATGCAACCGAACAATTTATTATTAGAATAGTTATACATCACTAACTCGACTGGTAACCAAACCTAAAAATTCTATATACGTGACACTTGCATCTATTATGCCGTAGTGCCATGTATAAGCTCCTAATTTCGGCAATATCACATCACGTCTCGAAGAAACCACTGACGTTATTTATCGTCAACAGCAAATCACTGCTTGATATCTATGTCTGCTTAAGTTAAGAAAAAATGACGAAATAAAATTTGATCGAGAGTAATCTCATACAAAATGGCAATGAGCAACGATAAACGGAATCTAGTAATGGAACTAATACGAAACATATTAATTGACGGCGAATACGCTCGAGTTACAAAAAAATATTTCATGACGAGGCGTACAGCTTCTTTTACAATCCTATTAATAATATAAATACGTGCATATATACACATCCCACACCTTAAAATCGCGCCAAATCAACAAACAAGAATTCGTCACTAAGCGTTGTCATCCACTGGGCAAGCGAACTCCCTTCGCTCTAAGCAAAAAAAAAACGACACACAAAGGTATCGTCGCTCGAGTACGCAATTCGATAACTATGAATTAACCACTAGAGAAATATGAACAAAATGCACTCACAGACGGTCAAACAAGTTATTAATGAGGCAAACTAAATACACGTTTCACCCGCTTTTGCAACTTTTCGAGCGAGTTCTGGTTCGATCTTCGCCGGCATTCAACCCCACACATCTGCCAGGCAACACTCACGTGTCTTCGATGCATTGGTTTCATCGAGCTTTTGCGGTGGTTAGAATTTAGACGACAGACGTCAGCAGTTTACAGGCGCAACTGTCACTATCCGTTAGGTTCTTAATTTTAACAAAGCAAGAAATCGACGGAACTCGACCGGCTGTAGCAGACGGCCAGTCCATTCAGTCGATCTTTGCTGATTCGTGTGGCGTTGCCTGGGCTCATTCTGTTTATATTTGATGTCCTATACAAGACACTTTCGAAACCCCGCTACGAAATCACATACAGTGCCCCGGCTATCTATATAGAGAAGCCTCTTATTCTGCGCCTGAATGGCCGTGTGTCTGTGTGTGTCACAGGGCAGTTTTGTCAGTTTAAATGTCTTGATTGTCTAGGGAAGCTAGTAACACCGGTTCAATTCAACTTGTCGTCGTGCTGCTGCTGCTGCTGCTGCTGCCGCATCCGTCGTCGCTACCGGTGCTCGGGTTTATGTTCCCTTATCGTCGAACGCGGTAGACTCCGTTCGTTCCTACGCTGCTGAGTGCCGGCCGTGCTGCGTCCAGCGGCAGTGGCCACTGGAGCGCTCGCGACCAATGCCACGGTGACTCCGATACTTGTTGGCTTCCACCTCGACTCCCTCCGCCCTGAGGGGCTGTTGTGGTTCAACATCTTAATGGTGGTGATTCGATGACAAGCCTACAGTGAAGGCAGCTGGAGTTTACGCTGTATCGTTTTACGATTCGTTTGTGTTGGGACACCCTGGTGGTGACGACCACGGACCGTGCGATTTGTGTAGTTTCATTTCGTTGTATGCCTTTCTTTCTAGCCGTGAGTTCGATCTCGGTCACCGCCCTAAAGCCTGGTGCCTTTCTGGCGTTTTTAAGAATCCGATCTTTTCGACATCTACCACATGCTGTTGGGCAAACTGGGTTTGAGCAGTTGTACGCATTTACAACTGTCGACCACTAATCTTTAAACAGCGCCATAATAGTAATCTCAGCTGATGAGAAAGTGAGTGTCTTTACAATGCCGCGGAAAATAGCGGCATTGAGTTTTGTGTGTATATAATATAGCAGTGTTAGAGTTCTTAATGTGTGGAAGCTGAGTTAACTAAGTACAAGGAAAGCGGGTCAAAAACGACGCATTTTAAAAGAGCGCGAAGGCTTCAAACAGACAAAGTTATCCACGAAAAGCGCAATTACGTGAGAGATTGATTCGAGTACATTTGAAAATAGCATCCGAATTAATCGGATATCGGATAGTTCGCGTTTACGGAAGCTCTTGTTCATCTTTCCCTGCCGACGCATCAGGTAATCTATTGAACTGCATAGTGCGATTAAGTGTTCTTGTAAAGAGCCAATTATGGGAAGGTGTTATAGGGTGAGCGTCCGTTATCGCTTGTTATTATTACTACACCTCTTTACGGCCTTCGAAATCTGATCCCGGCAAGCAAGCCTTCACCCATTGCTACTTGGTCCCTATATAGAACCTCGGAAACAACTAAACGTAAATAACTACCTGCTTATTCAATTGATTGATAAAAATCTGGCTGATGATGGAATGGATCTATGTTATGCTCGGAAACGCGCGTGCGTATGAAAAGAAATAATACGCTATCGGAAAGTAATAAGTCTAAAGCAATCGGCTTGGATTAGAAGTATTTCGAAAGTGAAAATAACTCTTTGGAGGATGCATTTGTAGACACACGATGGGAAATATTTTCGGTATCTTGATCAGTTTGTGATTCAGTTAGCAATGCGACGAAGTCTATAAACAGGCAACCTAAGTTTTCTAACAAATATATAGCTGTTGTGTTGAATAATGTTGTAAAATAAATACGTGAAATACTTAAACTGAGTATCGCGATAATATTTGTGCCATATCACGGTTGAAAAACGTGATCTTGACTCAAGTACTATCAGTTTTTAAGCAAACTTTTCTAATCTAGTCGAAATCCTAATTTAATCCATACTCGCTTTCGGCAACCTTTAAACCGGTTTGTCAGAACCCGATCATTAACAACAAACTGTTTAATCTTTAGAAACTTTTTTTTAATTAGAGGACAACCTTCTGAAAAAAATGTCGGGTGAATCGGCGCCATAAATCGAAAAAACCTAACGAATTTATTTATAATTTATGATTTAGTTTATAATAACGTTTGCATTAATTAGCGGCCAACTGACCAACTCACAGTTACATAATTTCCATGACGGTTAATACTCTCATTATCAACCATTTCTTTGAGTTTTTCAACATGTCGTTACGTAAAGCAGGAGTTGATGCTAAAAAGGAAGCGTTTTGACATTGCATTATATTGAACCGAAGGTATGCTTTGATTGAAAAATAGTGAATTCTACAAAGCGGAAAATTCTTTATAATTCTTTATAATACATGGTCTTTTTTGGAGCGTGACTGTTCTCGATAGATTTACTACATTCAAAGCTTATACCAATATACGTAGTAGGTATCTCTCCCAAACGGTCATTACATATAAATAGTGACGACTGATTTGTGATATTAGAGGCGCCTTGCTGTTACACAAGGATAGCCACGTTGTATTATTAATTATGGCCTCTTTCTTAAATTCTCAAGAAGGGGCCGGGCAAAGCTTTGCAGGATATTATTGCCTGATCTCTAGTGTAGTGGTTTCTTTTTAAAGAAAATATAATACCTATGCTCATACATAAGTAATTCAAATTTTCAGGTAAAATAATCCAGACGGGCTGGTAGTGAATTTTTCTACCTCCCCACTATATATCATCAACTATGGTGGTTGGTGAGAAGTGCAGCGGAGCGAGTTGGGGCTCCGACGTTGTGCTTCTCGTAGAGGCAACTGCCAACCTATTTCCATACGTGGAAAGTATTAAGACCAATTATATTGTCCCGACGCTTGAGTTCTTCAACGGTGCACCAGCTGATGACAGGTACGGTTTTAAAAACGCTGCATTTAGAGTGTATCTTAACGTTATCTTAATCCTATTTGAGTCAGATTGTGTGCGAAAACACTGTTTACTTACAAGTTATCTTAATGGTAAATGCCTTTCGAAACAGATGGTGTCCAGCAATGTCTACTGAACAAGACGTACATATTTAATAGTATAAGGAGTCAGTTATACTTGTGCGCTTTGATATGTAGCATTTCTAATGCGGGTTCCTATTTGAACCATGTTTTCAGGGACTTTGGTTACGATTCAATCAGCAACTGTTCTTACACGTTGTTAGCATTTACGGCAGCCGATTCGGCACCGGAACCAGCATGCGTAACGGTAACACCTCCGACTTCGTCAATAGGCAAGGTTCTAGCGGCGTTCGACAAATTGCTCTTTGGAGGTGGCGCTGCCGAACAGTGTTCGCACATTGGGGAGGCACTAGCAACTGCGCTGCAGGTATTCGATGACCTTGCAGCTTGCAAGGGCCCACCGTCGAAGGAAGGTTCCCGACACTGCATTCTTGTATGCAATTCCCCTCCGTATCAACTGCCAGTTCTTGAAACTGTCGGCTTTCAGGGCCAGACCCTCGAGCAGCTGGCAGCAAAAATGGCGGAGAGATCTATTCAGCTAAGCATTGTGTGTCCGCGCAAGATACCGCAGCTCTGCAAGCTCTTTGAGAAGGCCGGCGGGGATTTAATGGGGACGTTGGCTAAGAACTATGCCAAGGACAAGCGACATCTTGTGCTTCCGAGCGGGTTCACGCTGGCTGAACGGCCTGTCACTCCGCCGCCAGAAACGAAATTCGCCCCTGCTTCACCCCGTAGTCCAGCCCCGGGTCAAAAGCGACCTGCACCACCGGGAAGCTCGCCCCCACGAGAGACGAAAATTTTCAAACAACCCGGTAACGTGCCTTCTCCCGTTGGTGCACAAGGTTAGTGTATGCAGCGCGATTCGTAAAAGTGCATTTGTACCACGCACTGTGCATTATTCATAAAAATCCTTACACTGAAGAGTTCTAAAAATGGAACTGAAGGTCTCAAAAAGATAAGTATACGTTTCGTAACAGCGACCTTTCACAATGACTGCTTTCCGTTACCCTTTGCAAAGTGTGTGTGTTTGCGCTAACAACTGTGACCAAATTTTCGCTAATCAACTATTATAGGTTGCACTTATAATGCAGCATAATATAGCTGTATATAAATATTGACTCCGCCTCTAGTATTACGAAGTCGCACTTATTGATGACGTCTTTTATTTATAAATTATGAGCTCGACACCAAAATTCGAGTAGACTCATGGAATAGTCGTAATGAGGCATCAATGTACTTTCAGGTCCGCAATCTGTGGGGCCTCCGGGCACAAATGTACAACGAGGTCAAGCACCGACACCGCCAATGAATCCGATGGTGCAAATGAACCAGGCGAACCCGCCGAACGTTAATATTCGCCAGTTCAACGCGGATGTTCGTAGCCCTGGCGGTGGTCGTCTTCCTCCCGGAGCACCAGTTGGTCCCGTGGTCCCGGGCGGTGTGGGGGCTCCGCACTGGAACAATGCGTCACCACCAGTATCAACACCTTCACCCTCAGGACCCACTGGGAACATGTCCTTACTTCAGAGTCAGCTTAGCACGGCTCCCATGCGACCACAAAATCCCACTCCGCAAGGGCAGTTCCCGCAATTCCGACCGAGAATGGTCGGCCCCCCTGGGCCTATGCCAGGGCCAGGTCAACAGGGCAATCAAGGTTCACCTGGTGTTACTTATAATCAACAGCAACAACAACAACAACAGCAACAACAACAGCAGCAGCAGCAGCAACAACAGATCATGAATCAAGGACCTCAAGGTGGAATGATTGGGCCTGGTCCAGGAGCTCCTATAATGAATCAAGGAAGTGTACCACCAAACCAAGTTAACCCCAACCAAGGTCCCATGAGTAATCAGAACCCCAGTATGATGGGTAAGCTGATTTCAACCGTATATGTACGCTTGCACGAGATCGACGATTTTCAGTTTTTTTTTATTTCTATTTGTTTACACCTGATGTACAATTCAAGATTAGAACACATGTCTACTCGTTTGTAAAACCACTAACTTAGTGCTCCACATTTTGTGAATATCCTGATAAAAATTCTGTTAGATGAGGGTATTTCAGCTAACACATACTTTTTTGTAGCGATTTACGTTACTTGTGAAGTTAGTAAAATCGAGTTCCTTTCTATATAGGCAAATCAGCAGCAATGAAGCCTCGCCCGACCCAAAAATTCGATGTAAAGCTTTGAGTGTCCTGTCTATCATAGCATTAAAAAGACTGATTTCTGAAATAGATGATTTACGTTTGAAGCGGATTATCCTCCGCAAGGGCTTTCGTAAAGACCACAATTACAAGCAGAAATCAGAGCTCATTAAGGGAACAATAAATGTAAATTGAGTTGTTTCTGCGTTTATTTCAAAGCCCGTACATTGGTCATAATATATAAGTAAGGGCTATTTGCTGACTTTTTATTTAGTACTACAAAACTTCATTCTGGCCATTTTATATTTCCGCATAGTTGCATAACCATTTAAATTAGTATCCGTGCACTGCACACACGTATTCATACTAGCCGAAGTCGACAGCTCAACATATTAGTGTTGTTAAATCCCTGTTTGTACGGCGATGTGCATTTCAGGGCCGAATCAGGGTGCTATACCAGGGCCAGGACCCATGCCTGGACAACAATCCGCTCCTGTGCAAAGGCGCATCATTTGGCGAGGCGATATCGAATACCACGATCGTGTGTCTAACCCTCAGCAACGGGTTCAATACAAATTGAACTGTGTTATTGCTTCTCAGGTTAACAACGTTTTACTAGTAAATAAAACACCTATCTAAGAAAATCTTTAAGGCGCTGAAAAAAAATCTTCAGTCAAATTATTTTTTACTTTCAGGATCTTACTAAGATTGAACCAGCTAGAATTTTTGCTATGTCCTTTAGTAATTACTCTTTACCTGTAGCTGGTTTTTTCTGTTTAATTTCGGTAAGCTGGTACAGCTAATTATATCATATCTAACCACATTACTTTTATTATCTTTTGATGACCACTTTTGGGGTGTAGGTAAACCAGGCGACAAAACAGCCGGAGGTGAATGCGGGAACGTGGCCCGACAAAATGCAGCTCCAGCTGCTTCCTCGGGTACTACTCATGAACGTCATGCCAAACATTAAGAACGCCGCCCGCTGTGTCTATCTTAATTTCCAGACTCAGGACCTCAGTCAGCCGGGCAACCCGCAGTTGGCTTCGGAACAGGCTCTGCAAAATCTCTGCAGATTAATGAGTCACAATAGCGGCTTTCTCGGTTTTATTCATCTCACGCCGCCTTGCGAAATCAAAGTGATGATCGTCGTGTATATGGCGGAATCGAACACGTTTATTGCCCTTATAGCGAACGAACAGGAGATGCTCCTTAACTCTATCAAGCAGGTGTTTGAGCATCACAAGAAGGCGCAACAGCAGCAGCAGCAACAACAGCAAAAGAATAAAATGCTGATGCAAGGCCAACAGGGACCTTCGGGTCATGCGATGCCTGGAGGCCCTCAAGGAGCACCGATGACCAACATGGCCCAGCAAGGCCCTCCAATGACAATGGGTCAACAGATGGCTAGCCAAATGAGCCAACAAATGGGTGCACAGCATGATGGGCCAAGACCTGGCATGATGCAGCAGGGCCCCATGGGGCCAATAGGAGTTCAAGGGCATGTAGGTGGTCAGATGGCTAGTCAGATCGGTACCCCTATAGGGCAACAAATTGGCATGGCTGGCGGTCCGCATCCGCCTAACCATATGGCCCAACGGCAGATGGGTATAACGTCACAGGGCGGCATGGGCAATCCACAACAACCAAACGTTGCCATGAATGCTCAAGGCTTAGGACAACCTAATGGACCAATGGGAGGACCAATGGGCATGGGGGGTTCGGGTCCCCATATGATGGGTAGTAACGTTCCGCAAGGAGGCATGATGGGTCCTGGACCTAACGGGCCTGGTGGACCGCAGGGGCAAGGGCCTGGTGGTCCTGGCCAGCCCGGCGCGGACTTTGTCTCAATGGACGAGCGTAAGCAGAATCTAATAAAGATCCAACAACTACAGCAGAACCTCGAGGCGGCACAGCAAAAAGAGTTGCAATATAAACAACAGCAAATGCCTGGCCAGGGGCCGGTCGGAGCTGTTGGCGGGCTGGGCGGTATGATGGGTCCCCAGGGAGGCCCTAGGCCAATAGGTCCAGGACCTCAGATGCGAAGCATGGCACCGCAAGGAAATCATAATCCTCAGCTCAAGCATCTTTTACAGCATTCAGTCCAGGCTCAGCAAATGCGCGTACAAGGACCCCAGGGAATGATGCAAGCAGGTCCGCAAGGGCCACAAAGTGCGCCACAAATGTACGCCCAGCAAACTCAAAACCAGTATATGCCACCTGGCGGTTATAACCAACAATTCTAATTAATGACGAGAAACAAACGGCGACGAAATGAAAGATGAGCATACATTTTGCGGGCGGACAGAAAAATAGACCAGAGATCGACAAATGTAAATCAATCGTTTTAGAAAATATACACCGACAGACACTATTCATGTACGAAATACTGTGATCGACTGGGAACGGTAAGAGAAAAAGTAAGCGCTCTGCGCTCGTTGACATAGACCTTGTAAATTTCTCCAATTTTTAGGGGTTATTATAAATGATTATATAGAGTCTGCATAAAGCATACACCAGTCCCTCCTATTCAAAGGAAAATTGTTTATGGAAAAATGTACTTGTTAAAAGTGGGGTAACTCACACACATATCCGCACAGTTATAGTATTAAATAACAATTCGTTGCGCAGTATAGAATATTCTGTAGTTCTATAGTTTGTGGGCCGCGGTATGTGTGCGTTCTTTTGGTAGGAACGCATGGGCGGGATATATTGTAAATTTCAACGAAACTATATTTATTAAATTAGCAGAAATTGAGAAAAAAGGGTTATTAGTTCGCTTCGTATATATCACATATATAGAGAGAACAATTTCTGTACTGAGTCTACTGTGAAAATTTGAATCGACTTTTCTTGCATGTTGACAGTGACCATTGTATCATAGCGGCTTACATAGGTACCCAGGTGACAAAAAAGGAGGAGAAAATAAAAAAACTGTAAAGGTGTCACTCACCTCTCCCTGCATACGTTGTACCGTTTCACAGAGATTTTACGTCGCGAGTGAGTACTATCGCGGCACGTGAAGTAAAGGAACTTAAATATTGAATTACCAACAAAAATCTTTTTTTTACTTTTAACAAATGTTGAGCAAACTAGAAACCTACACGATTTGTCCTGGCAGATCGCAATGCACGTATTCTGTCGCCAGAAATTAAAATCAGCTTTGTGAAATATCTACAATCGATTTCGCAAAACAAATCAAATAGACAAGTCAATGATAAGCAAGTCTATTTTTATACTATGTTTTGAAATTAAAGTCCATTCAACACAGTTTTGCTCTTTTTAAGAAAATAATGATATATTCGACGTAAGTAGATGATATGACCTAAGCTTCAAAACGACATATAAAAATAATCACTTCTTTTTCACTTCTAAATCTGATCTATTTGACAAGAAGAGACGTCATATTCCTTAACATATAAACAGTAACCTATGCGACACGATAAATATCATCTTCAGAAAAGTCAGAGACACGGTCGTACTGTTCCCTAGCTGGGCCAGTTCTTGCCGAATTTTTTTTATCGTGATGCTGTGTAAGCTAAGGTACTAAATAAAAAATCCCTGGTTTGTACTGAAGTAAGCAGAATTTTGACTATATTTAAAAGGCTCGCTAAAAGAATTTCAAAGTACATATTCAAAGACTGCGAAGTGGTGATCACTTAAAGATCGAAGGATACGTCTGTGGAAATAAATATCAAGGTAATATTAATCTTCGAGATAGATAATGTACAACTGTAAAGTAGTAGTGATTTCAAACTTAATGGACCGTTTCATAGAATGCTTGATCAGGCAAACAAATGTTCTGATGTATCGTGCTATAAAAGATTTCCTATACTCACAATAATATTCAATATGAATGTTTTGTATGTCAATGTGTTTGTCTACGTACATAACTTCTATGTACGCAACGACACTGCATTGGATTTCAGCTGGCTGATGTAATAGTAAACTGAATGACTCCAAAAACCCGATCGGTTCTATTGTGCAAATACCCGAAGCCTTTGAGAACTGAAATATTTCTGACATCTGTTTTGTAATTAAACGCTTCACAATTAAGCCGATTATTGTATGTTTGACTACTAGTACTATTAAGTTTTGCTTCAATTATAAGTAGTATCGTTAGCTATACAATGAGGTATTTATTACACTTTGATGATAAATGTGACTCTTTTTGGATATGTTAGAGACAGGCTTAACACAGGTGGAGAAAATAAATGATTTCAAGGAAATAATAATTTACTTCTATTAGGAAATATGTGGCCTTTAAACTAATATTCGTTCAATGTGTATAAAAAAATGAGCTTATATTCATACGAAGCTCTTCTCTTTATTACTATTATTAATTACAATATTAAATGGTTATGATGTTGCTCAGCCCGCCCCAAACCCAGAGAAGACATGGATATCACAGCCCGCTATACTCCCTGCGGCCCCTATAATCACCGTGCTTCTGTAATCCATAGGGAGGAGTCTGCTGGAGTTCGCCCTTTCCACAGCCGCTCCGGGCACCGTAGTACGGTTCAGCCCTACAGATATCAACAATAACAAACCTACGACGGCAAATTCCTCTCGCCTGTTCCCTGCCAGACCCCCCCCCCCTTCCTTAAAGGGCCGTCCGCCAATAGACGTGTGACCGTGGCAGCTGCATAAAGTTGCCCAGCGGCAAACCATCGGGATACGCAACAATATTCTAAACTGCTTTCTGTAGAATTCATACTGATGCCAATATTGTAGCAACCGACAGACGGTAATCCCGCGGCACAATTTCTAATCAGGCCAAAACGACCAGGACAACATCGAAGACGATAAAAAAAAGATCGCACGGAAAATGGTAGAGTGATCGACAGAATAGTATCAAGCAAACGAATGACATAGCAATAATATACGCGAAAGCCTAGAAAAAAAGAGAGCATACCAAATCGAAGCTGAAATGGAATACTGATAGAAAAGTGCGAAAACTACGACTGTTTGATTCACGCGCGAATTTACCGAGACAGAGCAGGTAAGAGTCAGTTTTTTAGTTTTTAGGGGAAGATGCATTATACTAAAGAAATTGTTATCTTCGGTAACTATATGTAACAGTGTATGCGCTACTGAAAATTCAAACACTTAAAACTGGAGCGGAGTTGGGCGTTTCTGTTTCTTGTGCAATTAGCTAGGCTCAACAGTTCAAACGCTGTGGATAATTAATGTAAGTTGAAATAATTGCAGATTTTTAGTGTTGCTTTACCTTACAGCAGTGACACTGTAATTTTGTTTGTATGTAAACGCGTTGTTCCGTAGGCTGGTAAGCCCATTCGAATGTCGAATTCCTAAAGAAGTTAGGTAGGGATGTTTCCAGTGAACTTTTCAGTGGTACATGCTTGGACGTCGTTACTTACATTTCTTTTGTTGTATCTATGGCTGTTATTTTAGAGAACGCCATCTACTTAATACAGTACAATTGAAGAACAAACAAGGTTCGTGCAAATTTGGGTACAAAGTCATATACAATAGCAAAAGAAGGTTTCTATTATTACGTCCAGTACTGCCATTAAGAATTGCTTTAAACTCTAACGCTGAACAGATGCCTGTCTCTTAGAGGGCCACTATATAAATACGATTCGTGTCAAGCTTTTGAGAGCGTTTTTCCGTTACCATCAGAGTACTGGATGTAAGATAAATTTGTTTTTCGAGCCATAAATTACCTGTATGGGCGACGGCAAACTAAATCTAGCGTGTCCCTATTAACCCTGTTGAGCATACTATCAGTTGTCGTTTTCTTGCAGAAAAACATGTTAGGCCTCATGTTGAAGGTGTTGCTGTGGCATATTATCTTAGTGGTAGCCATTGCAGTCTATCCATGGAGCATCGAATTTTCTCCCACGCCATACGAAGTCACCATCCAGCCATTGGAGGGCGGACTTAGTCAGAATACCCTTTTGGAATCAGTGGAATTCCTTCATCGTGGAAAGTTTCTCGGTCCAGAGAGCCTCGATATTTTCGGGGAAACCATCTACACAGGCGTGTATGGCGGTTACATACTAGCCATAGGAGGAACAGGAATCCACAAGATCACCCGTATAGGTAGAGAGTGCAACGGTCTGTACGACCAGGAACTTTGCGGACGGATACTCGGTTTACGGGTTAATTATGATGGAACTAAGTTATTGGTTGCCGATGCCTATCACGGCATATATATGGTGGACACGGAGAGCGGAGATTCCAGCCTGATCATACCTCGGGGTGTGTCTGTCGAAGGCAAAAAGCTCCAACTTTTTAACGATATCGTGAGTGATTCCAAAGGTGTCATCTACTTCACTGAAAGTTCAAACAAATACCCCCTATACAAGATTGTGTGGGCAATTATGGAACACGATGCGTCTGGCCGAGTGATGGCTTACGACCCGGTGAAACGCGACATGCGTGTTCTTCTTGATGGTCTTGTTTGCCCGAATGGTATTCAACTGACACATGATGGGAAAGCATTGCTGGTGTCGGAGACTGGAAACTTTCGTATTCTTCGATACTACCTCGAAGGTGAGAAGAAGGGCACATACGACGTGTTCGCTCAAAATCTGCCAGGAGAGCCTGACAATATCCGAAAGTCTCTGTCGGGAGGCTATTGGGTGGCATTTGTCAATGGCCGAAGCCAACGAACCCTTTTCGATTTACTTGCTCGCTATCCATTCGTTAAACTGGGTCTGATCCGGTTAACGCACGCGGTCGGCGCAGCTGTCCATGTCCTTGCAAGTCTCTGGGACAGCACTGGTCTATACGAGCTAGCTGCATACTTCAGTAACGGCTGGGTATTCTACGATCAGATACCAAAATACGGCATGATCGTCGAATTGGACGCCACCGGAACAATCAAACGATCCCTGCACGCGTCATCTGGTCGCATTAACTTCATTTCCGAAGTGCTTGAACACGATAACTACCTCTACCTCGGCTCGTTCCGCAACGACTTCATCGGAAAAGTGAAGCTCGACTGATGATACGAGATGCGAAGTGAGCAGACCCTATGCAAAATGAAACTGCTCCAAAAGTATCTACCGCAACGACACGCCCGAGCACCGTGCAGCATGAAGCGACTCCGAAGAAGTCCCCCGCGGGTAGATATCGCCGAGGTTCGTAGAATTCTATTCAAAGGTCGTCCCTCCGGCAAAAAGGCCAAACACAATAACAGACACCATTGATACCATTTAAATGCTCCGTAGTCCACCGAACTGCGTACCCACCCTATTGATGAAAGAAGGCAAGCTAGACATAATCATTACTGGCTAATCTAATCGTAATAGAATTAAGTGCGCGTATGTGCGCTCTGTTGAAATAGGTGCACAGAAGGTAGATAATAGGACATATTAGGATAATAATCATAATTGTAATATTAATTACGATAACAATCGATTTTCCAGGTCGACGGCATATCCAAATGTTTTTCAAAGCATTATTGAACCGGTTTGCCAAAATGGATGCTAGCAGAGTATCTGTAATACATCGTCAGACAACGAAAAAGCATAAAGAGATGTAGAATTCCACTATATTGCCACACCAGTGTTGTTTAAGTTCGCAATATAGCAATATCGTCATTAACTCTACAATTAATATTCCACATATTACTACTACAGTAATGTGTGATAACATATAAGTGTATATTGCACAGTAGTATCGTTAGTAAAGCTACAATATTTACATCTCGTTTGCTTCTTCCATGCCCTTGTAAATATTCAATCCACTTATTAATTAACAATGTTGTAATACGAACGAAGTTATTTTTAATTAGCGTAAGTGAGTTAAGGAAAAGGTCCGATATCATCTTCGGTCTCTGAAAGCCATTCAACAAACAGCTAAGTTGTTAAACCGCGGAACTGGTACAGCGGTAGAGCGTGTGACCTATTGTGCTGGCGATCTTTCATCTTCAGATCCATCGCGTTCTATAGATATGATAAACATATCAGAATGACGAATGTAAAGTATTCATTTTTATACAGGGCTTCCGCTGTACAATTAGTAATACTTATCTATGAACATGCTTATCTATAAACCAAGTTTACTTATATATTTAATAATGGAGTGTGGGTAAAGTGGATGGTGTTCGCTTTTTTTGATCATCGCAGTTTAGCTACCTACGATGTCCAATATATTTTTACTGATAATCAGAATGTTTCTTGCCTTTACAAAACAAAAAGTTGGGAATTATTGAAAATGCTCTTTTGTGTTTTCGTATGATATATCGATATGAGATTCTAAAAAATATGCAGATGACACGAGCTCAGAGGATCGACGAAAGCAGGTTTAGCACAATCAATATTATATTAAACGATTTTTTATATGTCTTTCATACCTGAATACCATTGTACTATCCACACGTGATTCCCCGTTCACTTTGATTCCACTTCCTGGGCATACTCATGGATTTTTTTTGACTCAAAACAAGTTTACGGAGTGTAACAGAGTTATGGTTTATACGACTTCCTCCAGTATTCTAAGTTCCTTCGGCTCAATACTGTACTCTTTGATTTCAATATATTTCCCACAAAAAAAAGCTGTTTAAATTTTCTAGATTCGATTTTATACTTTTGTTTTAGCTTAGCACATCCAACTCATCGATTTTGAAATACGATGCGTTTCTGATTAAGCCTGTAGCTAGACGGATTAACGTTTTGAAAAAACGACAGTCAGGTCTTTAAAAGTACAGAAAACCAGAAAAAGAAGGAAGAACAATACCAAATGATACTATGAAGTAATTGAACGGAACGCACTATTGCTATATATATATGCTCATCTTACCGCAAACTGTTGCTTTGAAATGGGTTGTGTGGTATTGTGCCTATGAGCTGCGTTCCTTCAAAAACGCGTAGCAAAGAACAATAACCGAAATCGATCGATTAGCTTAAAGTGCATCTTAACAAAGTCAAGAATGTATCAAAACTTGTAGTGACTTGACACCGGGATTATTAGGGGACATTAGGAAAAAGATGACCACGTTCATGTACAACCACAATAAGTCGTCCCAACCACTGGGTTTCGAATCGTATTACAGGCCTTTAAGGCCCTCATACACGCCCAAGCCCGGGCGAAAAGATGTGCCTAAACCGAATTTCAGTACTGACACGAAATGCCTCGTCCAAAAAAGAAAAATGCATCAAGCTTATTCAAAACCTTTGTCCGTGCCGAATGTTACCCTTTTCTAGACTTCCTAGAAGTCTACCAAGTGCCGACCTTACAGAAAGTCTCCTATAAATTTGAAAACATGAACCAATTTTAATGACGGTGATAAAGACGAACGTGGTTGTTTGACACTTTGCAAAGTTTTCGCTATCTTTTACTTTTTAATTATGCATCCTCTTTACTCCGTACTCATTTCGTGCAGTATTTAGTCACATTCTAAGTATTTACTCCTAAAGCGATTGTAAACTAGAACAGCTAATTGCTGGGAAGATCTACATTAAGCGACATTTTGTTGTGTGGCAAACTACTGAAATCTGTGAGCGGTTAATGAGGAAAATTTAATGACGAGAAACTTTTCCACAATCGCGCGACCGCGAAAGCATTAATAGATTTCGTGTAGATGACCTTGCGAAGAAAAAATATAAATTACTAACGGGTCCACTAACTGCACGAAAACGACATACATTTTATTTATGTATAATAAAGCTGAAATCTGTGAATTTCCAATAAATGTATATAATCATAAATCAGTGCTATAAAGAAACCATGCGAGTTCTTTTTCATACAATTATTTATTTCAGAGTTTCAAATATTCGCCACTTAGTTGCAAGCGTCGCCATGACGCAGTCATCTACAGTGTTCAATTATTGACGGAAAGAGCACAAAATATTGACTCTAGGTAAATTATGAGGTCTTTAGGAAAATTAAAGTGAACGTAAACACAAGTGTTGCTGACAACAGAAACTTATAAATGCACCGAAAAGACGTATTCATGCAAACATATCTATGTGAGTTTGTTGAGAGATTCTGCATCATAGAAAAATTAATAGGGTTATAAAGTAGTTCTTTCTTGCAAAACATTATTCCTCGATAAAGAGGATTTAGATAAGTTTATATGAACTATTATCATATTTATATGTGTACTACATTTTGCTATAACTGTCATTATTACAATGAAGCTTCTTTAGCAGCGTCCTATGAAACAGGTTTTCTTCTGTAGGACACATCTCTTTATCGAGAGGATTTTGGTACTCCGAATGCGTGTACATATTAAAACTCCATATGCGTATATATATATCAAGTTACTCCTCAACATGATTCTATATCAAAATTCTAAATTAGAAGACATTTGAGAGATCAGGTGCAAAGTAACGGTTTAGGTTCGAATCCGAGCATAGACATACTTCGTTCGTGCTGGGACCTAACCGTATCAGTAATGTCTCGTAACCAGTAAAACTCGAAACATTTAGGCGTAATGTTCGAACTAATGCACAGCTAATGATCAGAGTTGCGCCTTTGCAATGAATATTTATTAGTTGGGATTTGCAACATATTATTTGTTCTAGAAAGTAGAAATAGGCTTTTTATAAGTTTTTAGAAAGTCATTTTGGTTTTCCGGGTGCTATAAGACAGAATTCGCGTCCGCGTACCATGGAAATTGTGGTAATATGCGCATATGTAAGTTTGTGTATAAATTACTTGTGTCTGTTGCTTTTTCAAGATATGGCTTCTAAAGTCAACCTTGTATATGCTTTTGTAACGTAATGAACTTTTGTGCGAGCACCGGCTCAAATGTAATCTTTCACTTTAAATATACGCGTGCAAGCTACAACGCAGTAGCCGGAATATAATCGCATATAATGCAACGTCTTACGAACTAAACCCCAATTAATTTAATGTTTTCTCACCCACATTCAGTTTTACTATAAATTGCATTCTAGTTAATAAAACATTGTGTGCAGAAAAATTATACCCAAAATACGATTTGCACCGTTTATCAGTCGCTCACGGTTAATTGGCTTAAATAGACTACATTAATATTAATTAATGTGGACTGTCTGTGTCGAGTATATGCGTCCACATTGAGTGCACACACATATATATATATATATATATACATTAATATTCGCATTATCGTTTGCTCTTTTCCTAGCTCTGAGCTAGGCGTCTCGCGTATTTTGTCGTTAGATAGCCTGCACAAGCGACCGAGGCTGTGACAACATCAACAATTGTATCTCAGAATGGCGGCTCATCTGTAGTCGCAGATTGCTTCTATTTTTGTTCCGTCAAGTCACAATAGAGCCTGCTATCCAAGTGGTACGGCGGCATATTTTCGAAAATTTGAACATCACTTTTTACGCCATTGTCTTCAAAGCTTGCGATATCGTCGCGACGTATACATTTTATAATAGCTGTGATTCGTTTCATTAAGGTGGTCCGGGCATTCGCAAGTTTTTAATTTCAAATAAGTTGACGGTTCGAAAAAAATAAAAAATGTTTAAGACCAGTTCCTCGAAAAACCGCCCGGTCATGTCCGCCATTACGCGTTTCTCGGTCTCGGTAAGGGACGCACGTTTCTTTCGAAGCATTTGTGCATCTTTGTTCAAATTTTCAACAGTTTTGTAGTGAATCGGGCGTGTAGGAGTACGGGAGACGCCAGCTAGAAGGCCGGCGGTTAGTTCCGCATCAGGTTGAATACAGTGTGTGTGTGTGTGTGTGTGTGAGCAGGTGCCGGTGATCTAGTGCAGGGGGAAGCAACTGACCGCCCGTAGCTGGCCGTCGCGGCAAACCCAGGATTGGCCCACTTCGGATATTTACTCGACATTCGACGCAGGTACATAACCCAACAGCGTACATCTAATCAACAACAACAACAACAACAGAAAGGAGGAATGCCTCAGTGATACGCACAACTGCAGCAGAATTAGCAGGAATAACCGAAAAGATATTCATTCTTAGCAACATCATCATCGTCAGCAGCAGCAGCGAACCCAGAATTCCGAATAAAAAAAGGCCGTTTATCGATTGACTGTGCGAGCAAAAGCGCAAAGGCGAGTCGGGGCGTTAGTGAAAACATCCGCAATCTCTCCTTCTCGAGTACTTTCTCGAATCGTTTGACGTCGCATCTTCGGATATTCGCCGATCGACTATCGGTTGTGCGCTGAATTTGCATGTGAGCCTGTGTGCTACTAGCTTTTGACGTGTGGTTTCTTCGTGTTGTGACAAACTCTGGCGCATCTAAACATAGATTAAGTTAGCTGTAGGCCGTAACATCCTTGTAGGCTTGTCGTATCGCTGGTTAATATCGACACGATGTCGAATAGCTATTTCGGTTTTACGACGGGCGCCAACCAGTACGGTAATGGTACTGGTTACACAGCGGCGTCCACAGCGACGGGATATGGCCAGCCGAATCAGCAATATGGCCAGCAAATGGCACCTCAGCCACGGACACCGTACACAGGCCACCCCGGATACGAGCAACAGGCTTATCCTCAACAGGCGTACTCACAGCAGAACCAGCGCGCTTACGAGGCAGCGAAACAGCAACCACCCCAGGCCAACTATTATTCACAAAGTTATGGTCACCCTACACAAGCGGAGCCAAACTCACATTATGCTCAAACGATAGCCAAGCCGTATCAGCCATCGGCGTCAAGTTATTCAGCTCTGCGTACGGTAACCCCGGCCTCAGCGCCGGCGCCCACACCAAAAAGCTACTCGGTCTACTCGTCGCAGGCGTCCGGCTACGGCTCAACGTATCAAGCAGCTGCAGCTGCTGCGGCAGCTGCGCCGCATGCCAACAACAAACAGGTTCCACAGGCCAGCTCAAATTGGACAGCGGCTCTATATGCTGCCGCTGCTAATATCCCGTCGCAGACTGTCGCTGGCGCCAGTGGTGGAAGTGCCACGCTCAACCGAAAACCTGGTTTAGGAATTAAGCCTCGACCAAAAATGCCGCCGAAACCGCAGCAACTTCACTACTGTGAGGTGTGTAAGATCAGCTGTGCCGGTCCACAAACCTACAAGGAACATTTGGACGGTCAGAAACACAAAAAGAAAGAGGCTGCCGCCAAAACCGGAGCTCAGCAACCTGCGGAACCTGCCGCAGGCACAAGCAAGGACACCGCGGGTACATCGGCCAAGTCAGGCCGCCCTGTGTCACATGGGACGTCGCTTCGTTGTGAACTATGCGATGTGACATGCACGGGCGCTGATGCATACGCTGCTCATATTCGCGGTGCCAAGCACCAAAAGGTGGTGAAACTCCATACGAAGTTAGGAAAACCAATTCCGTCGACGGATCCCGTTATCCTTTCAGGAACCCGCGTTGCGAAAAAAGGAGATGAGGGTGGTGAGGAGAAAAAGCTCACGTTGCAAGATATCGTTGACCAGGATGTTCAGCCTGTAGGTCAGGACTATATAGAGGAACTGCGAAATAACGAGGGCAAGGTCATCTCGTTCCAGTGCAAACTATGCGATTGCAAGTTCAGCGATCCGAATGCAAAAGAGATGCACATGAAAGGTCGGCGCCATCGGCTTCAGTACAAGAAGAAGGTGAACCCCGATCTCGTAGTTGATATTAAGCCGTCGATGAGACGCGGTATGACTGGTCGACACTTTCGTGAACGCGAGGAGTTGGACTGGCTAGGTCCGCCCATGGGTCCTGACATGATGAGCATGATGTGGGCGCGACTGCGGGGAGCGCCGCCACCAATGATGATGATGATGGTACCATTCCGAAGGCCAGACACACCTGATGATCGGCATATACTTGCTAAGCACTCAAAGATCTACCCACCAGAGGAGGAGCTGGCTCGTATCCAGAAGATTGTCGGCCATACTGAGAAAGCACTGAAAGGAGTCAGTGATAAGTTGGCTGGCACACTTGAAGAAGCTCAAGAAAGCAAAACAAAAGAGGCTGCCTCCACTGGGGCTTCAAGTGCAGCGCAAAGCGGCCCGGCAGAAGGCAAAAAGGAAGAAACGGCTGCTAACCCAGCCACAGACGATGTTCCACCTCGGCAACTTCGCGGCGTCATGAGAGTGGGCTATTTGGCCAAAGGCCTGTTGCTAACCGGAGACACTGAAGTAGGCCTTGTCGTGCTCTCCGGCGACAAGCCTACGAAGAGTCTACTCCAGCGCGTAGCCGATTTCCTGCCTGAGCAGCTGGAAAAGGCTGCCCTGAGCGATAAGCCAGCTCCGTCACCTGCGGTAACCGCAGAAGGCGCCGACGGAACGACAGCCCCTGCTGAGCCTAATAAGTACACGGTAATGGCTGACCCCGATGAAGCGGCAATATATGTGCGCACAGTAAACCATACACCTCAGTTGAGCGTCAAAGTGACATTGACCTCGCCGGTTATGCGAGCTGACGACAAGGACGCGAAGACCGATCCAGCCGACGTACTCAGCCGTGAGAAGTGTCTAGCAGCATTGGCCGACCTTCGGCATGCAAAGTGGTTCCAGGCACGTGCCAGCAGTCTACAGTCCTGCGTGATGCTTGTCCGCATCTTTCGGGACCTCTGCCGCCGTCTACCAACCTGGGCGAGTATGGAGATGTGGCCATTAGAACTGCTCATCGAGAAAGTAATTGTGTCAGCGGAAATGCCCCTGCATCCTGGCGATGCCCTACGGCGAGTCCTTGAGGCTATTGCGTTCGGCATCCTGCTTCCAGGAGGAACTCCAGGACTATACGATCCCTGTGAAAAGGCACCGACAGATGCTTTAGCATCACTAAGCCCCCAGGCCCGTGAAGATATCACGGCGAGCGCACAGCACGCCTTGCGCCTGATCGCCTTCCGTCAGATCCACAAGGTACTCGGCATGGAACCGCTGCCACCACCGAAGTTCAAGCAAAACAGTCACTTCAACCGAAAGAGGCGGTTGGACAACTCGAGTGAATCAGGCGAGGCTGACGGAAAGAAGGACAAAAAGGACCAGAGTCAGGACGAAGCAAAGGCCGCTGCTGGAAGTGTTGTTCCTAAACCTACCGAAAGTTTAGAGACGTCAACCACAGGAGCCGTCTCAGCTACGCCAGCTGCATCCTCAGTTACGAATGCTGCACCGAAGTGATGCTGTAGTAGGCATTCAATTGATGAGAAGGGCCTTCGTTTTGCAACATAGAAGAAAATCAGAGAGAAGAAGAAAGTCGAAATGTATATATTACACAATATCTACTATAACAAATACACGAGTCCTAGCATCCTTACATCCATCGCACCGACAGGTCAACATCGCTACATTGGCAAAGGCCCCAACGTCAATCACAACCAAACAGCCACCAAACAAACACCCCAGATACTCCTTTTCCTTCCACTCCACACAGATTGTGACAACTCTTTATTCCTATTGATATTATTATTCTTATTATGAATATTATTATTGTTATTATATTATTATTACACTGTTTGTCCCAGCCGAGAAGGAGGTCTTCATTGTCGCCAACTTCAGGTTAAATATTTCATGCATAACTGCAAATATCTATTCGGATATAGAGAAGCATAACATCTAGACGAGACACACTATATGATATTGATATACTGAGAATTAATATTGCAATTGAACTATTGTAATTTAATGGAGATAACAATACTAATAGTATAAGATTTTTTATTGATTATTATTGTGCTGCCTGAAATGTTACTTTATTTGTTTGTATTTGATACTGAGGGACGCAGAAAGAACAATTCTTATTACATACGAAGTATGGTACTCGATCGAATTTGAATTTAATACTTTGTTTCTACTATATGCTGGTTTAACTTTTTCGTCCTTTAGGTAGCGGTTGGTAATTTTTAGCAAAAAATTCGGACGTCTCACTGTTAATTGAGCTGATACAACGATTTAGACGAGATTTTCGGATGCGTTCGCGCACGAGAGTTTCTACCTGCAGTTTTGTTTCTCTCGAATATAAATAAGTTTAGATGGGTATCAATTTTGGATGGGACCTTAGGCACAAATGCATCTTGCTCAATTGCTAGCGCGATCAGAGTGAACACCGTCTTTGGCTTTAACTTCCCTAAACAGATGATTCAGTAATAGACAACTGTTAACACGAAGAAGAATATTATTAATATTTCATTGAGGCAGTATTTATAAACAATAGTACAGTGGGTAAAGTACTGCACTTGGTTGGCTTGGAATGGACGAGGAAGTTTAGTGTCTGGATACACACTTTGGACAATTACATTAGCCCTGTGGCATCTGCTGTCCTTTCAAAAAGAGCTACTGTTTTGCAACAGGAGGATTATACATTTACACACTAATCATCATGTTGATAAGTGTCTATGCTTGACGATTTATATAATAATAGGATAGAGAATCCCTAACTACGGTGACGACAACAATAACAATGCCATAACGCAGAAAATATTGTGTGTCAAACAGCTTCAAAAATGCGAGCTCTATAGCATATAATACATATGAGATCCGCTGATCTCTTTAGAAAAAGAAAGATATACAAATAACATGATAAATGATTAGGATCAGCCGGGATCACAGAAATTGCAGCAAACGCAGCCGTGTTGAAAAGGCATACAAAACGGATATTCTCATGTGAGACTGGTAAAGTAATGAAGAAATCGTAATTACGTTGCTTCTCAATATACACACAAAAAAACTGCTACAAAACGATATGTGAATGATTCAGAACATACGATGCGAGTGTATTTGAGCAAGTGACCCGAGACCCGAACTTGCTTGTCAGGTCTTTGGAGAAGACGTGCTAAGATATGGCAAGCGAAAAACATACAACCAGAACAGTAACAGTGATTTAACGACTGCAGAAAATATGATGAGATAATGCTAAAACGTGAATCGAACCACACCACAGATACAGGAGTGAGAAAAAAAATAAGGTGGAAATACGAATAAGATAAAAATGATCGACTATATATAATTTTATATAGATATTAAGAAGATGAGTATAACAAAACAAATAAAGCTGCTGCGTCTGTCAGTTGATACCTCAAGGCAGTCTTCCTTCAGGACTTCGTTCAACTTCGATGGTCGTTAGAGCGGCAGGGGGTTAAGCGCGTGCCGGACAAGCCTTGAGAGTTTTACTCGTAGAAACAAAAAAGTCTCGAGATTTAAATAATAGTGAAAAAAAAGCCTTAGAATAATACTGAGGTAGCGAGCGTTGAAGTTCGAGCAGCCTGAAGGACGAGCGCGACCTGTTGTATACAATTGTGGCCGATGTATACACGTCAGTGTGTGTAAAATAGACAACGAAAGCGGCAGGGTGATCACACACAAAAAAGCAGTGATCAATGAGGCATCAACTAACAGAAAATAATTAACATCGCAGACAAAATTCGCACAGAACTCGACATTCATGCTCCAAATACAGGTCTCCCATTAACATTTTCCTGACACTCGTGTTAAACGTTCGCATCTAGTATTTCGTATGAAGTAATAGCACGAAGGACACCAGTAGTAAGAACGACCTTACCTCACTTCAGTAAATTTTTCAAAAATGTGTGTTGAGTAGAAGCCACATGGAATACACGTTATCATAAAGATAAACATCGTCAAATAGTTCGTCTGCATGGCAAATGTGGTGCCTAAAAGAGGCACCCATGCTGTGATCACAGGCAACGCATTACGGCGTCAAGGATAATTTGTAAGTAAGTGAGCACTCCGAAGCCGCCCTGTGTATTGGCTCAGTCTAGATTCATCTATCGGAACTTACAGGTGCCAAAAAAGTTTGCGAAACTGTGTTGGACACTGAAACGGCGCTTTAGTCAGGGCAAGTGGCTCACAGTTAATTTAGATTTTAGTCTGCAACAGGAGAAAATGGACTTACGGTTAGGAAAAGTAAGCTTTTTATTGATATAGGATTCTGCTAGAACTGTACACCGATTTTTTCCTTAGTATGACCTTATTTTTCCAAGCTGCAGACTTGTATATTGCGCTGCTATAAGCCTACTTTTGCTATTTTTTGTATTTGAGGCCTTACAAGCCAGTCGGTTTATAGCCGGCGTTTCATATCAACGAATGATAGACACTTCTAAGTGTTACGGATGCCCCTTTTGAACAATAACCCCCTTCCCCTGTAATATTTAATTCACTAACGGCCACTCGTTCCTGTTGCAAAAGCCGTTTATGCAAGTCCTTGAGGCAACCTTCAAACAAATTTCGCGCACAAACTGCGCGTCCAGTAGTTTCTATTGGCGGCATGCTCATTCCCTGCGTACGGGTTACATATGAGAAGATACCACAGACACAGATGTGTACAGACGACAACGCGCTTCCTTGGCACGGCCTTGCTTAGGAGAGACTACCTACAGGCAATTAACCGCTCTTCATTCTTATTAAGGAGAACTGTCAGGCACGCCCTTGGCCCACGCCATACGACGATAGAATTAAATATAAATTAGTTAATAGGCTACTTTTTAGTACACACCTTAAAGTAGTATAATACGGGGCAACAAATGGTATATTTAGGCGTTGTTAGTAATAATAGTAAGATCTCTGTCAATTTTTCGTTTTGCGGTAGCTTCAACGAAATTTCTTGTTCTTATTCGCACAGCATGGTTCTGTTACGGTCTATTTTTGAGTTATCATATATTTGTTATATATGATATACCATGAATACATAGATAATCTCTATTCGTGGGAGACCTGCGGTCGAACATGAGTCTCTCCGTGGAAGCCGAAGGCCTTGCCAAGGACGTCTCTGGTGGTGTAAGTAGGAAGCAATTCGCTCTGTGGTGGTCTCCTATGAGAGGTGAGGAGGCGGTGAACGGTCAAGGCCAGGGAGCATAGCTGGCTGGCTCTACATGGTGAGGACGAGTTGCGCGAGATTGTCAATCCACACAGAACCGAACCATAAAATCGAGTGGTGCACCACTACAACGGCCTAGGCTATGCTTCCTGGTGAAGATCGTGAAGCTCGAGCTGAAGGTGTTACCATCAGTGTTGAAAAGCTATCTCCTCACTCCGAGCCTCGGAGGTAAGTGCCACTCTTGATTAACCTCACAGGACGTCAGCGGGCAGGAACAACGGGAAAAACGAAATATGATTTTAGCTTCGTTGTTCTTTTTCTCCGAACACCAACAGGAGTTCATAGGGGACTCGGCCTAATGGACAGAATGTCACAACTGCTAACTACTATCTGTTTTATGTATTACATAAGCCCCTATGCGAACATCTAACTCTATTGTTAGAAGTCTTTAACATGCATTTGAATTTTTCTAATTGTTTTCTCCATCCAAGTCATCTAGTAGCTTGAATTCCTGAAATGTGCTAGCGCCTCGTCCTGAAGCGGCGTTAGTCAAAGGTGGCGACTTGTTTAGGCCGTGCGTGTGTATGTGTGTCTGTGTGTGTGTGTCTATGAGACAGAAGTAATTCAGTGGAAGAGAAGATATGAAAATAGCCGAAAGTCAGTCGGAAACCAACAAAAAACATCAGAGTTTCTTGCTGCTCCTGCTTCGGTTGCTTCCGCAGCCTCACGTCTATTGTTGCTTGCCTACCACACCGGTCCCATTTACAATTAATAATCAAGAAATACTTTAAAGGCAACGGATAAATGTTGACAAACGGTCATTAGCTTAATCAAAACTATCAAACTGATTGTACCATTTGTGTTTCTACAATATTGTTCATCACAACTTGGCCAATTCTCACTTCTTCCAAAATCACATTATAGTTAGGACTACGTCAGCATCCTGCATTGCTTAAACGTGTTGTGGACAGTACGGCCCTACAGCCCCACTAATTCCTCTATGTTACTCTATATTACATACGGCACACTTACTGCTGTTCGATATGGAGAGATCGTGTCGGCGTGTTTCTTATGCCGTGTACGCCATGGTACAAACAAGAATATTTTTGGATTCGTATAAAAACGATTGTAACCCCAATGTCATGATACCATGTGGTTCTGCTGTGCTGCGTATTGCACCAGTAATTAATGACTATACAAACTTATCGTGACACCGTAGGCTGTATGTGGTAATACAAGATAATCATAGATAAATAACGATTTGTGATGATGTTGGTGAATGACATTCGATGATTGACAGGTTATTGAACCAACGAGTTCGCCATGGAGATGGCAGGACATTTTAAAGGGAATGCTTCTGGTGATGGCGTAATACAAACGTTTGCCGAAAAGATGCTGAAAAAAATGGGCTGGACAGAAGGCAAGGGTCTTGGCAAAAACGAAAGCGGAATGAAGGATTTCATTAAACCAAAAATGAAATTCAACACTAAAGGTGAGGAAAAGCGTATATGTATGTTATGAAAGAGTTTTATAGATCATATTTAATATATGTGTTTTTGCATTTAGTTTTTTGCGAACTCTCATGTTCGTATTCCTATTAGATGCGGTCGAATCTCCAGATTAATTAGCAGGTAACAAAGTAGTGTTGTTTTATTGAACTGTGACAGGCATCGGCTTTATGGGTGTCGATAATAAGTGGGTAGCCCATCAGGAGCATTTTAATGACCTTTTGAGGAGTCTTAATAAAGGAGAAAAGTCAAACCAGCAGCAGGAAACGGCCTGTCTTACATCTGAATCGAAACTGCGGGGACGCACCAAATTGTAAGCTGCGGTTGAAAATTTGCTTTAACTTTCTATTTACGCCTTAATAGATCGCAATTTAGTTTACAGTGTAACAGTGATGCCGAATTCGGAATGCTGTTATTGCGATTGCTAAGCATCAGTAAAACTACCCCTCAGGAAAATGCAGTAGTTTGCCATTAATCTTCTAATTGTCAATTTAGATTCTGAACGTTATCCATTCGTCATATCCAAAGGGATGTGTGTAAAAGCTCTGCCGGATCTATTTGCTTTACTGACAAACGCCCAAATATATCAGATTAATGATGTGCTATATTTCCTTTACCCTATTCACAGCTACTCAAAAATGATCCGTGGCAAGGATCTATCGAGCCGAAGTGCGAACGAGCTCAGTAGTATTATTGTACCACTGTCGAAAAAAGATGACGTTCAAAAGCCTGAAACATCAAAACTTCCCTCTGAAGTAGAAGATGGACTACTGAAGGCATCGAAGATATCAATGAATGACTATTTTGCACGAATAATGGCACAGCGAAAACCGAAGCTTTCTGGGACAGCGGACACGAAAGAATCGTCATCTGGTAGTGTCAGTATAGCCAACTCGGATAAGTCCAATGTGGGAGGAAAACAAGCTTTTGACCATCTTAGGTTTAGTAGTGCTGCTGTCTCGTCTGACTCAACAGAAGTTGACGATGATGCCCAGCCAAGCAAGAAGTCGAAAAAGAATCCCAGACAAAAGGACGCCGCCGCTAACCTAATCGATTGCAACTGTGAGAAATTCGCTGACCCAGCCGAGAATTCGAAGGATACCACTGAGAAACAACGAAGACAGGAGTCGCTCAATCTGAAGAATAGTAAGAGCAATAATTATAAAAGCTCGATTGAAGATATCGAAGAAGGTGAGGCATCAACGATGTTAAACAAAAATAAGAAAGAGGGAAACGAAGAAGCTAAACCAGAAATTGTTGAGCTCGTAGACGAAGGTGTCTCACCAAATTACGCCGCCTCTGACGAAGATAAAGGAAAGCCCCACAGGGATAAAAAGGAAAAAACAAAAAAGCGAAAACGAGTCGAGAAAGAGAGCAATACTCGAAGAGCAGAGCTGAGCACAATTGAAGATGAAGACATTGTTTGTCTCGATAGTATCCCTAAGAAAACAAAGCGGGACAAGTCCGACGAGTCTGCTGAAAGGACGAAGTATGAGAGGGCTAAAGTGACTAGTGAAGAAGTGAAATCTGAAAAAGAGCCGGTGATGATGGAAACTGAAAATGATCATGACAGCTCTATAAAACGCAAAAAGGACAAGAAAGTCAACGAGCAAATAAACGCTGTTGACGATGAGGCCCGCTTCGAAGAGTATTCAGATGATGCTACGCGGCTCAATATCAAGCTGAGAGTTCTCAGAAAGATTCGGGGACCATCATTGAAGGCTAGCAAAGTATGTTTTCTTATATGATAGCTACAACTTAACAATATTATAATTTTATTATCAGCTGATCGACCGGTAAATGCAATTAACTTTTGCCTTGGCTGGCATTGATCATGGCAGATTTCACTGAACTTGTTTTTTTGCAAGATATATTTTTTATCCTGTGTATTTTGTAAAGATTAGCTATTTATCTAAAAGTAGTTCGAATTCGGTAACCTGCCAAATGCTAAATATCGTATGCTATAAGGTAGACCTTTTCTTCAAAAACTTTGCAGGCTAAAGCTATTCGTGAACTTAACGATGAGCAGATCCAGGAAGTGTATAGCTTGTGGTCGAAAGGTGACTATGGAGAATTCATGCGAAAAGTGCATGCTGGAGAACTACCTCGCTGGGTCGGTATGGAAAAACATCAAGTCGCTCGCATGTCCTCCGGCGAAGGAAAGATAATCGACCTCGTCGAGTTACGCGAAATTTTACGGAAACGATTCAGCGGTTCGAATCTTCATGAGATCTGGGGTTACACAAGTATAGCTTATGTTGCTCTTTAAAACTACTTAACACCATAACGAGACTTGGTTATTTGTAGGTGCGGTATAACAGGTCCTGCTCACTTGGCAGATAACCGTATGACGACAACGAGTACTATGTTACCCAAGAATACCGTATATATAAAGGTATATATTTATCTACATAAAATTTGTATACTGGCTCTGGATTGTCTCTTTTTCTTTTCACAAGCATTTAGTGTCATTGGTTGAATATGGTACTTAATACAGTAGTTGAAGCCGGTGTTGTGGCACTTTACGGTACATTCTGATCTATTCAGCGTATACGTGTCATTTAGTACGCTGTGGAAAGCACAAATGTTGTACAGTACAACTTTTTAAGTTCGCCGGAGCTTTGTTATGCAAGGGGATACGAATCGGTTGTTTCGGTTCGGGTCTCGAAAGGCTCTTTATACGAGGATATTGAAATAAGAGAGCGTTGTGCAAGAATTGACATAATTAGGAAACATTTTTTTTATAAGGAGAGAATATTTATATTTATCTAGAAATAAATGTTCTTGGTAAAATGTTCTAAAAGCTCGCGCTGAAAGTGTCAGCATCACTCAATTCTAACTCGTTATTATGCGAATTTGGAGAAAAAGTGGGTCGGAAGTTCATAATAACGACAAAAAGATTAGGAGTTGTAATAATACACCTATATTGCAAATAAAGACAACTTATTTACGATAAATTGATCTGTCGTTTATTCATTTTGGCACAGTGTATAATATTCTATATATTGGTTCATGGTAAATAATGTGACTATTCACAAGGAGCGTCCCTTGGCTTTCCCATTGTTAACGCAGTAAGTACAAAAGCTGTATGGTACGATGTTCGCGTTGTCTGTATGAGCGGAGGGCAACGATTTCTGTCGAACATGAAAATGCATGTATCGATTTCTGATATCGATGCATCATATAGATGTTCCCAAACGTATCCCGCCTCGGCCGGGAACGTCCAAGGTAGAGAACTATAAACAGTGGGCAGGAAGAATATTGTTTTCATACCAAAACGAACCACATTGGAAGACAAGACCGGTCAACACGGGGTGGGCAATACGATGTTGATTTGAGAATCTTTCTTGAAAGACGACTTAGACCGGATCCTTGCATACGCAGGCATATTCCTGCGAACTTTACACATACTGCCTGTTTTCGCCTGTTAATTTTATTTACGATCATATTGCACACGCCTGCTGTACCATATATATATATAGTTCAAGTGGTTCTCCAGAAAGAAAGTCTATCTGTTAATAGTAGTAATACCATGCACGTATATACCACGGAATCATGAAAACCTTGCTATACTTAAATAGGGTATCCGTATGTTTTCATATTCAACGAATGGCCAATCAGTTTAAATAAAGCAACTGTTAAGTTAGAAAAACTGAATAGTGCTCACCTTGTACCCTTTTTAGACTTCCATGTTTTATTTCTCAATAAAACATTGGCCGTAAGTAAAACAACTTGTAACACCTTCGTTCGATCTGTTTCTTAAATACATTACTTCAGAATTTATAATTTACTTGCTACCTCAATATATATATATATATATATATACACTTACAAATTAATGGGGTACGGGCAGCACGTAGGACAGGAACGTTTAAGTATGCTTTTGTATATACCGGAAATGTCAGATGAATAACTTTAATAATGTATAAGTTAAAAGGAACCTGCTTTGGTTTTATTTTTACTCATACTTTGTGTAAAAAGGCGTACATGATAATACGGAAGATAGCGCGCTGGCAGAGCAGGCGATACACAAGTAAATACGGATAACGGTCTTATGCTACTGAGAACAACTGTTTATAGTAATAACAATAATCTAAAAACGAGTAAAAGGTCACACGTACAATGATGGCAGATATATATGTTTATTCACAAGAGTATTCAAGTATTAGCTCATTAATTTCACTAGGCTGCCAAACAAATGCGTGACCATACATCACCTCTCGTTCGCACTACTGATTACTGCTACTAGCATTAACCAGCATACGTTACCTTAACCTCTGCTTCTCGCGCAAGGGCTGCTCCCCCATATCCTGTTCACTGTGTAGTAACAGCAGTTCACTTTTTAGGTGCTTTGGCCTTGATCTCTTAAAATTTAGTAGCTTTTTTTGCTATGTTTACCTGTACTTCGTTTGGTTTCTTATACAAATACATTTTAATCCTAGATCAGTATGAAACATTGTAAAAGCATCCATAAAATAATGTACTGATAAAATTAGATCTATAGCATTCAGCAGGTAAGCAATCTGTATTCACATCATTTACAAGGTGTTCAGAAAGTTTCAAAGCAACTCCAATATGTGCCGACGATAATACAAGTTTTCTTTATCCAAATGTTCTGCTCAGTTGCTCACCTTTCGATGGTTTCTTTAAATGTCAATGGCTTGTGTCACGCTCTGAGTGCTATTCATTATAGCTAGGGTTAGGCGCATTCTTGAACAGGCTTAATAAAACTGGCACAGTGGCGCATTTATTAAGATTTGCGCAGACCACGAAGGTGCAGCCCACCGCAAGGATGGGCCATATAACTCTGTTTGTTCAATTTATACCCCAAAAGGGGTATAAATTGTTTGAATATAAATCTGAGTAACCTTGTACCACATCTTGCTTTCCTTTTATTGTGTTCTTGCAATCGCGTGTCGTCACCCATTAGGATAAACACATTTAATCCGATCAAGTTTAGACTAAAGCTAAGTTGTAGTGACTAACATTATTCCGCGAGGTTGGTGAATGCCAAACACCGAAAGTAAATACGGGCATCTTAATTATGTGTTATGTTAATAATCAGAACTACGTATATATCAGTGTTTTGTTGTATACAATCAGTCAATGAATACAAATGCTACACGATGCATAAAAAGATATTTGCCTAGAAGATTGATTTTCGTAGCAACATTAGCGCTACAAGAAAGCTTCCTGAAAGCAGAAATTATTCTTCCTCAATTTGTCCAAACCAATCCAAATAGGACCGAATAATAGACATACTATTTTTTTGCATCATCCGCTTTCACCAGTAACCTTAGTTACTTTACGACTTTAAGTACATCATATATACATTGTTATGCATTTCATCACTATAATTGCTTGTATTCGAATACTTTTCGCTAGAAAACAGCCCGTTCAAGAAATATTGGTGCTCTATTTATTACCAACATTGACGATGGCAGGTCACTTTTTTGAGTGTTCAGAAAAAATACCGTTCTGGTCATGACAAAAAAACGAAGAAAACGCCGACTATCCGGCGCTAATTACCGTAATATTGAAAAGACATGCGCTCCATGCCCCCTCCCCATGCTAAAACCACAGGTTCAACACATAATTGTCGGTCTTACACGAAGCATACTGTGCTGCATGAAAATACAGACATGGAGTGCCATCACAATCTTCTCTTCCTGACCATATTATCAACTCAACAAAAGTCACTATACTCATGCCAGATAATTCAATGTTTGGGCATTCTGATTCAGCACTATCAAAGCGCGTTGCGTATAGGTACAATACAATGGAAGATATGAAGGTTGCAGAATTAATATCTGTTTGACGGTATCAGTTCTCGTTTTTATGGTTGGTACCCCACATCATATGATGCAGCGTCTACGACCATCTTCTGTATGGTACATGTCGTAGCATTTGCTACACGTACGAATTCCACATACCCCATTATTTTCGCAGTAGCGTAGAGCACAGGGATACCAATGTATGCATGCAGTAAGACGACAGGCACAAGGGGCCCACGGAGCAGGATCGCTTGAACAATGCACCTGAAACCAAGAGAATAAATCGGTAAAAAAAGGGGTATACGCGTCAGTTTATACACAATACAAGTGAAAAGCCTCGTCAAAGAAAAAAAAAAACATTTGAAAATGAATTCGTATGTAAAATACACATTTTTGTCCTGCCCCACTGAAAACATGGTTTTTTCATGCCTTTTTGAGTTCTTCGAACACTTAAGGATTCGTTTCTCATGTGTAATAAAGATATCAGAGTTACGTATCGCACTCCATAATGCACTCATAGTCGATAGTTGCGGCCGTAGCATAAATTTCGTGACGTTCATAGCTATTACATAGCTAAAGTTTTAAAAATTGTTCGAGGCTATCATATCAAAAAGACTGATTTTAAAAAAATTGTATGTTACCTGTTGCGCAGGCTTGAGCAGAACTTTCGATGTATTTAGAGCAGTGAGTTTTGGAGCGCCTTTAGATGACATCCACGACTGGAACAGAACAAGGAGTCGTGTATATTAACATTCAGCATACGCAGGTAACCAATACCTGAGGAATACCGATAGGATCAGCAACGGAATATGCTACCGGGAAAATTGTAGAGAACAGATACAAAATGAATAAGTGTAAAACTCGGAAAACATTATAAAAGACCGATCTTTCAATACTTCATTCACTATGCACAAAATTTTTTCAGGAATTGGATATGTTGGGTTTGCTGTATTTGCTTATGTATTACGGTCCTTAATAGGAAACTACTATAACAAAGATATTCACATATTCTGACATTTCTAACCATCTTCTGTTTGGATAAGCTAACAAATGTTCTTCGTGCAGTACAATATACGGGGCTGCATTATTAGTACGGCCTACCTGCAAGTCCGTCTGTCTCGTATAAATGTATTCAGTGTCTGCGCAGAGCGAAGCCAGTTGTTCCGAGAGTGCGTCAGCAGACACTGTCTCAATCTTGCGGTCTAAGTAAATTTCTTCCCGGCCCTTGTCCCATTCCGCGAAGCGTACGACATTTGCATTGCGTTGCCGTAATTTGTACATTGCATTTACAGGAACCAGCGATTCTCTATTGCCGTATCGTATCCACAAATAAGCAACCGTTTTACATAACCCGTTAGCTAGTTAAGGTAAACATTTTATGATTCTATAAGATTCAAGGTAGACATCAGCATATCTATTAATAGAGTATACTTCATTTGAATTAACACTATTTAGAGACTAGGAAGAGAAACTCAGATATGATAGACATGCCTCATGTGTTATCAGAGACAGAAAATATGCTAGGCTTAAGCTGCACTTCTCTATTGTCTGTACGTGTATGTCCGGATCCTCTTTCTTTAATCTTCAATAAAATAATACTGCTCAACTTACTCAGGAAGGTACAAATTTTGCCAAGCTTCTTTTTCGTATCATATATATAAAGTTCTTTGTACTTGAACAAACCTATCAAAGAACGTTGCATAGCATACTGCTCTTGTGACGCCGCCTTGACCAAGTTCCTCTTCCCCCGAAAGTAGGAAACGGAATATTTGCACGCCGTTCGCATAATCGTACCTGCAGAAGCAACAGAACAACAAGCGCTACTTTCGTGTCTTATAAATACAACCTTATGAATGAACGAGCGATTACTCTGTGTGAAGTTAGACTGTTCGATGGTTGTCTAAATTTTAAATGCAAGGCACCCAAACGTATGTTTGTTCGTAGCTTCCTGGGTTCAAATCTCCAATATCTATATAAAACTAGCTTATTGAATATCAACAGAAAATAAAACGACATCGTCTTTGTTATAACGCTATATTAGTACTTTTTCTTCAGCTCACCATAATGTGACTGCGGACGAATCTTGACGGTCGAACGAGATGATGATATGTTGTCCAAAAGTCGTAATATTCTCCTGCAGGATCTGCAATACAAATAGCGGCGTACGAGAAAATTTTTAGACTAAAATGTCTTGCGTACATCTGCGAACAGTATATTCTCGTGGTGAACGAGTTGTTACAGAAAAAGAAGGCACACTACACCAAATGAAATATTTCCAATTTATTGCCCAAAGCAATTTCGTCATTTCATCATAGTCATTCAACTACGGCTCTTAATCAGGCTTTGTCCCGCTGAAGAATCGAATTAGGTTTTTCTCCGACACAAAAAGCATGTCTACTGATACACGCATTTCCTTGTAATGTGCCAACAACGTAGACCCCATTTGAGCGATGAGGTTATCGGCCTAAAATTTCAAGCAGAAAAGGGGGACTAGATTTGACGCCAGATTTGTACTGGACTCGCCTAAGCACATATACGCTTACGGATTTCCTTGAGCTTTCAGCTGACGGCTACGAGAAAAGGTAGTCCCGCCACCGGTTTTTCTATAAAATACCTAGCCCATGCCAGCTGAGCGGCGAAATGTACATTTTCACTAGAATATCATTTAAAGACTTAACAATCTAACCGTCGCAACGGACACTCAGATACTTAACAAACAAACCACATAAGCGCAAGTCTCAATGAACAATAGAACGTGTTACAACAGTTTGGGATCCCAGCATAGATTTGGTGTACTTACATTAAACATACGAGGTGTGGTCTGCGGGTGCTGTTAAACTCAGGCAAACGTAACACAGAATACCAAATGACCCAAGCTAACGAAATTGGTCTAAGCCAGACAACATGACGAATTATAGAAAATTGTTATTATCAATATTATTATTATTATCTAGGCTAGCTATACATTTTCAAAAAAAATATCACGTTAATAAAATTTAACTTTAAAAAAATAATTAAATTTAATAAAAGTTAAAAAAAGAAACAGATTTTGGATAAAAATAGATAAAACTGAAAACACCAGCGCTCTTACCCAAAACTAAATAAGTTCCATTAGCCTTCAGTTTAGTTTTAACTGTCATAAATGGTTAAATTAAATAAAATAAAATACAGAAGTTTCAGCAATTGCATTATGTACTGCTTAATGTTAAAATTAAAAATTTGTTTCGAAGTCGCCAATTCGGGTTCTCAATTATTATACACTCTGCGCTCTCTTCTCCGAACCCTGGGACAGTTCCTCACTTCATTTGAGAACTTAATATTGTTTTACAGTATGCCAAAACGTAATATTTAATCAATGTTGTCCAAAATCCCTGTCCTAAAAATCCGATCAACTACGATATTACCATTCACAGATAGGGGTCATAAAACACCTTGTTGATCTTTAGACTTTCCCCTATCCGACCTGCAGCTTTGTCGATTGTCCAGGTATTACTTACTTGTCCACCGGGATTCTCAACGAAGATCAGCAATTCGGCAGCACGCGTTGCACCCAGGAGAACGGCAAGAACTCCAAGGATCCCCCGTGCGACGCCAACTCGGCCCGCCATCGACCAGAAGTCCTCATCTCCTTCAACAACTGTGTTCAGCCTTCGCTGATTCCGCTCGGCCAAGCCCAGCTATCGCACAGAATGCTTCGACGATGCCTTTACAGTTGTTGATACTTTGCTTGACTGCTGCTACTCGCTATATACATACTTATAACTCTACGAAAGCAACTACTGCTTGCAGTAATTCGATGGGAGGGAATCAGCAGTACGTTTATACATACATTTGCGAACTTGTGGGCGCCCTTTTCTCTCATCCGTTCCGTAACTCCGATTGATGGATGCCGTAAACGGGACACACACACACAGAATAGCCGCTGTGTGGCATCGAAATGAAACAGGATACACTCAGGTGGGAATAAAAGTGAGTGGGATGAGCTGGTTCACAAGCAAAGGCTGTCCAGTCAGGAACATCAAAGGTTGACTGGGCTAGCGAATAGTTCTGCAAGCGTTGCGCGAAACCCGCTTGATCGATGGTACGACAAAATCGGTTCATCCAACGGAAGACGGTGGACGAGTTTATCCTAATAATTAATTTATAATACTGTGAATAGATTGTTGCTGTCGTCAAGTGCCATTTTTCACTGTTGTTAAGAAACATTTATCAGAATGACGTTCATGCGTGGAGCAGCGCCGATCCGGCGTACCATTGAATTTCTCAAGAAAGGGAAACTCGTGTTTCGTGATCAAGTTAAAATCGTCTCACTTAATTTTAATACGGTTGGCCATCGTCGGGAAGCTCATAAGGGAATGCAGGTAATCCTTATTAGATATAAGTAAAATAGTTACACCTTCAACCAGGAATTGGTTTATGGTTCAAGCACAACCTGTTTTAATTGACAACTTTTAAGACGGACAAAAGTTATAGTCAGATAAATCGAGAGGTCTTAAAAACTTTTCCGTTTTTTTGTGATGGTGACATAATAACATAACGGAAAGAATAAACAAATATATTACGCTTTTTTATAGCATGCACATCCTAACGATGAACTTGATTATTTGCAACGTATGTTTCAGGATTTTGTATTTTGGAATTTACATCAAGTGCTGTATAAAAACCCTAATGTCCAGGTAGTAATTTTCAAGAATAAGACACCTTCGCCATGCATTCGCGCCTGGCTCGAAGATGGCAGTGAGGTAAAAACAGTCAAAGAAATATTTCAACTAAGGTTGTTAGCGTAATACGAGTAGTTTAGTGTTATTTGTGGATCGATTAATAATGTAATGCTTCTCATAGAAACATTAACAGTTTGCTATTGGCATTCGATCTAATTTTACTTTGTGGCGTTTATTTCATGAAACAAGTTTCACATAAGACAAAATTTTGATTTTTGTACGATTAAATGGGGTATTTACTATAACTAATTTGCTTATTGCATCAGGTGATCATGGATGTCGATGGACAATCTAGTGCTCAGATTTTAAGTCGTCTCATCACCACATTAGGTTAGTAATAACGCAGTCTCCCTCCTGCTTTTCAAATATTAGAAATATATCTACGACCATACAGACAGGTTACGAAATAAGTGTTTAAGTTTCAATAAAGTTATTAATGCTTCTCACATATATATATATAAACACGAAACAGCAACTAATTATATATATATATATATATATATATATATATACATACTAACGCAGTAGGTTTTGAAAAAAACAGGGTTCGTTTTTGTTTATAGCTTTCTATTTCTAACGTTTCGTTTGCTGGTAGTCGACTATGATGCACTGGTGGATAGCAGTTTATTTGGTGGGCACTCTTATAACTGCTCGTTCACATCACAGAACTGAGTTCAAAACCCAGTGAGGGATCCTTTGAAGTAAAATTAAGTGAACTTGCAGCACCGACTTTTTGCCGATATCAGAAGCCGCAGAAGTGTCTCGAGAATTTTTTTCGCGTACCGTGAAATAGTTCAGAGTTAAGTAAAAGCAAGGGTGTGATTTTTAGGTGGAAGATGCGATCTTTGAACCTAACAAGCCATGTTTTAATGCTCTCAGCATTATCAAGTCCTCACCGTTCGTACCGCATCTATTAAGGGTTATTTTGCCAGTTTTTTGACTTAAAGATAGGCGAATGAGCAGTGTTGAAAGTGGTACATTTTGTCAGTCGACATACTTTTTACATGCATTGTTAGAGTAGTCCGATATCAAAGCTAATTTGTACAGAATGACTCATATTTTGCGCTCTTTTTCTAGCTTGGTCTAATACAAAAAGCGAAAAACATGCCTAAGAAAACTTGTGTAATAAAGTATGTTTATATAATAATATACTAATAGTAAACTAATAACTAATAAAAGAATATATATATTCGTACGTAGAAATTTTCTCGGAAAGTGTGATTAATATTATATTTTTTGGGAATATGTTATGATTCGGTCAGGTAAAACCGACAAGCAGCTTCAAAAGGAAACCCTGATGCAGGAGAAACAGGATACACCAGCAAACTTTGGCCGTCATTACAGCAAGTGGTGCATCTGTGAGGTAGAAGGTCAGGTACCTTGTCCTGGTACTGTAGACCTACCGAAGAGTATGCTGGCAAAAGTGCAATACAAAATGGGACTTTTTAACAAGAAGGAGTGAACAACACATCAAATGGAGTATAATGAAGGTCATAGGCGTTAGTCGCCAACTGCTGTCAATCGAACAGAAACAAGTGCTGCTGTAAATAATATTTAGAATATTTAATTAAACCTTATACATTTAAATCACTAGCTAGTTTTAATTTTTCTTAGCTTACATTTTAGGGAGTTAATTTTTTGCAGGTATCCAGAGTTTATTATCCGTTCATATCCCTAGGTGTGCAAATTTATATTTGTTTGTGCATGAATTAGACTTTTGTTGCAAAACTAAATAAAAAAGACACTTGAATAGACTCTTCAGTTGATGGTCTTTTAATTAGGGATAATAGACGGGAGCTAGACGTAGTTGAACAATAAAGTAAGACCGGATTACAAAAGAGAACTTTAAACTAAGCTGAACACTTTTGTATTCGAGTGAAAGTAATGTACAAGTATGATGTTTGTAAGGCTGCAAAGCTGGCATCAGCAAGAATTACAGCTATAAGAACGCATAATACAATATTTTCTCAAACTTATTTTTATTACATTCAGCATCGGAAGCATTAATATCGAAACTCACATTCACCATTTTATGTATACTCGTGCATTGAAGTTTCAATCCAAAATTCTAGGGTATCGAGTGTGCTGAAGGACAGAATAGGAAGCAATGCATTCTATCCAGGTATGTTCCGTGCAGGATTTTAATAGAGACGAATCATCTGTATATAT